>NW_027327478.1:0-300000 GCF_047675955.1 Chlorocebus sabaeus | reverse complement strand
TCTTGTGGAATTGGCAAAGGGATATTTGGAAGCCCTTAGAGGGCTATGGAGAAAAAGCAAATATCTTCCGTTCAAAACTCGAAAGAAGCTTTCTGAGAAACTGCTCTGTGTTCTGTTAATTCATCTCACAGAGTTACATCTTTCCCTTCAAGAAGCCTTTCGCTAAGGCTGTTCTTGTGGAATTGGCAAAGGGATATTTGGAAGCCCTTAGAGGGCTACGGAGAAAAAGCAAATATCTTTCATTCAAAACACGAAAGAAGCTTTCTGAGAAACTGCTCTGTGTTCTGTTAATTCATCTCACAGAGTTACATCTTTCCCTTCAAGAAGCCTTTCGCTAAGGCTGTTCTTGTGGAATTGGCAAAGGGATATTTGGAAGCCCATAGAGGGCTATGGTGAAAAAGGAAATATCTTCCGTTCAAAACTGGAAAGAAGCTTTCTGAGAAACTGCTCTCTGTTCTGTTAATTCATCTCCCAGAGTTACATCTTCCCCTTCAAGAAGCCTTTCGCTAAGGCTGTTCTTGTGGAATTGGCAAAGGGATATTTGGAAGCCCATAGAGGGCTATTTTGAAAAAGGAAATATCTTCCGTTCAAAACTGGAAAGAAGCTTTCTGAGAAACTGCTCTGTGTTCTGTTAATTCATCTCACAGAGTTACATCTTTCCCTTCAAGAAGCCTTTCGCTAAGGCTGTTCTTGTGGAATTGGCAAAGGGATATTTGGAAGCCCATAGAGGGCTATTTTGAAAAAGGAAATATCTTCCGTTCAAAACTGGAAAGAAGCTTTCTGAGAAACTGCTATGTGTTCTGTTAATTCATCTCACAGAGTTACATCTTTCCCTTCAAGAAGCCTTTCGCTAAGGCTGTTCTTGTGGAATTGGCAAAGGGATATTTGGAAGCCCATAGAGTGCTATGGTGAAAAAGGAAATATCTTCCGTTCAAAACTCGAAAGAAGCTTTCTCAGAAACTGCTCTGTGTTCTCTTAATTCATCTCCCAGAGTTACATCTCTCCCTTCAAGAAGCCTTTCGCTAAGGCTGTTCTTGTGGAATTGGCAAAGGGATATTTGGAAGCCCATAGAGGGCTATGGAGAAAAAGCAAATATCTTCCGTTCAAAACTGGAAAGAAGCTTTCTGAGAAACTGCTCTGTGTTCTGTTAATTCATCTCACAGAGTTACATCTTTCCCTTCAAGAAGCCTTTCGCTAAGGCTGTTCTTGTGGAATTGGCAAAGGGATATTTGGAAACCCATGGAGGGCTATGGAGAAAAAGCAAATATCTTCCGTTCAAAACTGGAAACAAGCTTTCTGAGAAACTGCTCTGTGTTCTGTTAATTCATCTCACAGAGTTACATCTTTCCCTTCAAGAAGCCTTTCGCTAAGGCTGTTCTTGTGGAATTGGCAAAGGGATATTTGGAAGCCCATAGAGGGCTATGGTGAAAAAGGAAATATCTTCCGTTCAAAACTCGAAAGAAGCTTTCTGAGAAACTGCTCTGTGTTCTGTTAATTCATCTACCAGAGTTACATCTTTCCCTTCACGAAGCCTTTCGCTAAGGCTGTTCTTGTGGAATTGGCAAAGGGATATTTGGAAGCCCATAGAGTGCTATGGTGAAAAAGGAAATATCTTCCGTTCAAAACTCGAAAGAAACTTTCTGAGAAACTACTCTGTGTTCTGTTAATTCATCTCCCAGAGTTACATCTTTCCCTTCAAGAAGCCTTTCGCTAAGGCTGTTCTTGTGGAATTGGCAAAGGGATATTTGGAAGCCCATAGAGGGCTATGGAGAAAAAGCAAATATCTTCCGTTCAAAACTGGAAAGAAGCTTTCTGAGAAACTGCTCTGTGTTCTGTTAATTCATCTCACAGAGTTACATCTTTCCCTTCAAGAAGCCTTTCGCTAAGGCTGTTCTTGTGGAATTGGCAAAGGGATATTTGGAAGCCCAAGGAGGGCTATGGAGAAAAAGCAAATATCTTCCGTTCAAAACTCGAAAGAAGCTTTCTGAGAAACTGCTCTGTGTTCTGTTAATTCATCTCACAGAGTTACATCTTTCCCTTCAAGAAGCCTTTCGCTAAGGCTGTTCTTGTGGAATTGGCAAAGGGATATTTGGAAGCCCTTAGAGGGCTACGGAGAAAAAGCAAATATCTTTCATTCAAAACACGAAAGAAGCTTTCTGAGAAACTGCTCTGTGTTCTGTTAATTCATCTCACAGAGTTACATCTTTCCCTTCAAGAAGCCTTTCGCTAAGGCTGTTCTTGTGGAATTGGCAAAGGGATATTTGGAAGCCCATAGAGGGCTATGGTGAAAAAGGAAATATCTTCCGTTCAAAACTGGAAAGAAGCTTTCTGAGAAACTGCTCTCTGTTCTGTTAATTCATCTCCCAGAGTTACATCTTCCTCTTCAAGAAGCCTTTCGCTAAGGCTGTTCTTGTGGAATTGGCAAAGGGATATTTGGAAGCCCATAGAGGGCTATTTTGAAAAAGGAAATATCTTCCGTTCAAAACTGGAAAGAAGCTTTCTGAGAAACTGCTCTGTGTTCTGTTAATTCATCTCACAGAGTTACATCTTTCCCTTCAAGAAGCCTTTCGCTAAGGCTGTTCTTGTGGAATTGGCAAAGGGATATTTGGAAGCCCATAGAGGGCTATGGAGAAAAAGGAAATATCTTCCGTTCAAAACTGGAAAGAAGCTTTCTGAGAAACTGCTCTGTGTTCTGTTAATTCATCTCACAGAGTTACATCTTTCCCTTCAAGAAGCCTTTCGCTAAGGCTGTTCTTGTGGAATTGGCAAAGGGATATTTGGAAGCCCATAGAGTGCTATGGTGAAAAAGGAAATATCTTCCGTTCAAAACTCGAAAGAAGCTTTCTCAGAAACTGCTCTGTGTTCTCTTAATTCATCTCCCAGAGTTACATCTCTCCCTTCAAGAAGCCTTTCGCTAAGGCTGTTCTTGTGGAATTGGCAAAGGGATATTTGGAAGCCCATAGAGGGCTATGGAGAAAAAGCAAATATCTTCCGTTCAAAACTGGAAAGAAGCTTTCTGAGAAACTGCTCTGTGTTCTGTTAATTCATCTCACAGAGTTACATCTTTCCCTTCAAGAAGCCTTTCGCTAAGGCTGTTCTTGTGGAATTGGCAAAGGGATATTTGGAAACCCATGGAGGGCTATGGAGAAAAAGCAAATATCTTCCGTTCAAAACTGGAAAGAAGCTTTCTGAGAAACTGCTCTGTGTTCTGTTAATTCATCTCACAGAGTTACATCTTTCCCTTCAAGAAGCCTTTCGCTAAGGCTGTTCTTGTGGAATTGGCAAAGGGATATTTGGAAGCCCAAGGAGGGCTATGGAGAAAAAGCAAATATCTTCCGTTCAAAACTCGAAAGAAGCTTTCTGAGAAACTGCTCTGTGTTCTGTTAATTCATCTCACAGAGTTACATCTTGCCCTTCAAGAAGCCTTTCGCTAAGGCTGTTCTTGTGGAATTGGCAAAGGGATATTTGGAAGCCCATAGAGGGCTATGGTGAAAAAGGAAATATCTTCCGTTCAAAACTCGAAAGAAGCTTTCTGAGAAACTGCTCTGTGTTCTGTTAATTCATCTACCAGAGTTACATCTTTCCCTTCAAGAAGCCTTTCGCTAAGGCTGTTCTTGTGGAATTGGCAAAGGGATATTTGGAAGCCCATAGAGGGCTATTTTGAAAAAGGAAATATCTTCCGTTCAAAACTGGAAACAAGCTTTCTGAGAAACTGCTTTGTGTTCTGTTAATTCATCTCACAGAGTTACATCTTTCCCTTCAAGAAGCCTTTCGCTAAGGCTGTTCTTGTGGAATTGGCAAAGGGATATTTGGAAGCCCATAGAGGGCTACGGAGAAAAAGCAAATATCTTTCATTCAAAACACGAAAGAAGCTTTCTGAGAAACTGCTCTCTGTTCTGCTAATTCATCTCACAGAGTTACATCTTTCCCTTCAAGAAGCCTTTCGCTAAGGCTGTTCTTGTGGAATTGGCAAAGGGATATTTGGAAGCGCATAGAGGGCTATGGTGAAAAGGGAAATATCTTCCGTTCAAAAGTGGAAAGAAGCTTTCTGAGAAACTACTCTCTGTTCTGTTAATTCATCTCACAGAGTTACATCTTTCCCTTCAAGAAGCCTTTCGCTAAGGCTGTTCTTGTGGAATTGGCAAAGGGATATTTGGAAGCCCATAGAGGGCTATGGTGAAAAAGGAAATATCTTCCGTTCAAAACTGGAAACAAGCTTTCTGAGAAACTGCTCTGTGTTCTGTTAATTCATCTCAAGGAGTTACATCTTTCCCTTCAAGTAGCCTTTCGCTAAGGCTGTTCTTGTGGAATTGGCAAAGGGATATTTGGAAGCCCTTAGAGGGTTATGGAGAAAAAGCAAATATCTTCCGTTCAAAACTGGAAAGAAGCTTTCTGAGAAACTGCTCTGTGTTCTGTTAATTCATCTCACAGAGTTACATCTTTCCCTTCAAGAAGCCTTTCGCTAAGGCTGTTCTTGTGGAATTGGCAAAGGGATATTTGGAAGCCCATAGAGGGCTATGGAGAAAAAGGAAATATCTTCCGTTCAAAACTGGAAAGAAGCTTTCTGAGAAACTGCTCTGTGTTCTGTTAATTCATCTCCCAGAGTTACATCTTTCCCTTCAAGAAGCCTTTCGCTAAGGCTGTTCTTGTGGAATTGGCAAAGGGATATTTGGAAGCCCATAGAGGGCTATGGAGAAAAAGCAAATATCTTCCGTTCAAAACTGGAAAGAAGCTTTCTGAGAAACTGCTCTGTGTTCTGTTAATTCATCTCACAGAGTTACATCTTTCCCTTCAAGAAGCCTTTCGCTAAGGCTGTTCTTGTGGAATTGGCAAAGGGATATTTGGAAGCCCATAGAGGGCTATGGAGAAAAAGGAAATATCTTCCGTTCAAAACTGGAAAGAAGCTTTCTGAGAAACTGCTCTGTGTTCTGTTAATTCATCTCACAGAGTTACATCTTTCCCTTCAAGAAGCCTTTCGCTAAGGCTGTTCTTGTGGAATTGGCAAAGGGATATTTGGAAGCCTATAGAGTGCTATTGTGAAAAAGGAAATATCTTCCGTTCAAAACTCGAAAGAAGCTTTCTCAGAAACTGCTCTGTGTTCTCTTAATTCATCTCCCAGAGTTACATCTCTCCCTTCAAGAAGCCTTTCGCTAAGGCTGTTCTTGTGGAATTGGCAAAGGGATATTTGGAAGCCCATAGAGGGCTATGGAGAAAAAGCAAATATCTTCCGTTCAAAACTGGAAAGAAGCTTTCTGAGAAACTGCTCTGTGTTCTGTTAATTCATCTCACAGAGTTACATCTTTCCCTTCAAGAAGCCTTTCGCTAAGGCTGTTCTTGTGGAATTCGCAAAGGGATATTTGGAAGCCCATGGAGGGCTATGGAGAAAAAGCAAATATCTTCCGTTCAAAACTGGAAAGAAGCTTTCTGAGAAACTGCTCTGTGTTCTGTTAATTCATCTCACAGAGTTACATCTTTCCCTTCAAGAAGCCTTTCGCTAAGGCTGTTCTTGTGGAATTGGCAAAGGGATATTTGGAAGCCCAAGGAGGGCTATGGAGAAAAAGCAAATATCTTCCGTTCAAAACTCGAAAGAAGCTTTCTGAGAAACTGCTCTGTGTTCTGTTAATTCATCTCACAGAGTTACATCTTTCCCTTCAAGAAGCCTTTCGCTAAGGCTGTTCTTGTGGAATTGGCAAAGGGATATTTGGAAGCCCATAGAGGACTATGGTGAAAAAGGAAATATCTTCCGTTCAAAACTCGAAAGAATCTTTCTGAGAAACTGCTCTGTGTTCTGTTAATTCATCTACCAGAGTTACATCTTTCCCTTCAAGAAGCCTTTCGCTAAGGCTGTTCTTGTGGAATTGGCAAAGGGATATTTGGAAGCCCCTAGAGGGCTATTTTGAAAAAGGAAATATCTTCCGTTCAAAACTGGAAACAAGCTTTCTGAGAAACTGCTCTGTGTTCTGTTAATTCATCTCACAGAGTTACATCTTTCCCTTCAAGAAGCCTTTCGCTAAGGCTGTTCTTGTGGAATTGGCAAAGGGATATTTGGAAGCCCATAGAGGGCTACGGAGAAAAAGCAAATATCTTTCATTCAAAACACGAAAGAAGCTTTCTGAGAAACTGCTCTGTGTTCTGTTAATTCATCTCACAGAGTTACATCTTTCCCTTCAAGAAGCCTTTCGCTAAGGCTGTTCTTGTGGAATTGGCAAAGGGATATTTGGAAGCCCATAGAGGGCTATGGTGAAAAAGGAAATATCTTCCGTTCAAAACTCGAAAGAAGCTTTCTGAGAAACTGCTCTCTGTTCTGTTAATTCATCTCCCAGAGTTACATCTTCCCCTTCAAGAAGCCTTTCGCTAAGGCTGTTCTTGTGGAATTGGCAAAGGGATATTTGGAAGCCCATAGAGGGCTATTTTGAAAAAGGAAATATCTTCCGTTCAAAACTGGAAAGAAGCTTTCTGAGAAACTGCTCTGTGTTCTGTTAATTCATCTCACAGAGTTACATCTTTCCCTTCAAGAAGCCTTTCGCTAAGGCTGTTCTTGTGGAATTGGAAAAGGGATATTTGGAAGCCCATAGAGGGCTATGGTGAAAAAGGAAATATCTTCCGTTCAAAAGTGGAAAGAAGCTTTCTGAGAAACTACTCTCTGTTCTGTTAATTCATCTCACAGAGTTACATCTTTCCCTTCAAGAAGCCTTTCGCTAAGGCTGTTCTTGTGGAATTGGCAAAGAGATATTTGGAAGCCCATAGAGGGCTATGGTGAAAAAGGAAATATCTTCCGTTCAAAGCTGGAAACAAGCTTTCTGAGAAACTGCTCTGTGTTCTGTTAATTCATCTCAAGGAGTTACATCTTTCCCTTCAAGTAGCCTTTCGCTAAGGCTGTTCTTGTGGAATTGGCAAAGGGATATTTGGAAGCCCATAGAGGGCTATGGAGAAAAAGCAAATATCTTCCGTTCAAAACTGGAAAGAAGCTTTCTGAGAAACTGCTCTGTGTTCTGTTAATTCATCTCACAGAGTTACATCTTTCCCTTCAAGAAGCCTTTCGCTAAGGCTGTTCTTGTGGAATTGGCAAAGGGATATTTGGAAGCCCATAGAGGGCTATGGAGAAAAAGGAAATATCTTCCGTTCAAAACTGGAAAGAAACTTTCTGAGAAACTGCTCTGTGTTCTGTTAATTCATCTCACAGAGTTACATCTTTCCCTTCAAGAAGCCTTTCGCTAAGGCTGTTCTTGTGGAATTGGCAAAGGGATATTTGGAAGCCCATAGAGTGCTATGGTGAAAAAGGAAATATCTTCCGTTCAAAACTCGAAAGAAGCTTTCTGAGAAACTACTCTGTGTTCTGTTAATTCATCTCCCAGAGTTACATCTTTCCCTTCAAGAAGCCTTTCGCTAAGGCTGTTCTTGTGGAATTGGCAAAGGGATATTTGGAAGCCCATAGAGGGCTATGGAATAAAGCAAATATCTTCCGTTCAAAACTGGAAAGAAGCTTTCTGAGAAACTGCTCTGTGTTCTGTTAATTCATCTCACAGAGTTACATCTTTCCCTTCAAGAAGCCTTTCGCTAAGGCTGTTCTTGTGGAATTGGCAAAGGGATATTTGGAAGCCCATAGAGGGCTATGGAGAAAAAGGAAATATCTTCCGTTCAAAACTGGAAAGAAGCTTTCTGAGAAACTGCTCTGTGTTCTGTTAATTCATCTCACAGAGTTACATCTTTCACTTCAAGAAGCCTTTCGCTAAGGCTGTTCTTGTGGAATTGGCAAAGGGATATTTGGAAGCCCATAGAGTGCTATGGTGAAAAAGGAAATATCTTCCGTTCAAAACTCGAAAGAAGCTTTCTCAGAAACT
Source organism: Chlorocebus sabaeus (assembly GCF_047675955.1). Lineage (NCBI taxonomy): Eukaryota > Metazoa > Chordata > Mammalia > Primates > Cercopithecidae > Chlorocebus > Chlorocebus sabaeus. Next base: position 292,159 of record NW_027327478.1, on the reverse strand, counting down.
GCTCTGTGTTCTCTTAATTCATCTCCCAGAGTTACATCTCTCCCTTCAAGAAGCCTTTCGCTAAGGCTGTTCTTGTGGAATTGGCAAAGGGATATTTGGAAGCCCATAGAGGGCTATAGAGAAAAAGCAAATATCTTCCGTTCAAAACTGGAAAGAAGCTTTCTGAGAAACTGCTCTGTGTTCTGTTAATTCATCTCACAGAGTTACATCTTTCCCTTCAAGAAGCCTTTCGCTAAGGCTGTTCTTGTGGAATTGGCAAAGGGATATTTGGAAGCCCATGGAGGGCTATGGAGAAAAAGCAAATATCTTCCGTTCAAAACTGGAAAGAAGCTTTCTGAGAAACTGCTCTGTGTTCTGTTAATTCATCTCACAGAGTTACATCTTTCCCTTCAAGAAGCCTTTCGCTAAGGCTGTTCTTGTGGAATTGGCAAAGGGATATTTGGAAGCCCAAGGAGGGCTATGGAGAAAAAGCAAATATCTTCCGTTCAAAACTCGAAAGAAGCTTTCTGAGAAACTGCTCTGCGTTCTGTTAATTCATCTCACAGAGTTACATCTTTCCCTTCAAGAAGCCTTTGGCTAAGGCTGTTCTTGTGGAATTGGCAAAGGGATATTTGGAAGCCCATAGAAGGCTATGGTGAAAAAGGAAATATCTTCCGTTCAAAACTCGAAAGAAGCTTTCTGAGAAACTGCTCTGTGTTCTGTTAATTCATCTACCAGAGTTACATCTTTCCCTTCAAGAAGCCTTTCGCTAAGGCTGTTCTTGTGGAATTGGCAAAGGGATATTTGGAAGCCCAGAGAGGGCTATTTTGAAAAAGGAAATATCTTCCGTTCAAAACTGGAAAGAAGCTTTCTGAGAAACTGCTCTGTGTTCTGTTAATTCATCTCACAGAGTTACATCTTTCCCTTCAAGAAGCCTTTCGCTAAGGCTGTTCTTGTGGAATTGGCAAAGGGATATTTGGAAGCCCATAGAGGGCTATTTTGAAAAAGGAAATATCTTCCGTTCAAAACTGGAAAGAAGCTTTCTGAGAAACTGCTCTGTGTTCTGTTAATTCATCTCACAGTGTTACATCTTTCCCTTCAAGAAGCCTTTCGCTAAGACTGTTCTTGTGGAATTGGCAAAGGGATATTTGGAAGCCCATAGAGGGCTATTTTGAAAATGGAAATATCTTCCGTTCAAAACTGGAAAGAAGCTTTCTGAGAAACTGCTCTGTGTTCTATTAATTCATCTCACAGAGGTACATCTTTCCCTTCAAGAAGCCTTTCGCTAAGGCTGTTCTTGTGGAATTGGCAAAGGGATATTTGGAAGCCCATAGAGGGCTATGGTGAAAAAGGAAATATCTTCCGTTCAAAACTGGAAAGAAGCTTTCTGAGAAACTGCTCTGTGTTCTGTTAATTCATCTCACAGAGTTACATCTTTCCCTTCAAGTAACCTTCCGCTAAGGCTGTTCTTGTGGAATTGGCAAAGGGATATTTGGAAGCCCATAGAGGGCTATGGAGAAAAAGCAAATATCTTCCGTTCAAAACTGGAAAGAAGCTTTCTGAGAAACTGCTCTGTGTTCTGTTAATTCATCTCCCAGAGTTACATCTTTCCCTTCAAGAAGCCTTTCGCTAAGGCTGTTCTTGTGGAATTGGCAAAGGGATATTTGGAAGCCCATAGAGGGCTATGGAGAAAAAGCAAATATCTTCCGTTCAAAACTGGAAAGAAGCTTTCTGAGAAACTGCTCTGTGTTCTGTTAATTCATCTCACAGAGTTACATCTTTCCCTTCAAGAAGCCTTTCGCTAAGGCTGTTCTTGTGGAATTGGCAAAGGGATATTTGGAAGCCCATAGAGGGCTATGGAGAAAAAGGAAATATCTTCCGTTCAAAACTGGAAAGAAGCTTTCTGAGAAACTGCTCTGTGTTCTGTTAATTCATCTCACAGAGTTACATGTTTCCCTTCAAGAAGCCTTTCGCTAAGGCTGTTCTTGTGGAATTGGCAAAGGGATATTTGGAAGCCCATAGAGGGCTATGGGCAAAAAGGAAATATCTTCCGTTCAAAACTGGAAAGAAGCTTTCTGAGAAACTGCTCTGTGTTCTGTTAATTCATCTCACAGAGTTACATCTTTCCCTTCAAGAAGCCTTTCGCTAAGGCTGTTCTTGTGGAATTGGCAAAGGGATATTTGGAAGCCCATGGAGGGCTATGGAGAAAAAGCAAATATCTTCCGTTCAAAACTGGAAAGAAGCTTTCTGAGAAACTGCTCTGTGTTCTGTTAATTCATCTCACAGAGTTACATCTTTCCCTTCAAGAAGCCTTTCGCTAAGGCTGTTCTTATGGAATTGGCAAAGGGATATTTGGAAGCCCAAGGAGGGCTATGGAGAAAAAGGAAATATCTTCCGTTCAAAACTCGAAAGAAGCTTTCTGAGAAACTGCTCTGTGTTCTGTTAATTCATCTCACAGAGTTACATCTTTCCCTTCAAGAAGCCTTTCGCTAAGGCTGTTCTTGTGGAATTGGCAAAGGGATATTTGGAAGCCCATAGAGGGCTATGGAGAAAAAGCAAATATCTTCCGTTCAAAACTGGAAAGAAGCTTTCTGAGAAACTGCTCTGTGTTTTGTTATTTCATCTCCCAGAGTTACATCTTTCCCTTCAAGAAGCCTTTCGCTAAGGCTGTTCTTGTGGAATTGGCAAAGGGATATTTGGAAGCCCATAGAGGGCTATTTTGAAAAAGGAAATATCTTCCGTTCAAAACTGGAAAGAAGCTTTCTGAGAAACTGCTCTGTGTTCTGTTAATTCATCTCACAGAGTTACATCTTTCCCTTCAAGAAGCCTTTCTCTAAGGCTGTTCTTGTGGAATTGGCAAAGGGATATTTGGAAGCCCATAGAGGGCTATGGAGAAAAAGGAAATATCTTCCGTTCAAAACTGGAAAGAAGCTTTCTGAGAAACTGCTCTGTGTTCTATTAATTCATCTCACAGAGGTACATCTTTCCCTTCAAGAAGCCTTTCGCTAAGGCTGTTCTTGTGGAATTGGCAAAGGGATATTTGGAAGCCCATAGAGGGCTATGGTGAAAAAGGAAATATCTTCCGTTCAAAACTGGAAAGAAGCTTTCTGAGAAACTGCTCTGTGTTCTGTTAATTCATCTCACAGAGTTACATCTTTCCCTTCAAGTAGCCTTCCGCTAAGGCTGTTCTTGTGGAATTGGCAAAGGGATATTTGGAAGCCCATAGAGGGCTATGGAGAAAAAGCAAATATCTTCCGTTCAAAACTGGAAAGAAGCTTTCTGAGAAACTGCTCTGTGTTCTGTTAATTCATCTCCCAGAGTTACATCTTTCCCTTCAAGAAGCCTTTCGCTAAGGCTGTTCTTGTGGAATTGGCAAAGGGATATTTGGAAGCCCATAGAGGGCTATGGAGAAAAAGCAAATATCTTCCGTTCAAAACTGGAAAGAAGCTTTCTGAGAAACTGCTCTGTGTTCTGTTAATTCATCTCACAGAGTTACATCTTTCCCTTCAAGAAGCCTTTCGCTAAGGCTGTTCTTGTGGAATTGGCAAAGGGATATTTGGAAGCCCATAGAGGGCTATTTTGAAAAAGGAAATATCTTCCGTTCAAAACTGGAAAGAAGCTTTCTGAGAAACTGCTCTGTGTTCTGTTAATTCATCTCACAGAGTTACATCTTTCCCTTCAAGAAGCCTTTCGCTAAGGCTGTTCTTGTGGAATTGGCAAAGGGATATTTGGAAGCCCATAGAGGGCTATTTTGAAAAAGGAAATATCTTCCGTTCAAAACTGGAAAGAAGCTTTCTGAGAAACTGCTCTGTGTTCTATTAATTCATCTCACAGAGGTACATCTTTCCCTTCAAGAAGCCTTTCGCTAAGGCTGTTCTTGTGGAATTGGCAAAGGGATATTTGGAAGCCCATAGAGGGCTATGGAGAAAAACGAAATATCTTCCGTTCAAAACTCGAAAGAAGCTTTCTGAGAAACTGCTCTGTGTTCTGTTAATTCATCTCACAGAGTTACATCTTTCCCTTCAAGAAGCCTTTCGCTAAGGCTGTTCTTGTGGAATTGGCAAAGGGATATTTGGAAGCCCATAGAGGGCTATGGAGAAAAAGCAAATATCTTCCGTTCAAAACTGGAAAGAAGCTTTCTGAGAAACTGCTCTGTGTTCTGTTAATTCATCTCACAGAGTTACATCTTTCCCTTCAAGAAGCCTTTCGCTAAGGCTGTTCTTGTGGAATTGGCAAAGGGATATTTGGAAGCCCATAGAGGGCTATGGAGAAAAACCAAATATCTTCCGTTCAAAACTGGAAAGAGGCTTTCTGAGAAACTGCTGTGTGTTCTGTTAATTCATCTCACAGAGTTACATATTTCCCTTCAAGAAGCCTTTCGCTAAGGCTGTTCTTGTGGAATTGGTAAAGGGATATTTGGAAGCCCATAGAGGGCTATGGTGAAAAAGAAAATATCTTCCGTTCAAAACTGGAAACAAGCTTTCTGAGAAACTGCTCTGTGTTCTGTTAATTCATCTCACAGAGTTACATCTTTCCCTTCAAGTAGCCTTTCGCTAAGGCTGTTCTTGTGGAATTGGCAAAGGGATATTTGGAAGCCCATAGAGGCCTACGGAGAAAAAGCAAATATCTTTCGTTCAAAACACGAAAGAAGCTTTCTGAGAAACTGCTCTGTGTTCTGTTAATTCATCTCACAGAGTTACATCTTTCCCTTCAAGAAGCTTTTCGCTAAGGCTGTTCTTGTGGAATTGGCAAAGGGATATTTGGAAACCCATAGAGTGCTATGGTGAAAAAGGAAATATCTTCCGTTCAAAACTCGAAAGAAGCTTTCTGAGAAACTACTCTGTGTTCTGTTAATTCATCTCACAGAGTTACATCTTTCCCTTCAAGAAGCCTTTCGCTAAGGCTGTTCTTGTGGAATTGGCAAAGGGATATTTGGAAGCCCATAGAGGGCTATGGAGAAAAAGCAAATATCTTCCGTTCAAAACTGGAAAGAAGCTTTCTGAGAAACTGCTCTGTGTTCTGTTAATTCATCTCACAGAGTTACATCTTTCCCTTCAAGAAGCCTTTCGCTAAGGCTGTTCTTGTGGAATTGGCAAAGGGATATTTGGAAGCCCATAGAGGGCTATGGAGAAAAAGGAAATACCTTCCGTTCAAAACTGGAAAGAAGCTTTCTGAGAAACTGCTCTGTGTTCTGTTAATTCATCTCACAGAGTTACATCTTTCCCTTCAAGAAGCCTTTCGCTAAGGCTGTTCTTGTGGAATTGGCAAAGGGATATTTGGAAGCCCATAGAGTGCTATGGTGAAAAAGGAAATATCTTCCGTTCAAAACTCGAAAGAAGCTTTCTGAGAAACTGCTCTGTGTTCTGCTAATTCATCTCCCAGAGTTACATCTCTCCCTTCAAGAAGCCTTTCGCTAAGGCTGTTCTTGTGGAATTGGCAAAGGGATATTTGGAAGCCCATAGAGAGCTATGGAGAAAAAGCAAATATCTTCCGTTCAAAACTGGAAAGAAGCTTTCTGAGAAACTGCTCTGTGTTCTGTTAATTCATCTCACAGAGTTACATCTTTCCCTTCAAGAAGCCTTTCGCTAAGGCTGTTCTTGTGGAATTGGCAAAGGGATATTTGGAAGCCCATAGAGGGCTATGGTGAAAAAGGAAATATCTTCCGTTCAAAACTCGAAAGAAGCTTTCTGAGAAACTGCTCTCTGTTCTGTTAATTCATCTCCCAGTGTTACATCTTCCCCTTCAAGAAGCCTTTCGCTAAGGCTGTTCTTGTGGAATTGGCAAAGGGATATTTGGAAGCCCATAGAGGGCTATTTTGAAAAAGGAAATATCTTCCGTTCAAAACTGGAAAGAAGCTTTCTGAGAAACTGCTCGGTGTTCTGTTAATTCATCTCACAGAGTTACATCTTTCCCTTCAAGAAGCCTTTCGCTAAGGCTGTTCTTGTGGAATTGGCAAAGGGATATTTGGAAGCCCATAGAGGGCTATGGAGAAAAAGCAAATATCTTCCGTTCAAAACTGGAAAGAAGCTTTCTGAGAAACTGCTCTGTGTTCTGTTAATTCATCTCACAGAGTTACATCTTTCCCTTCAAGAAGCCTTTCGCTAAGGCTGTTCTTGTGGAATTGGCAAAGGGATATTTGGAAGCCCAAGGAGGGCTATGGAGAAAAAGCAAATATCTTCCGTTCAAAACTCGAAAGAAGCTTTCTGAGAAACTGCTCTGTGTTCTGTTAATTCATCTCACAGAGTTACATCTTTCCCTTCAAGAAGCCTTTCGCTAAGGCTGTTCTTGTGGAATTGGCAAAGGGATATTTGGAAGCCCTTAGAGGGCTACGGAGAAAAAGCAAATATCTTTCATTCAAAACACGAAAGAAGCTTTCTGAGAAACTGCTCTGTGTTCTGTTAATTCATCTCACAGAGTTACATCTTTCCCTTCAAGAAGCCTTTCGCTAAGGCTCTTCTTGTGGAATTGGCAAAGGGATATTTGGAAGCCCATAGAGGGCTATGGTGAAAAAGGAAATATCTTCCGTTCAAAACTGGAAAGAAGCTTTCTGAGAAACTGCTCTCTGTTCTGTTAATTCATCTCCCAGAGTTACATCTTCCTCTTCAAGAAGCCTTTCGCTAAGGCTGTTCTTGTGGAATTGGCAAAGGGATATTTGGAAGCCCATAGAGGGCTATTTTGAAAAAGGAAATATCTTCCGTTCAAAACTGGAAAGAAGCTTTCTGAGAAACTGCTCTGTGTTCTGTTAATTCATCTCACAGAGTTACATCTTTCCCTTCAAGAAGCCTTTCGCTAAGGCTGTTCTTGTGGAATTGGCAAAGGGATATTTGGAAGCCCATAGAGGGCTATGGAGAAAAAGGAAATATCTTCCGTTCAAAACTGGAAAGAAGCTTTCTGAGAAACTGCTCTGTGTTCTGTTAATTCATCTCACAGAGTTACATCTTTCCCTTCAAGAAGCCTTTCGCTAAGGCTGTTCTTGTGGAATTGGCAAAGGGATATTTGGAAGCCCATAGAGTGCTATGGTGAAAAAGGAAATATCTTCCGTTCAAAACTCGAAAGAAGCTTTCTCAGAAACTGCTCTGTGTTCTCTTAATTCATCTCCCAGAGTTACATCTCTCCCTTCAAGAAGCCTTTCGCTAAGGCTGTTCTTGTGGAATTGGCAAAGGGATATTTGGAAGCCCATAGAGGGCTATGGAGAAAAAGCAAATATCTTCCGTTCAAAACTGGAAAGAAGCTTTCTGAGAAACTGCTCTGTGTTCTGTTAATTCATCTCACAGAGTTACATCTTTCCCTTCAAGAAGCCTTTCGCTAAGGCTGTTCTTGTGGAATTGGCAAAGGGATATTTGGAAACCCATGGAGGGCTATGGAGAAAAAGCAAATATCTTCCGTTCAAAACTGGAAAGAAGCTTTCTGAGAAACTGCTCTGTGTTCTGTTAATTCATCTCACAGAGTTACATCTTTCCCTTCAAGAAGCCTTTCGCTAAGGCTGTTCTTGTGGAATTGGCAAAGGGATATTTGGAAGCCCAAGGAGGGCTATGGAGAAAAAGCAAATATCTTCCGTTCAAAACTCGAAAGAAGCTTTCTGAGAAACTGCTCTGTGTTCTGTTAATTCATCTCACAGAGTTACATCTTGCCCTTCAAGAAGCCTTTCGCTAAGGCTGTTCTTGTGGAATTGGCAAAGGGATATTTGGAAGCCCATAGAGGGCTATGGTGAAAAAGGAAATATCTTCCGTTCAAAACTCGAAAGAAGCTTTCTGAGAAACTGCTCTGTGTTCTGTTAATTCATCTACCAGAGTTACATCTTTCCCTTCAAGAAGCCTTTCGCTAAGGCTGTTCTTGTGGAATTGGCAAAGGGATATTTGGAAGCCCAAGGAGGGCTATGGAGAAAAAGCAAATATCTTCCGTTCAAAACTCGAAAGAAGCTTTCTGAGAAACTGCTCTGTGTTCTGTTAATTCATCTCACAGAGTTACATCTTTCCCTTCAAGAAGCCTATCGCTAAGGCTGTTCTTGTGGAATTGGCAAAGGGATATTTGGAAGCCCATAGAGGACTATGGTGAAAAAGGAAATATCTTCCGTTCAAAACTCGAAAGAATCTTTCTGAGAAACTGCTCTGTGTTCTGTTAATTCATCTACCAGAGTTACATCTTTCCCTTCAAGAAGCCTTTCGCTAAGGCTGTTCTTGTGGAATTGGCAAAGGGATATTTGGAAGCCCCTAGAGGGCTATTTTGAAAAAGGAAATATCTTCCGTTCAAAACTGGAAACAAGCTTTCTGAGAAACTGCTCTGTGTTCTGTTAATTCATCTCACAGAGTTACATCTTTCCCTTCAAGAAGCCTTTCGCTAAGGCTGTTCTTGTGGAATTGGCAAAGGGATATTTGGAAGCCCATAGAGGGCTACGGAGAAAAAGCAAATATCTTTCATTCAAAACACGAAAGAAGCTTTCTGAGAAACTGCTCTGTGTTCTGTTAATTCATCTCACAGAGTTACATCTTTCCCTTCAAGAAGCCTTTCGCTAAGGCTGTTCTTGTGGAATTGGCAAAGGGATATTTGGAAGCCCATAGAGGGCTATGTTGAAAAAGGAAATATCTTCCGTTCAAAACTCCAAAGAAGCTTTCTGAGAAACTGCTCTCTGTTCTGTTAATTCATCTCCCAGAGTTACATCTTCCCCTTCAAGAAGCCTTTCGCTAAGGCTGTTCTTGTGGAATTGGCAAAGGGATATTTGGAAGCCCATAGAGGGCTATTTTGAAAAAGGAAATATCTTCCGTTCAAAACTGGAAAGAAGCTTTCTGAGAAACTGCTCTGTGTTCTGTTAATTCATCTCACAGAGTTACATCTTTCCCTTCAAGAAGCCTTTCGCTAAGGCTGTTCTTGTGGAATTGGCAAAGGGATATTTGGAAGCCCATAGAGGGCTATGGTGAAAAAGGAAATATCTTCCGTTCAAAAGTGGAAAGAAGCTTTCTGAGAAACTACTCTCTGTTCTGTTAATTCATCTCACAGAGTTACATCTTTCCCTTCAAGAAGCCTTTCGCTAAGGCTGTTCTTGTGGAATTGGCAAAGAGATATTTGGAAGCCCATAGAGGGCTATGGTGAAAAAGGAAATATCTTCCGTTCAAAGCTGGAAACAAGCTTTCTGAGAAACTGCTCTGTGTTCTGTTAATTCATCTCAAGGAGTTACATCTTTCCCTTCAAGTAGCCTTTCGCTAAGGCTGTTCTTGTGGAATTGGCAAAGGGATATTTGGAAGCCCATAGAGGGCTATGGAGAAAAAGCAAATATCTTCCGTTCAAAACTGGAAAGAAGCTTTCTGAGAAACTGCTCTGTGTTCTGTTAATTCATCTCACAGAGTTACATCTTTCCCTTCAAGAAGCCTTTCGCTAAGGCTGTTCTTGTGGAATTGGCAAAGGGATATTTGGAAGCCCATAGAGGGCTATGGTGAAAAAGGAAATATGTTCCGTTCAAAACTGGAAAGAAGCTTTCTGAGAAACTACTCTGTGTTCTGTTAATTCATCTCACAGAGTTACATCTTTCCCTTCAAGAAGCCTTTCGCTAAGGCTGTTCTTGTGGAATTGGCAAAGGGATATTTGGAAGCCCATAGAGGGCTATGGTGAAAAAGGAATTATCTTCCGTTCAAAACTGGAAACAAGCTTTCTGAGAAACTGCTCTGTGTTCTGTTAATTCATCTCAAGGAGTTACATCTTTCCCTTCAAGTAGCCTTTCGCTAAGGCTGTTCTTGTGGAATTGGCAAAGGGATATTTGGAAGCCCATAGAGGGCTATGGAGAAAAAGCAAATATCTTCCGTTCAAAACTGGAAAGAAGCTTTCTGAGAAACTGCTCTGTGTTCTGTTAATTCATTTCACAGAGTTACATCTTTCCCTTCAAGAAGCCTTTCGCTAAGGCTGTTCTTGTGGAATTGGCAAAGGGATATTTGGAAGCCCCTAGAGGGCTATGGAGAAAAAGGAAATATCTTCCGTTCAAAACTGGAAAGAAGCTTTCTGAGAAACTGCTCTGTGTTCTGTTAATTCATCTCACAGAGTTACATCTTTCCCTTCAAGAAGCCTTTCGCTAAGGCTGTTCTTGTGGAATTGGCAAAGGGATATTTGGAAGCCCATAGAGGGCTATGGTGAAAAAGGAAATATCTTCCGTTCAAAACTGGAAAGAAGCTTTCTGAGAAACTGCTCTCTGTTCTGTTAATTCATCTCCCAGAGTTACATCTTCCCCTTCAAGAAGCCTTTCGCTAAGGCTGTTCTTGTGGAATTGGCAAAGGGATATTTGGAAGCCCATAGAGGGCTATTTTGAAAAAGGAAATATCTTCCGTTCAAAACTGGAAAGAAGCTTTCTGAGAAACTGCTCTGTGTTCTGTTAATTCATCTCACAGAGTTACATCTTTCCCTTCAAGAAGCCTTTCGCTAAGGCTGTTCTTGTGGAATTGGCAAAGGGATATTTGGAAGCCCATAGAGGGCTAAGGAGAAAAAGGAAATATCTTCCGTTCAAAACTGGAAAGAAGCTTTCTGAGAAACTGCTCTGTGTTCTGTTAATTCATCTCACAGAGTTACATCTTTCCCTTCAAGAAGCCTTTCGCTAAGGCTGTTCTTGTGGAATTGGCAAAGGGATATTTGGAAGCCCATAGAGTGCTATGGTGAAAAAGGAAATATCTTCCGTTCAAAACTCGAAAGAAGCTTTCTCAGAAACTGCTCTGTGTTCTCTTAATTCATCTCCCAGAGTTACATCTCTCCCTTCAAGAAGCCTTTCGCTAAGGCTGTTCTTGGGGAATTGGCAAAGGGATATTTGGAAGCCCATAGAGGGCTATGGAGAAAAAGCAAATATCTTCCGTTCAAAACTGGAAAGAAGCTTTCTGAGAAACTGCTCTGTGTTCTGTTAATTCATCTCACAGAGTTACATCTTTCCCTTCAGGAAGCCTTTCGCTAAGGCTGTTCTTGTGGAATTGGCAAAGGGATATTTGGAAACCCATGGAGGGCTATGGAGAAAAAGCAAATATCTTCCGTTCAAAACTGGAAAGAAGCTTTCTGAGAAACTGCTCTGTGTTCTGTTAATTCATCTCACAGAGTTACATCTTTCCCTTCAAGAAGCCTTTCGCTAAGGCTGTTCTTGTGGAATTGGCAAAGGGATATTTGGAAGCCCAAGGAGGGCTATGGAGAAAAAGCAAATATCTTCCGTTCAAAACTCGAAAGAAGCTTTCTGAGAAACTGCTCTGTGTTCTGTTAATTCATCTCACAGAGTTACATCTTTCCCTTCAAGAAGCCTTTCGCTAAGGCTGTTCTTGTGGAATTGGCAAAGGGATATTTGGAAGTCCATAGAGGGCTATGGAGAAAAAGGAAATATCTTCCGTTCAAAACTGGAAAGAAGCTTTCTGAGAAACTGCTCTGTGTTCTGTTAATTCATCTCACAGAGTTACATCTTTCCCTTCAAGAAGCCTTTCGCTAAGGCTGTTCTTGTGGAATTGGCAAAGGGATATTTGGAAGCCCATAGAGTGCTATGGTGAAAAAGGAAATATCTTCCGTTCAAAACTCGAAAGAAGCTTTCTGAGAAACTGCTCTGTGTTCTGCTAATTCATCTCCCAGAGTTACATCTCTCCCTTCAAGAAGCCTTTCGCTAAGGCTGTTCTTGTGGAATTGGCAAAGGGATATTTGGAAGCCCATAGAGAGCTATGGAGAAAAAGCAAATATCTTCCGTTCAAAACTGGAAAGAAGCTTTCTGAGAAACTGCTCTGTGTTCTGTTAATTCATCTCACAGAGTTACATCTTTCCCTTCAAGAAGCCTTTCGCTAAGGCTGTTCTTGTGGAATTGGCAAAGGGATATTTGGAAGTCCATAGGGTGCTATGGTGAAAAAGGAAATATCTTCCGTTCAAAACTCGAAAGAAGCTTTCTGAGAAACTGCTCTGTGTTCTGTTAATTCATCTCCCAGAGTTACATCTCTCCCTTCAAGAAGCCTTTCGCTAAGGCTGTTCTTGTGGAATTGGCAAAGGGATATTTGGAAGCCCATAGAGGGCTATGGAGAAAAAGCAAATATCTTCCGTTCAAAACTGGAAAGAAGCTTTCTGAGAAACTGCTCTGTGTTCTGTTAATTCATCTCACAGAGTTACATCTTTCCCTTCAAGAAGCCTTTCGCTAAGGCTGTTCTTGTGGAATTGGCAAAGGGATATTTGGAAGCCCATAGAGGGCTATGGAGAAAAAGCAAATATCTTCCGTTCAAAACTGGAAAGAAGCTTTCTGAGAAACTGCTCTGTGTTCTGTTAATTCATCTCACAGAGTTACATCTTTCCCTTCAAGAAGCCTTTCGCTAAGGCTGTTCTTGTGGAATTGGCAAAGGGATATTTGGAAGCCCAAGGAGGGCTATGGAGAAAAAGCAAATATCTTCCGTTCAAAACTCGAAAGAAGCTTTCTGAGAAACTGCTCTGTGTTCTGTTAATTCATCTCACAGAGTTACATCTTTCCCTTCAAGAAGCCTTTCGCTAAGGCTGTTCTTGTGGAATTGGCAAAGGGATATTTGGAAGCCCTTAGAGGGCTACGGAGAAAAAGCAAATATCTTTCATTCAAAACACGAAAGAAGCTTTCTGAGAAACTGCTCTGTGTTCTGTTAATTCATCTCACAGAGTTACATCTTTCCCTTCAAGAAGCCTTTCGCTAAGGCTCTTCTTGTGGAATTGGCAAAGGGATATTTGGAAGCCCATAGAGGGCTATGGTGAAAAAGGAAATATCTTCCGTTCAAAACTGGAAAGAAGCTTTCTGAGAAACTGCTCTCTGTTCTGTTAATTCATCTCCCAGAGTTACATCTTCCTCTTCAAGAAGCCTTTCGCTAAGGCTGTTCTTGTGGAATTGGCAAAGGGATATTTGGAAGCCCATAGAGGGCTATTTTGAAAAAGGAAATATCTTCCGTTCAAAACTGGAAAGAAGCTTTCTGAGAAACTGCTCTGTGTTCTGTTAATTCATCTCACAGAGTTACATCTTTCCCTTCAAGAAGCCTTTCGCTAAGGCTGTTCTTGTGGAATTGGCAAAGGGATATTTGGAAGCCCATAGAGGGCTATGGAGAAAAAGGAAATATCTTCCGTTCAAAACTGGAAAGAAGCTTTCTGAGAAACTGCTCTGTGTTCTGTTAATTCATCTCACAGAGTTACATCTTTCCCTTCAAGAAGCCTTTCGCTAAGGCTGTTCTTGTGGAATTGGCAAAGGGATATTTGGAAGCCCATAGAGTGCTATGGTGAAAAAGGAAATATCTTCCGTTCAAAACTCGAAAGAAGCTTTCTCAGAAACTGCTCTGTGTTCTCTTAATTCATCTCCCAGAGTTACATCTCTCCCTTCAAGAAGCCTTTCGCTAAGGCTGTTCTTGTGGAATTGGCAAAGGGATATTTGGAAGCCCATAGAGGGCTATGGAGAAAAAGCAAATATCTTCCGTTCAAAACTGGAAAGAAGCTTTCTGAGAAACTGCTCTGTGTTCTGTTAATTCATCTCACAGAGTTACATCTTTCCCTTCAAGAAGCCTTTCGCTAAGGCTGTTCTTGTGGAATTGGCAAAGGGATATTTGGAAACCCATGGAGGGCTATGGAGAAAAAGCAAATATCTTCCGTTCAAAACTGGAAAGAAGCTTTCTGAGAAACTGCTCTGTGTTCTGTTAATTCATCTCACAGAGTTACATCTTTCCCTTCAAGAAGCCTTTCGCTAAGGCTGTTCTTGTGGAATTGGCAAAGGGATATTTGGAAGCCCAAGGAGGGCTATGGAGAAAAAGCAAATATCTTCCGTTCAAAACTCGAAAGAAGCTTTCTGAGAAACTGCTCTGTGTTCTGTTAATTCATCTCACAGAGTTACATCTTGCCCTTCAAGAAGCCTTTCGCTAAGGCTGTTCTTGTGGAATTGGCAAAGGGATATTTGGAAGCCCATAGAGGGCTATGGTGAAAAAGGAAATATCTTCCGTTCAAAACTCGAAAGAAGCTTTCTGAGAAACTGCTCTGTGTTCTGTTAATTCATCTACCAGAGTTACATCTTTCCCTTCAAGAAGCCTTTCGCTAAGGCTGTTCTTGTGGAATTGGCAAAGGGATATTTGGAAGCCCAAGGAGGGCTATGGAGAAAAAGCAAATATCTTCCGTTCAAAACTCGAAAGAAGCTTTCTGAGAAACTGCTCTGTGTTCTGTTAATTCATCTCACAGAGTTACATCTTTCCCTTCAAGAAGCCTTTCGCTAAGGCTGTTCTTGTGGAATTGGCAAAGGGATATTTGGAAGCCCATAGAGGACTATGGTGAAAAAGGAAATATCTTCCGTTCAAAACTCGAAAGAATCTTTCTGAGAAACTGCTCTGTGTTCTGTTAATTCATCTACCAGAGTTACATCTTTCCCTTCAAGAAGCCTTTCGCTAAGGCTGTTCTTGTGGAATTGGCAAAGGGATATTTGGAAGCCCCTAGAGGGCTATTTTGAAAAAGGAAATATCTTCCGTTCAAAACTGGAAACAAGCTTTCTGAGAAACTGCTCTGTGTTCTGTTAATTCATCTCACAGAGTTACATCTTTCCCTTCAAGAAGCCTTTCGCTAAGGCTGTTCTTGTGGAATTGGCAAAGGGATATTTGGAAGCCCATAGAGGGCTACGGAGAAAAAGCAAATATCTTTCATTCAAAACACGAAAGAAGCTTTCTGAGAAACTGCTCTGTGTTCTGTTAATTCATCTCACAGAGTTACATCTTTCCCTTCAAGAAGCCTTTCGCTAAGGCTGTTCTTGTGGAATTGGCAAAGGGATATTTGGAAGCCCATAGAGGGCTATGGTGAAAAAGGAAATATCTTCCGTTCAAAACTGGAAAGAAGCTTTCTGAGAAACTGCTCTCTGTTCTGTTAATTCATCTCCCAGAGTTACATCTTCCCCTTCAAGAAGCCTTTCGCTAAGGCTGTTCTTGTGGAATTGGCAAAGGGATATTTGGAAGCCCATAGAGGGCTATTTTGAAAAAGGAAATATCTTCCGTTCAAAACTGGAAAGAAGCTTTCTGAGAAACTGCTCTGTGTTCTGTTAATTCATCTCACAGAGTTACATCTTTCCCTTCAAGAAGCCTTTCGCTAAGGCTGTTCTTGTGGAATTGGCAAAGGGATATTTGGAAGCCCATAGAGGGCTAAGGAGAAAAAGGAAATATCTTCCGTTCAAAACTGGAAAGAAGCTTTCTGAGAAACTGCTCTGTGTTCTGTTAATTCATCTCACAGAGTTACATCTTTCCCTTCAAGAAGCCTTTCGCTAAGGCTGTTCTTGTGGAATTGGCAAAGGGATATTTGGAAGCCCATAGAGTGCTATGGTGAAAAAGGAAATATCTTCCGTTCAAAACTCGAAAGAAGCTTTCTCAGAAACTGCTCTGTGTTCTCTTAATTCATCTCCCAGAGTTACATCTCTCCCTTCAAGAAGCCTTTCGCTAAGGCTGTTCTTGGGGAATTGGCAAAGGGATATTTGGAAGCCCATAGAGGGCTATGGAGAAAAAGCAAATATCTTCCGTTCAAAACTGGAAAGAAGCTTTCTGAGAAACTGCTCTGTGTTCTGTTAATTCATCTCACAGAGTTACATCTTTCCCTTCAAGAAGCCTTTCGCTAAGGCTGTTCTTGTGGAATTGGCAAAGGGATATTTGGAAACCCATGGAGGGCTATGGAGAAAAAGCAAATATCTTCCGTTCAAAACTGGAAAGAAGCTTTCTGAGAAACTGCTCTGTGTTCTGTTAATTCATCTCACAGAGTTACATCTTTCCCTTCAAGAAGCCTTTCGCTAAGGCTGTTCTTGTGGAATTGGCAAAGGGATATTTGGAAGCCCAAGGAGGGCTATGGAGAAAAAGCAAATATCTTCCGTTCAAAACTCGAAAGAAGCTTTCTGAGAAACTGCTCTGTGTTCTGTTAATTCATCTCACAGAGTTACATCTTTCCCTTCAAGAAGCCTTTCGCTAAGGCTGTTCTTGTGGAATTGGCAAAGGGATATTTGGAAGCCCATAGAGGGCTATGGAGAAAAAGGAAATATCTTCCGTTCAAAACTGGAAAGAAGCTTTCTGAGAAACTGCTCTGTGTTCTGTTAATTCATCTCACAGAGTTACATCTTTCCCTTCAAGAAGCCTTTCGCTAAGGCTGTTCTTGTGGAATTGGCAAAGGGATATTTGGAAGCCCATAGAGTGCTATGGTGAAAAAGGAAATATCTTCCGTTCAAAACTCGAAAGAAGCTTTCTGAGAAACTGCTCTGTGTTCTGCTAATTCATCTCCCAGAGTTACATCTCTCCCTTCAAGAAGCCTTTCGCTAAGGCTGTTCTTGTGGAATTGGCAAAGGGATATTTGGAAGCCCATAGAGAGCTATGGAGAAAAAGCAAATATCTTCCGTTCAAAACTGGAAAGAAGCTTTCTGAGAAACTGCTCTGTGTTCTGTTAATTCATCTCACAGAGTTACATCTTTCCCTTCAAGAAGCCTTTCGCTAAGGCTGTTCTTGTGGAATTGGCAAAGGGATATTTGGAAGTCCATAGGGTGCTATGGTGAAAAAGGAAATATCTTCCGTTCAAAACTCGAAAGAAGCTTTCTGAGAAACTGCTCTGTGTTCTGTTAATTCATCTCCCAGAGTTACATCTCTCCCTTCAAGAAGCCTTTCGCTAAGGCTGTTCTTGTGGAATTGGCAAAGGGATATTTGGAAGCCCATAGAGGGCTATGGAGAAAAAGCAAATATCTTCCGTTCAAAACTGGAAAGAAGCTTTCTGAGAAACTGCTCTGTGTTCTGTTAATTCATCTCACAGAGTTACATCTTTCCCTTCAAGAAGCCTTTCGCTAAGGCTGTTCTTGTGGAATTGGCAAAGGGATATTTGGAAGCCCATAGAGGGCTATGGAGAAAAAGCAAATATCTTCCGTTCAAAACTGGAAAGAAGCTTTCTGAGAAACTGCTCTGTGTTCTGTTAATTCATCTCACAGAGTTACATCTTTCCCTTCAAGAAGCCTTTCGCTAAGGCTGTTCTTGTGGAATTGGCAAAGGGATATTTGGAAGCCCAAGGAGGGCTATGGAGAAAAAGCAAATATCTTCCGTTCAAAACTCGAAAGAAGCTTTCTGAGAAACTGCTCTGTGTTCTGTTAATTCATCTCACAGAGTTACATCTTTCCCTTCAAGAAGCCTTTCGCTAAGGCTGTTCTTGTGGAATTGGCAAAGGGATATTTGGAAGCCCTTAGAGGGCTACGGAGAAAAAGCAAATATCTTTCATTCAAAACACGAAAGAAGCTTTCTGAGAAACTGCTCTGTGTTCTGTTAATTCATCTCACAGAGTTACATCTTTCCCTTCAAGAAGCCTTTCGCTAAGGCTCTTCTTGTGGAATTGGCAAAGGGATATTTGGAAGCCCATAGAGGGCTATGGTGAAAAAGGAAATATCTTCCGTTCAAAACTGGAAAGAAGCTTTCTGAGAAACTGCTCTCTGTTCTGTTAATTCATCTCCCAGAGTTACATCTTCCTCTTCAAGAAGCCTTTCGCTAAGGCTGTTCTTGTGGAATTGGCAAAGGGATATTTGGAAGCCCATAGAGGGCTATTTTGAAAAAGGAAATATCTTCCGTTCAAAACTGGAAAGAAGCTTTCTGAGAAACTGCTCTGTGTTCTGTTAATTCATCTCACAGAGTTACATCTTTCCCTTCAAGAAGCCTTTCGCTAAGGCTGTTCTTGTGGAATTGGCAAAGGGATATTTGGAAGCCCATAGAGGGCTATGGAGAAAAAGGAAATATCTTCCGTTCAAAACTGGAAAGAAGCTTTCTGAGAAACTGCTCTGTGTTCTGTTAATTCATCTCACAGAGTTACATCTTTCCCTTCAAGAAGCCTTTCGCTAAGGCTGTTCTTGTGGAATTGGCAAAGGGATATTTGGAAGCCCATAGAGTGCTATGGTGAAAAAGGAAATATCTTCCGTTCAAAACTCGAAAGAAGCTTTCTCAGAAACTGCTCTGTGTTCTCTTAATTCATCTCCCAGAGTTACATCTCTCCCTTCAAGAAGCCTTTCGCTAAGGCTGTTCTTGTGGAATTGGCAAAGGGATATTTGGAAGCCCATAGAGGGCTATGGAGAAAAAGCAAATATCTTCCGTTCAAAACTGGAAAGAAGCTTTCTGAGAAACTGCTCTGTGTTCTGTTAATTCATCTCACAGAGTTACATCTTTCCCTTCAAGAAGCCTTTCGCTAAGGCTGTTCTTGTGGAATTGGCAAAGGGATATTTGGAAACCCATGGAGGGCTATGGAGAAAAAGCAAATATCTTCCGTTCAAAACTGGAAAGAAGCTTTCTGAGAAACTGCTCTGTGTTCTGTTAATTCATCTCACAGAGTTACATCTTTCCCTTCAAGAAGCCTTTCGCTAAGGCTGTTCTTGTGGAATTGGCAAATGGATATTTGGAAGCCCAAGGAGGGCTATGGAGAAAAAGCAAATATCTTCCGTTCAAAACTCGAAAGAAGCTTTCTGAGAAACTGCTCTGTGTTCTGTTAATTCATCTCACAGAGTTACATCTTGCCCTTCAAGAAGCCTTTCGCTAAGGCTGTTCTTGTGGAATTGGCAAAGGGATATTTGGAAGCCCATAGAGGGCTATGGTGAAAAAGGAAATATCTTCCGTTCAAAACTCGAAAGAAGCTTTCTGAGAAACTGCTCTGTGTTCTGTTAATTCATCTACCAGAGTTACATCTTTCCCTTCAAGAAGCCTTTCGCTAAGGCTGTTCTTGTGGAATTGGCAAAGGGATATTTGGAAGCCCAAGGAGGGCTATGGAGAAAAAGCAAATATCTTCCGTTCAAAACTCGAAAGAAGCTTTCTGAGAAACTGCTCTGTGTTCTGTTAATTCATCTCACAGAGTTACATCTTTCCCTTCAAGAAGCCTTTCGCTAAGGCTGTTCTTGTGGAATTGGCAAAGGGATATTTGGAAGCCCATAGAGGACTATGGTGAAAAAGGAAATATCTTCCGTTCAAAACTCGAAAGAATCTTTCTGAGAAACTGCTCTGTGTTCTGTTAATTCATCTACCAGAGTTACATCTTTCCCTTCAAGAAGCCTTTCGCTAAGGCTGTTCTTGTGGAATTGGCAAAGGGATATTTGGAAGCCCCTAGAGGGCTATTTTGAAAAAGGAAATATCTTCCGTTCAAAACTGGAAACAAGCTTTCTGAGAAACTGCTCTGTGTTCTGTTAATTCATCTCACAGAGTTACATCTTTCCCTTCAAGAAGCCTTTCGCTAAGGCTGTTCTTGTGGAATTGGCAAAGGGATATTTGGAAGCCCTTAGAGGGCTATGGTGAAAAAGGAAATATGTTCCGTTCAAAACTGGAAAGAAGCTTTCTGAGAAACTACTCTCTGTTCTGTTAATTCATCTCACAGAGTTACATCTTTCCCTTCAAGAAGCCTTTCGCTAAGGCTGTTCTTGTGGAATTGGCAAAGGGATATTTGGAAGCCCATAGAGGGCTATGGTGAAAAAGGAATTATCTTCCGTTCAAAACTGGAAACAAGCTTTCTGAGAAACTGCTCTGTGTTCTGTTAATTCATCTCAAGGAGTTACATCTTTCCCTTCAAGTAGCCTTTCGCTAAGGCTGTTCTTGTGGAATTGGCAAAGGGATATTTGGAAGCCCATAGGGTGCTATGGTGAAAAAGGAAATATCTTCCGTTCAAAACTCGAAAGAAGCTTTCTGAGAAACTGCTCTGTGTTCTGTTAATTCATCTCCCAGAGTTACATCTCTCCCTTCAAGAAGCCTTTCGCTAAGGCTGTTCTTGTGGAATTGGCAAAGGGATATTTGGAAGCCCATAGAGGGCTATGGAGAAAAAGCAAATATCTTCCATTCAAAACTGGAAAGAAGCTTTCTGAGAAACTGCTCTGTGTTCTGTTAATTCATCTCCCAGAGTTACATCTTTCCCTTCAAGAAGCCTTTCGCTAAGGCTGTTCTTGTGAAATTGGCAAAGGGATATTTGGAAGCCCATAGAGGGCTATGGAGAAAAAGCAAATATCTTCCGTTCAAAACTGGAAAGAAGCTTTCTGAGAAACTGCTCTGTGTTCTGTTAATTCATCTCACAGAGTCACATCTTTCCCTTCAAGAAGCCTTTCGCTAAGGCTGTTCTTGTGGAATTGGCAAAGGGATATTTGGAAGCCCAAGGAGGGCTATGGAGAAAAAGCAAATATCTTCCGTTCAAAACTCGAAAGAAGCTTTCTGAGAAACTGCTCTGTGTTCTGTTAATTCATCTCACAGAGTTACATCTTTCCCTTCAAGAAGCCTTTCGCTAAGGCTGTTCTTGTGGAATTGGCAAAGGGATATTTGGAAGCCCTTAGAGGGCTACGGAGAAAAAGCAAATATCTTTCATTCAAAACACGAAAGAAGCTTTCTGAGAAACTGCTCTGTGTTCTGTTAATTCATCTCACAGAGTTACATCTTTCCCTTCAAGAAGCCTTTCGCTAAGGCTGTTCTTGTGGAATTGGCAAAGGGATATTTGGAAGCCCATAGAGGGCTATGGTGAAAAAGGAAATATCTTCCGTTCAAAACTGGAAAGAAGCTTTCTGAGAAACTGCTCTCTGTTCTGTTAATTCATCTCCCAGAGTTACATCTTCCCCTTCAAGAAGCCTTTCGCTAAGGCTGTTCTTGTGGAATTGGCAAAGGGATATTTGGAAGCCCATAGAGGGCTATTTTGAAAAAGGAAATATCTTCCGTTCAAAACTGGAAAGAAGCTTTCTGAGAAACTGCTCTGTGTTCTGTTAATTCATCTCACAGAGTTACATCTTTCCCTTCAAGAAGCCTTTCGCTAAGGCTGTTCTTGTGGAATTGGCAAAGGGATATTTGGAAGCCCATAGAGGGCTATGGAGAAAAAGGAAATATCTTCCGTTCAAAACTGGAAAGAAGCTTTCTGAGAAACTGCTCTGTGTTCTGTTAATTCATCTCACAGAGTTACATCTTTCCCTTCAAGAAGCCTTTCGCTAAGGCTGTTCTTGTGGAATTGGCAAAGGGATATTTGGAAGCCCATAGAGTGCTATGGTGAAAAAGGAAATATCTTCCGTTCAAAACTCGAAAGAAGCTTTCTCAGAAACTGCTCTGTGTTCTCTTAATTCATCTCCCAGAGTTACATCTCTCCCTTCAAGAAGCCTTTCGCTAAGGCTGTTCTTGTGGAATTGGCAAAGGGATATTTGGAAGCCCATAGAGGGCTATGGAGAAAAAGCAAATATCTTCCGTTCAAAACTGGAAAGAAGCTTTCTGAGAAACTGCTCTGTGTTCTGTTAATTCATCTCACAGAGTTACATCTTTCCCTTCAAGAAGCCTTTCGCTAAGGCTGTTCTTGTGGAATTGGCAAAGGGATATTTGGAAACCCATGGAGGGCTATGGAGAAAAAGCAAATATCTTCCGTTCAAAACTGGAAAGAAGCTTTCTGAGAAACTGCTCTGTGTTCTGTTAATTCATCTCACAGAGTTACATCTTTCCCTTCAAGAAGCCTTTCGCTAAGGCTGTTCTTGTGGAATTGGCAAAGGGATATTTGGAAGCCCATAGAGGGCTATGGTGAAAAAGGAAATATCTTCCGTTCAAAACTCGAAAGAAGCTTTCTGAGAAACTGCTCTGTGTTCTGTTAATTCATCTACCAGAGTTACATCTTTCCCTTCACGAAGCCTTTCGCTAAGGCTGTTCTTGTGGAATTGGCAAAGGGATATTTGGAAGCCCATAGAGTGCTATGGTGAAAAAGGAAATATCTTCCGTTCAAAACTCGAAAGAAACTTTCTGAGAAACTACTCTGTGTTCTGTTAATTCATCTCCCAGAGTTACATCTTTCCCTTCAAGAAGCCTTTCGCTAAGGCTGTTCTTGTGGAATTGGCAAAGGGATATTTGGAAGCCCATAGAGGGCTATGGAGAAAAAGCAAATATCTTCCGTTCAAAACTGGAAAGAAGCTTTCTGAGAAACTGCTCTGTGTTCTGTTAATTCATCTCACAGAGTTACATCTTTCCCTTCAAGAAGCCTTTCGCTAAGGCTGTTCTTGTGGAATTGGCAAAGGGATATTTGGAAGCCCAAGGAGGGCTATGGAGAAAAAGCAAATATCTTCCGTTCAAAACTCGAAAGAAGCTTTCTGAGAAACTGCTCTGTGTTCTGTTAATTCATCTCACAGAGTTACATCTTTCCCTTCAAGAAGCCTTTCGCTAAGGCTGTTCTTGTGGAATTGGCAAAGGGATATTTGGAAGCCCTTAGAGGGCTACGGAGAAAAAGCAAATATCTTTCATTCAAAACACGAAAGAAGCTTTCTGAGAAACTGCTCTGTGTTCTGTTAATTCATCTCACAGAGTTACATCTTTCCCTTCAAGAAGCCTTTCGCTAAGGCTGTTCTTGTGGAATTGGCAAAGGGATATTTGGAAGCCCATAGAGGGCTATGGTGAAAAAGGAAATATCTTCCGTTCAAAACTGGAAAGAAGCTTTCTGAGAAACTGCTCTCTGTTCTGTTAATTCATCTCCCAGAGTTACATCTTCCTCTTCAAGAAGCCTTTCGCTAAGGCTGTTCTTGTGGAATTGGCAAAGGGATATTTGGAAGCCCATAGAGGGCTATTTTGAAAAAGGAAATATCTTCCGTTCAAAACTGGAAAGAAGCTTTCTGAGAAACTGCTCTGTGTTCTGTTAATTCATCTCACAGAGTTACATCTTTCCCTTCAAGAAGCCTTTCGCTAAGGCTGTTCTTGTGGAATTGGCAAAGGGATATTTGGAAGCCCATAGAGGGCTATGGAGAAAAAGGAAATATCTTCCGTTCAAAACTGGAAAGAAGCTTTCTGAGAAACTGCTCTGTGTTCTGTTAATTCATCTCACAGAGTTACATCTTTCCCTTCAAGAAGCCTTTCGCTAAGGCTGTTCTTGTGGAATTGGCAAAGGGATATTTGGAAGCCCATAGAGGGCTATGGAGAAAAACCAAATATCTTCCGTTCAAAACTCGAAAGAAGCTTTCTCAGAAACTGCTCTGTGTTCTCTTAATTCATCTCCCAGAGTTACATCTCTCCCTTCAAGAAGCCTTTCGCTAAGGCTGTTCTTGTGGAATTGGCAAAGGGATATTTGGAAGCCCATAGAGGGCTATGGAGAAAAAGCAAATATCTTCCGTTCAAAACTGGAAAGAAGCTTTCTGAGAAACTGCTCTGTGTTCTGTTAATTCATCTCACAGAGTTACATCTTTCCCTTCAAGAAGCCTTTCGCTAAGGCTGTTCTTGTGGAATTGGCAAAGGGATATTTGGAAACCCATGGAGGGCTATGGAGAAAAAGCAAATATCTTCCGTTCAAAACTGGAAAGAAGCTTTCTGAGAAACTGCTCTGTGTTCTGTTAATTCATCTCACAGAGTTACATCTTTCCCTTCAAGAAGCCTTTCGCTAAGGCTGTTCTTGTGGAATTGGCAAAGGGATATTTGGAAGCCCAAGGAGGGCTATGGAGAAAAAGCAAATATCTTCCGTTCAAAACTCGAAAGAAGCTTTCTGAGAAACTGCTCTGTGTTCTGTTAATTCATCTCACAGAGTTACATCTTTCCCTTCAAGAAGCCTTTCGCTAAGGCTGTTCTTGTGGAATTGGCAAAGGGATATTTGGAAGCCCATAGAGGGCTATGGTGAAAAAGGAAATATCTTCCGTTCAAAACTCGAAAGAAGCTTTCTGAGAAACTGCTCTGTGTTCTGTTAATTCATCTACCAGAGTTACATCTTTCCCTTCAAGAAGCCTTTCGCTAAGGCTGTTCTTGTGGAATTGGCAAAGGGATATTTGGAAGCCCATAGAGGGCTATTTTGAAAAAGGAAATATCTTCCGTTCAAAACTGGAAACAAGCTTTCTGAGAAACTGCTTTGTGTTCTGTTAATTCATCTCACAGAGTTACATCTTTCCCTTCAAGAAGCCTTTCGCTAAGGCTGTTCTTGTGGAATTGGCAAAGGGATATTTGGAAGCCCATAGAGGGCTACGGAGAAAAAGCAAATATCTTTCATTCAAAACACGAAAGAAGCTTTCTGAGAAACTGCTCTCTGTTCTGCTAATTCATCTCACAGAGTTACATCTTTCCCTTCAAGAAGCCTTTCGCTAAGGCTGTTCTTGTGGAATTGGCAAAGGGATATTTGGAAGCCCATAGAGGGCTATGGTGAAAAAGGAAATATCTTCCGTTCAAAACTCGAAAGAAGCTTTCTGAGAAACTGCTCTCTGTTCTGTTAATTCATCTCCCAGAGTTACATCTTCCCCTTCAAGAAGCCTTTCGCTAAGGCTGTTCTTGTGGAATTGGCAAAGGGATATTTGGAAGCCCATAGGGGGCTATTTTGAAAAAGGAAATATCTTCCGTTCAAAATTGGAAAGAAGCTTTCTGAGAAACTGCTCTGTGTTCTGTTAATTCATCTCACAGAGTTACATCTTTCCCTTCAAGAAGCCTTTCGCTAAGGCTGTTCTTGTGGAATTGGCAAAGGGATATTTGGAAGCGCATAGAGGGCTATGGTGAAAAGGGAAATATCTTCCGTTCAAAAGTGGAAAGAAGCTTTCTGAGAAACTACTCTCTGTTCTGTTAATTCATCTCACAGAGTTACATCTTTCCCTTCAAGAAGCCTTTCGCTAAGGCTGTTCTTGTGGAATTGGCAAAGGGATATTTGGAAGCCCATAGAGGGCTATGGTGAAAAAGGAAATATCTTCCGTTCAAAACTGGAAACAAGCTTTCTGAGAAACTGCTCTGTGTTCTGTTAATTCATCTCAAGGAGTTACATCTTTCCCTTCAAGTAGCCTTTCGCTAAGGCTGTTCTTGTGGAATTGGCAAAGGGATATTTGGAAGCCCTTAGAGGGCTATGGAGAAAAAGCAAATATCTTCCGTTCAAAACTGGAAAGAAGCTTTCTGAGAAACTGCTCTGTGTTCTGTTAATTCATCTCACAGAGTTACATCTTTCCCTTCAAGAAGCCTTTCGCTAAGGCTGTTCTTGTGGAATTGGCAAAGGGATATTTGGAAGCCCATAGAGGGCTATGGAGAAAAAGGAAATATCTTCCGTTCAAAACTGGAAAGAAGCTTTCTGAGAAACTGCTCTGTGTTCTGTTAATTCATCTCCCAGAGTTACATCTTTCCCTTCAAGAAGCCTTTCGCTAAGGCTGTTCTTGTGGAATTGGCAAAGGGATATTTGGAAGCCCATAGAGGGCTATGGAGAAAAAGCAAATATCTTCCGTTCAAAACTGGAAAGAAGCTTTCTGAGAAACTGCTCTGTGTTCTGTTAATTCATCTCACAGAGTTACATCTTTCCCTTCAAGAAGCCTTTCGCTAAGGCTGTTCTTGTGGAATTGGCAAAGGGATATTTGGAAGCCCATAGAGGGCTATGGAGAAAAAGGAAATATCTTCCGTTCAAAACTGGAAAGAAGCTTTCTGAGAAACTGCTCTGTGTTCTGTTAATTCATCTCACAGAGTTACATCTTTCCCTTCAAGAAGCCTTTCGCTAAGGCTGTTCTTGTGGAATTGGCAAAGGGATATTTGGAAGCCTATAGAGTGCTATTGTGAAAAAGGAAATATCTTCCGTTCAAAACTCGAAAGAAGCTTTCTCAGAAACTGCTCTGTGTTCTCTTAATTCATCTCCCAGAGTTACATCTCTCCCTTCAAGAAGCCTTTCGCTAAGGCTGTTCTTGTGGAATTGGCAAAGGGATATTTGGAAGCCCATAGAGGGCTATGGAGAAAAAGCAAATATCTTCCGTTCAAAACTGGAAAGAAGCTTTCTGAGAAACTGCTCTGTGTTCTGTTAATTCATCTCACAGAGTTGCATCTTTCCCTTCAAGAAGCCTTTCGCTAAGGCTGTTCTTGTGGAATTCGCAAAGGGATATTTGGAAGCCCATGGAGGGCTATGGAGAAAAAGCAAATATCTTCCGTTCAAAACTGGAAAGAAGCTTTCTGAGAAACTGCTCTGTGTTCTGTTAATTCATCTCACAGAGTTACATCTTTCCCTTCAAGAAGCCTTTCGCTAAGGCTGTTCTTGTGGAATTGGCAAAGGGATATTTGGAAGCCCAAGGAGGGCTATGGAGAAAAAGCAAATATCTTCCGTTCAAAACTCGAAAGAAGCTTTCTGAGAAACTGCTCTGTGTTCTGTTAATTCATCTCACAGAGTTACATCTTTCCCTTCAAGAAGCCTTTCGCTAAGGCTGTTCTTGTGGAATTGGCAAAGGGATATTTGGAAGCCCATAGAGGACTATGGTGAAAAAGGAAATATCTTCCGTTCAAAACTCGAAAGAATCTTTCTGAGAAACTGCTCTGTGTTCTGTTAATTCATCTACCAGAGTTACATCTTTCCCTTCAAGAAGCCTTTCGCTAAGGCTGTTCTTGTGGAATTGGCAAAGGGATATTTGGAAGCCCCTAGAGGGCTATTTTGAAAAAGGAAATATCTTCCGTTCAAAACTGGAAACAAGCTTTCTGAGAAACTGCTCTGTGTTCTGTTAATTCATCTCACAGAGTTACATCTTTCCCTTCAAGAAGCCTTTCGCTAAGGCTGTTCTTGTGGAATTGGCAAAGGGATATTTGGAAGCCCATAGAGGGCTACGGAGAAAAAGCAAATATCTTTCATTCAAAACACGAAAGAAGCTTTCTGAGAAACTGCTCTGTGTTCTGTTAATTCATCTCACAGAGTTACATCTTTCCCTTCAAGAAGCCTTTCGCTAAGGCTGTTCTTGTGGAATTGGCAAAGGGATATTTGGAAGCCCATAGAGGGCTATGGTGAAAAAGGAAATATCTTCCGTTCAAAACTCGAAAGAAGCTTTCTGAGAAACTGCTCTCTGTTCTGTTAATTCATCTCCCAGAGTTACATCTTCCCCTTCAAGAAGCCTTTCGCTAAGGCTGTTCTTGTGGAATTGGCAAAGGGATATTTGGAAGCCCATAGAGGGCTATTTTGAAAAAGGAAATATCTTCCGTTCAAAACTGGAAAGAAGCTTTCTGAGAAACTGCTCTGTGTTCTGTTAATTCATCTCACAGAGTTACATCTTTCCCTTCAAGAAGCCTTTCGCTAAGGCTGTTCTTGTGGAATTGGAAAAGGGATATTTGGAAGCCCATAGAGGGCTATGGTGAAAAAGGAAATATGTTCCGTTCAAAAGTGGAAAGAAGCTTTCTGAGAAACTACTCTCTGTTCTGTTAATTCATCTCACAGAGTTACATCTTTCCCTTCAAGAAGCCTTTCGCTAAGGCTGTTCTTGTGGAATTGGCAAAGAGATATTTGGAAGCCCATAGAGGGCTATGGTGAAAAAGGAAATATCTTCCGTTCAAAGCTGGAAACAAGCTTTCTGAGAAACTGCTCTGTGTTCTGTTAATTCATCTCAAGGAGTTACATCTTTCCCTTCAAGTAGCCTTTCGCTAAGGCTGTTCTTGTGGAATTGGCAAAGGGATATTTGGAAGCCCATAGAGGGCTATGGAGAAAAAGCAAATATCTTCCGTTCAAAACTGGAAAGAAGCTTTCTGAGAAACTGCTCTGTGTTCTGTTAATTCATCTCACAGAGTTACATCTTTCCCTTCAAGAAGCCTTTCGCTAAGGCTGTTCTTGTGGAATTGGCAAAGGGATATTTGGAAGCCCATAGAGGGCTATGGAGAAAAAGGAAATATCTTCCGTTCAAAACTGGAAAGAAGCTTTCTGAGAAACTGCTCTGTGTTCTGTTAATTCATCTCACAGAGTTACATCTTTCCCTTCAAGAAGCCTTTCGCTAAGGCTGTTCTTGTGGAATTGGCAAAGGGATATTTGGAAGCCCATAGAGTGCTATGGTGAAAAAGGAAATATCTTCCGTTCAAAACTCGAAAGAAGCTTTCTGAGAAACTACTCTGTGTTCTGTTAATTCATCTCCCAGAGTTACATCTTTCCCTTCAAGAAGCCTTTCGCTAAGGCTGTTCTTGTGGAATTGGCAAAGGGATATTTGGAAGCCCATAGAGGGCTATGGAATAAAGCAAATATCTTCCGTTCAAAACTGGAAAGAAGCTTTCTGAGAAACTGCTCTGTGTTCTGTTAATTCATCTCACAGAGTTACATCTTTCCCTTCAAGAAGCCTTTCGCTAAGGCTGTTCTTGTGGAATTGGCAAAGGGATATTTGGAAGCCCATAGAGGGCTATGGAGAAAAAGGAAATATCTTCCGTTCAAAACTGGAAAGAAGCTTTCTGAGAAACTGCTCTGTGTTCTGTTAATTCATCTCACTGAGTTACATCTTTCCCTTCAAGAAGCCTTTCGCTAAGGCTGTTCTTGTGGAATTGGCAAAGGGATATTTGGAAGCCCATAGAGTGCTATGGTGAAAAAGGAAATATCTTCCGTTCAAAACTCGAAAGAAGCTTTCTCAGAAACTGCTCTGTGTTCTCTTAATTCATCTCCCAGAGTTACATCTCTCCCTTCAAGAAGCCTTTCGCTAAGGCTGTTCTTGTGGAATTGGCAAAGGGATATTTGGAAGCCCATAGAGGGCTATAGAGAAAAAGCAAATATCTTCCGTTCAAAACTGGAAAGAAGCTTTCTGAGAAACTGCTCTGTGTTCTGTTAATTCATCTCACAGAGTTACATCTTTCCCTTCAAGAAGCCTTTCGCTAAGGCTGTTCTTGTGGAATTGGCAAAGGGATATTTGGAAGCCCATGGAGGGCTATGGAGAAAAAGCAAATATCTTCCGTTCAAAACTGGAAAGAAGCTTTCTGAGAAACTGCTCTGTGTTCTGTTAATTCATCTCACAGAGTTACATCTTTCCCTTCAAGAAGCCTTTCGCTAAGGCTGTTCTTGTGGAATTGGCAAAGGGATATTTGGAAGCCCAAGGAGGGCTATGGAGAAAAAGCAAATATCTTCCGTTCAAAACTCGAAAGAAGCTTTCTGAGAAACTGCTCTGCGTTCTGTTAATTCATCTCACAGAGTTACATCTTTCCCTTCAAGAAGCCTTTGGCTAAGGCTGTTCTTGTGGAATTGGCAAAGGGATATTTGGAAGCCCATAGAAGGCTATGGTGAAAAAGGAAATATCTTCCGTTCAAAACTCGAAAGAAGCTTTCTGAGAAACTGCTCTGTGTTCTGTTAATTCATCTACCAGAGTTACATCTTTCCCTTCAAGAAGCCTTTCGCTAAGGCTGTTCTTGTGGAATTGGCAAAGGGATATTTGGAAGCCCAGAGAGGGCTATTTTGAAAAAGGAAATATCTTCCGTTCAAAACTGGAAAGAAGCTTTCTGAGAAACTGCTCTGTGTTCTGTTAATTCATCTCACAGAGTTACATCTTTCCCTTCAAGAAGCCTTTCGCTAAGGCTGTTCTTGTGGAATTGGCAAAGGGATATTTGGAAGCCCATAGAGGGCTATTTTGAAAAAGGAAATATCTTCCGTTCAAAACTGGAAAGAAGCTTTCTGAGAAACTGCTCTGTGTTCTGTTAATTCATCTCACAGTGTTACATCTTTCCCTTCAAGAAGCCTTTCGCTAAGACTGTTCTTGTGGAATTGGCAAAGGGATATTTGGAAGCCCATAGAGGGCTATTTTGAAAATGGAAATATCTTCCGTTCAAAACTGGAAAGAAGCTTTCTGAGAAACTGCTCTGTGTTCTATTAATTCATCTCACAGAGGTACATCTTTCCCTTCAAGAAGCCTTTCGCTAAGGCTGTTCTTGTGGAATTGGCAAAGGGATATTTGGAAGCCCATAGAGGGCTATGGTGAAAAAGGAAATATCTTCCGTTCAAAACTGGAAAGAAGCTTTCTGAGAAACTGCTCTGTGTTCTGTTAATTCATCTCACAGAGTTACATCTTTCCCTTCAAGTAACCTTCCGCTAAGGCGGTTCTTGTGGAATTGGCAAAGGGATATTTGGAAGCCCATAGAGGGCTATGGAGAAAAAGCAAATATCTTCCGTTCAAAACTGGAAAGAAGCTTTCTGAGAAACTGCTCTGTGTTCTGTTAATTCATCTCCCAGAGTTACATCTTTCCCTTCAAGAAGCCTTTCGCTAAGGCTGTTCTTGTGGAATTGGCAAAGGGATATTTGGAAGCCCATAGAGGGCTATGGAGAAAAAGCAAATATCTTCCGTTCAAAACTGGAAAGAAGCTTTCTGAGAAACTGCTCTGTGTTCTGTTAATTCATCTCACAGAGTTACATCTTTCCCTTCAAGAAGCCTTTCGCTAAGGCTGTTCTTGTGGAATTGGCAAAGGGATATTTGGAAGCCCATAGAGGGCTATGGAGAAAAAGGAAATATCTTCCGTTCAAAACTGGAAAGAAGCTTTCTGAGAAACTGCTCTGTGTTCTGTTAATTCATCTCACAGAGTTACATGTTTCCCTTCAAGAAGCCTTTCGCTAAGGCTGTTCTTGTGGAATTGGCAAAGGGATATTTGGAAGCCCATAGAGGGCTATGGGCAAAAAGGAAATATCTTCCGTTCAAAACTGGAAAGAAGCTTTCTGAGAAACTGCTCTGTGTTCTGTTAATTCATCTCACAGAGTTACATCTTTCCCTTCACGAAGCCTTTCGCTAAGGCTGTTCTTGTGGAATTGGCAAAGGGATATTTGGAAGCCCATAGAGTGCTATGGTGAAAAAGGAAATATCTTCCGTTCAAAACTCGAAAGAAACTTTCTGAGAAACTACTCTGTGTTCTGTTAATTCATCTCCCAGAGTTACATCTTTCCCTTCAAGAAGCCTTTCGCTAAGGCTGTTCTTGTGGAATTGGCAAAGGGATATTTGGAAGCCCATAGAGGGCTATGGAGAAAAAGCAAATATCTTCCGTTCAAAACTGGAAAGAAGCTTTCTGAGAAACTGCTCTGTGTTCTGTTAATTCATCTCACAGAGTTACATCTTTCCCTTCAAGAAGCCTTTCGCTAAGGCTGTTCTTGTGGAATTGGCAAAGGGATATTTGGAAGCCCAAGGAGGGCTATGGAGAAAAAGCAAATATCTTCCGTTCAAAACTCGAAAGAAGCTTTCTGAGAAACTGCTCTGTGTTCTGTTAATTCATCTCACAGAGTTACATCTTTCCCTTCAAGAAGCCTTTCGCTAAGGCTGTTCTTGTGGAATTGGCAAAGGGATATTTGGAAGCCCTTAGAGGGCTACGGAGAAAAAGCAAATATCTTTCATTCAAAACACGAAAGAAGCTTTCTGAGAAACTGCTCTGTGTTCTGTTAATTCATCTCACAGAGTTACATCTTTCCCTTCAAGAAGCCTTTCGCTAAGGCTGTTCTTGTGGAATTGGCAAAGGGATATTTGGAAGCCCATAGAGTGCTATGGTGAAAAAGGAAATATCTTCCGTTCAAAACTCGAAAGAAGCTTTCTCAGAAACTGCTCTGTGTTCTCTTAATTCATCTCCCAGAGTTACATCTCTCCCTTCAAGAAGCCTTTCGCTAAGGCTGTTCTTGTGGAATTGGCAAAGGGATATTTGGAAGCCCATAGAGGGCTATAGAGAAAAAGCAAATATCTTCCGTTCAAAACTGGAAAGAAGCTTTCTGAGAAACTGCTCTGTGTTCTGTTAATTCATCTCACAGAGTTACATCTTTCCCTTCAAGAAGCCTTTCGCTAAGGCTGTTCTTGTGGAATTGGCAAAGGGATATTTGGAAGCCCATGGAGGGCTATGGAGAAAAAGCAAATATCTTCCGTTCAAAACTGGAAAGAAGCTTTCTGAGAAACTGCTCTGTGTTCTGTTAATTCATCTCACAGAGTTACATCTTTCCCTTCAAGAAGCCTTTCGCTAAGGCTGTTCTTGTGGAATTGGCAAAGGGATATTTGGAAGCCCAAGGAGGGCTATGGAGAAAAAGCAAATATCTTCCGTTCAAAACTCGAAAGAAGCTTTCTGAGAAACTGCTCTGCGTTCTGTTAATTCATCTCACAGAGTTACATCTTTCCCTTCAAGAAGCCTTTGGCTAAGGCTGTTCTTGTGGAATTGGCAAAGGGATATTTGGAAGCCCATAGAAGGCTATGGTGAAAAAGGAAATATCTTCCGTTCAAAACTCGAAAGAAGCTTTCTGAGAAACTGCTCTGTGTTCTGTTAATTCATCTACCAGAGTTACATCTTTCCCTTCAAGAAGCCTTTCGCTAAGGCTGTTCTTGTGGAATTGGCAAAGGGATATTTGGAAGCCCAGAGAGGGCTATTTTGAAAAAGGAAATATCTTCCGTTCAAAACTGGAAAGAAGCTTTCTGAGAAACTGCTCTGTGTTCTGTTAATTCATCTCACAGAGTTACATCTTTCCCTTCAAGAAGCCTTTCGCTAAGGCTGTTCTTGTGGAATTGGCAAAGGGATATTTGGAAGCCCATAGAGGGCTATTTTGAAAAAGGAAATATCTTCCGTTCAAAACTGGAAAGAAGCTTTCTGAGAAACTGCTCTGTGTTCTGTTAATTCATCTCACAGTGTTACATCTTTCCCTTCAAGAAGCCTTTCGCTAAGACTGTTCTTGTGGAATTGGCAAAGGGATATTTGGAAGCCCATAGAGGGCTATTTTGAAAATGGAAATATCTTCCGTTCAAAACTGGAAAGAAGCTTTCTGAGAAACTGCTCTGTGTTCTATTAATTCATCTCACAGAGGTACATCTTTCCCTTCAAGAAGCCTTTCGCTAAGGCTGTTCTTGTGGAATTGGCAAAGGGATATTTGGAAGCCCATAGAGGGCTATGGTGAAAAAGGAAATATCTTCCGTTCAAAACTGGAAAGAAGCTTTCTGAGAAACTGCTCTGTGTTCTGTTAATTCATCTCACAGAGTTACATCTTTCCCTTCAAGTAACCTTCCGCTAAGGCTGTTCTTGTGGAATTGGCAAAGGGATATTTGGAAGCCCATAGAGGGCTATGGAGAAAAAGCAAATATCTTCCGTTCAAAACTGGAAAGAAGCTTTCTGAGAAACTGCTCTGTGTTCTGTTAATTCATCTCCCAGAGTTACATCTTTCCCTTCAAGAAGCCTTTCGCTAAGGCTGTTCTTGTGGAATTGGCAAAGGGATATTTGGAAGCCCATAGAGGGCTATGGAGAAAAAGCAAATATCTTCCGTTCAAAACTGGAAAGAAGCTTTCTGAGAAACTGCTCTGTGTTCTGTTAATTCATCTCACAGAGTTACATCTTTCCCTTCAAGAAGCCTTTCGCTAAGGCTGTTCTTGTGGAATTGGCAAAGGGATATTTGGAAGCCCATAGAGGGCTATGGAGAAAAAGGAAATATCTTCCGTTCAAAACTGGAAAGAAGCTTTCTGAGAAACTGCTCTGTGTTCTGTTAATTCATCTCACAGAGTTACATGTTTCCCTTCAAGAAGCCTTTCGCTAAGGCTGTTCTTGTGGAATTGGCAAAGGGATATTTGGAAGCCCATAGAGGGCTATGGGCAAAAAGGAAATATCTTCCGTTCAAAACTGGAAAGAAGCTTTCTGAGAAACTGCTCTGTGTTCTGTTAATTCATCTCACAGAGTTACATCTTTCCCTTCACGAAGCCTTTCGCTAAGGCTGTTCTTGTGGAATTGGCAAAGGGATATTTGGAAGCCCATAGAGTGCTATGGTGAAAAAGGAAATATCTTCCGTTCAAAACTCGAAAGAAACTTTCTGAGAAACTACTCTGTGTTCTGTTAATTCATCTCCCAGAGTTACATCTTTCCCTTCAAGAAGCCTTTCGCTAAGGCTCTTCTTGTGGAATTGGCAAAGGGATATTTGGAAGCCCATAGAGGGCTATGGAGAAAAAGCAAATATCTTCCGTTCAAAACTGGAAAGAAGCTTTCTGAGAAACTGCTCTGTGTTCTGTTAATTCATCTCACAGAGTTACATCTTTCCCTTCAAGAAGCCTTTCGCTAAGGCTGTTCTTGTGGAATTGGCAAAGGGATATTTGGAAGCCCAAGGAGGGCTATGGAGAAAAAGCAAATATCTTCCGTTCAAAACTCGAAAGAAGCTTTCTGAGAAACTGCTCTGTGTTCTGTTAATTCATCTCACAGAGTTACATCTTTCCCTTCAAGAAGCCTTTCGCTAAGGCTGTTCTTGTGGAATTGGCAAAGGGATATTTGGAAGCCCTTAGAGGGCTACGGAGAAAAAGCAAATATCTTTCATTCAAAACACGAAAGAAGCTTTCTGAGAAACTGCTCTGTGTTCTGTTAATTCATCTCACAGAGTTACATCTTTCCCTTCAAGAAGCCTTTCGCTAAGGCTGTTCTTGTGGAATTGGCAAAGGGATATTTGGAAGCCCATAGAGGGCTATGGTGAAAAAGGAAATATCTTCCGTTCAAAACTGGAAAGAAGCTTTCTGAGAAACTGCTCTCTGTTCTGTTAATTCATCTCCCAGAGTTACATCTTCCTCTTCAAGAAGCCTTTCGCTAAGGCTGTTCTTGTGGAATTGGCAAAGGGATATTTGGAAGCCCATAGAGGGCTATTTTGAAAAAGGAAATATCTTCCGTTCAAAACTGGAAAGAAGCTTTCTGAGAAACTGCTCTGTGTTCTGTTAATTCATCTCACAGAGTTACATCTTTCCCTTCAAGAAGCCTTTCGCTAAGGCTGTTCTTGTGGAATTGGCAAAGGGATATTTGGAAGCCCATAGAGGGCTATGGAGAAAAAGGAAATATCTTCCGTTCAAAACTGGAAAGAAGCTTTCTGAGAAACTGCTCTGTGTTCTGTTAATTCATCTCACAGAGTTACATCTTTCCCTTCAAGAAGCCTTTCGCTAAGGCTGTTCTTGTGGAATTGGCAAAGGGATATTTGGAAGCCCATAGAGTGCTATGGTGAAAAAGGAAATATCTTCCGTTCAAAACTCGAAAGAAGCTTTCTCAGAAACTGCTCTGTGTTCTCTTAATTCATCTCCCAGAGTTACATCTCTCCCTTCAAGAAGCCTTTCGCTAAGGCTGTTCTTGTGGAATTGGCAAAGGGATATTTGGAAGCCCATAGAGGGCTATGGAGAAAAAGCAAATATCTTCCGTTCAAAACTGGAAAGAAGCTTTCTGAGAAACTGCTCTGTGTTCTGTTAATTCATCTCACAGAGTTACATCTTTCCCTTCAAGAAGCCTTTCGCTAAGGCTGTTCTTGTGGAATTGGCAAAGGGATATTTGGAAACCCATGGAGGGCTATGGAGAAAAAGCAAATATCTTCCGTTCAAAACTGGAAAGAAGCTTTCTGAGAAACTGCTCTGTGTTCTGTTAATTCATCTCACAGAGTTACATCTTTCCCTTCAAGAAGCCTTTCGCTAAGGCTGTTCTTGTGGAATTGGCAAAGGGATATTTGGAAGCCCAAGGAGGGCTATGGAGAAAAAGCAAATATCTTCCGTTCAAAACTCGAAAGAAGCTTTCTGAGAAACTGCTCTGTGTTCTGTTAATTCATCTCACAGAGTTACATCTTTCCCTTCAAGAAGCCTTTCGCTAAGGCTGTTCTTGTGGAATTGGCAAAGGGATATTTGGAAGCCCATAGAGGGCTATGGTGAAAAAGGAAATATCTTCCGTTCAAAACTCGAAAGAAGCTTTCTGAGAAACTGCTCTGTGTTCTGTTAATTCATCTACCAGAGTTACATCTTTCCCTTCAAGAAGCCTTTCGCTAAGGCTGTTCTTGTGGAATTGGCAAAGGGATATTTGGAAGCCCATAGAGGGCTATTTTGAAAAAGGAAATATCTTCCGTTCAAAACTGGAAACAAGCTTTCTGAGAAACTGCTTTGTGTTCTGTTAATTCATCTCACAGAGTTACATCTTTCCCTTCAAGAAGCCTTTCGCTAAGGCTGTTCTTGTGGAATTGGCAAAGGGATATTTGGAAGCCCATAGAGGGCTACGGAGAAAAAGCAAATATCTTTCATTCAAAACACGAAAGAAGCTTTCTGAGAAACTGCTCTCTGTTCTGCTAATTCATCTCACAGAGTTACATCTTTCCCTTCAAGAAGCCTTTCGCTAAGGCTGTTCTTGTGGAATTGGCAAAGGGATATTTGGAAGCCCATAGAGGGCTATGGTGAAAAAGGAAATATCTTCCGTTCAAAACTCGAAAGAAGCTTTCTGAGAAACTGCTCTCTGTTCTGTTAATTCATCTCCCAGAGTTACATCTTCCCCTTCAAGAAGCCTTTCGCTAAGGCTGTTCTTGTGGAATTGGCAAAGGGATATTTGGAAGCCCATAGGGGGCTATTTTGAAAAAGGAAATATCTTCCGTTCAAAATTGGAAAGAAGCTTTCTGAGAAACTGCTCTGTGTTCTGTTAATTCATCTCACAGAGTTACATCTTTCCCTTCAAGAAGCCTTTCGCTAAGGCTGTTCTTGTGGAATTGGCAAAGGGATATTTGGAAGCGCATAGAGGGCTATGGTGAAAAGGGAAATATCTTCCGTTCAAAAGTGGAAAGAAGCTTTCTGAGAAACTACTCTCTGTTCTGTTAATTCATCTCACAGAGTTACATCTTTCCCTTCAAGAAGCCTTTCGCTAAGGCTGTTCTTGTGGAATTGGCAAAGGGATATTTGGAAGCCCATAGAGGGCTATGGTGAAAAAGGAAATATCTTCCGTTCAAAACTGGAAACAAGCTTTCTGAGAAACTGCTCTGTGTTCTGTTAATTCATCTCAAGGAGTTACATCTTTCCCTTCAAGTAGCCTTTCGCTAAGGCTGTTCTTGTGGAATTGGCAAAGGGATATTTGGAAGCCCTTAGAGGGCTATGGAGAAAAAGCAAATATCTTCCGTTCAAAACTGGAAAGAAGCTTTCTGAGAAACTGCTCTGTGTTCTGTTAATTCATCTCACAGAGTTACATCTTTCCCTTCAAGAAGCCTTTCGCTAAGGCTGTTCTTGTGGAATTGGCAAAGGGATATTTGGAAGCCCATAGAGGGCTATGGAGAAAAAGGAAATATCTTCCGTTCAAAACTGGAAAGAAGCTTTCTGAGAAACTGCTCTGTGTTCTGTTAATTCATCTCCCAGAGTTACATCTTTCCCTTCAAGAAGCCTTTCGCTAAGGCTGTTCTTGTGGAATTGGCAAAGGGATATTTGGAAGCCCATAGAGGGCTATGGAGAAAAAGCAAATATCTTCCGTTCAAAACTGGAAAGAAGCTTTCTGAGAAACTGCTCTGTGTTCTGTTAATTCATCTCACAGAGTTACATCTTTCCCTTCAAGAAGCCTTTCGCTAAGGCTGTTCTTGTGGAATTGGCAAAGGGATATTTGGAAGCCCATAGAGGGCTATGGAGAAAAAGGAAATATCTTCCGTTCAAAACTGGAAAGAAGCTTTCTGAGAAACTGCTCTGTGTTCTGTTAATTCATCTCACAGAGTTACATCTTTCCCTTCAAGAAGCCTTTCGCTAAGGCTGTTCTTGTGGAATTGGCAAAGGGATATTTGGAAGCCTATAGAGTGCTATTGTGAAAAAGGAAATATCTTCCGTTCAAAACTCGAAAGAAGCTTTCTCAGAAACTGCTCTGTGTTCTCTTAATTCATCTCCCAGAGTTACATCTCTCCCTTCAAGAAGCCTTTCGCTAAGGCTGTTCTTGTGGAATTGGCAAAGGGATATTTGGAAGCCCATAGAGGGCTATGGAGAAAAAGCAAATATCTTCCGTTCAAAACTGGAAAGAAGCTTTCTGAGAAACTGCTCTGTGTTCTGTTAATTCATCTCACAGAGTTACATCTTTCCCTTCAAGAAGCCTTTCGCTAAGGCTGTTCTTGTGGAATTCGCAAAGGGATATTTGGAAGCCCATGGAGGGGTATGGAGAAAAAGCAAATATCTTCCGTTCAAAACTGGAAAGAAGCTTTCTGAGAAACTGCTCTGTGTTCTGTTAATTCATCTCACAGAGTTACATCTTTCCCTTCAAGAAGCCTTTCGCTAAGGCTGTTCTTGTGGAATTGGCAAAGGGATATTTGGAAGCCCAAGGAGGGCTATGGAGAAAAAGCAAATATCTTCCGTTCAAAACTCGAAAGAAGCTTTCTGAGAAACTGCTCTGTGTTCTGTTAATTCATCTCACAGAGTTACATCTTTCCCTTCAAGAAGCCTTTCGCTAAGGCTGTTCTTGTGGAATTGGCAAAGGGATATTTGGAAGCCCATAGAGGACTATGGTGAAAAAGGAAATATCTTCCGTTCAAAACTCGAAAGAATCTTTCTGAGAAACTGCTCTGTGTTCTGTTAATTCATCTACCAGAGTTACATCTTTCCCTTCAAGAAGCCTTTCGCTAAGGCTGTTCTTGTGGAATTGGCAAAGGGATATTTGGAAGACCCTAGAGGGCTATTTTGAAAAAGGAAATATCTTCCGTTCAAAACTGGAAACAAGCTTTCTGAGAAACTGCTCTGTGTTCTGTTAATTCATCTCACAGAGTTACATCTTTCCCTTCAAGAAGCCTTTCGCTAAGGCTGTTCTTGTGGAATTGGCAAAGGGATATTTGGAAGCCCATAGAGGGCTACGGAGAAAAAGCAAATATCTTTCATTCAAAACACGAAAGAAGCTTTCTGAGAAACTGCTCTGTGTTCTGTTAATTCATCTCACAGAGTTACATCTTTCCCTTCAAGAAGCCTTTCGCTAAGGCTGTTCTTGTGGAATTGGCAAAGGGATATTTGGAAGCCCATAGAGGGCTATGGTGAAAAAGGAAATATCTTCCGTTCAAAACTCGAAAGAAGCTTTCTGAGAAACTGCTCTCTGTTCTGTTAATTCATCTCCCAGAGTTACATCTTCCCCTTCAAGAAGCCTTTCGCTAAGGCTGTTCTTGTGGAATTGGCAAAGGGATATTTGGAAGCCCATAGAGGGCTATTTTGAAAAAGGAAATATCTTCCGTTCAAAACTGGAAAGAAGCTTTCTGAGAAACTGCTCTGTGTTCTGTTAATTCATCTCACAGAGTTACATCTTTCCCTTCAAGAAGCCTTTCGCTAAGGCTGTTCTTGTGGAATTGGAAAAGGGATATTTGGAAGCCCATAGAGGGCTATGGTGAAAAAGGAAATATCTTCCGTTCAAAAGTGGAAAGAAGCTTTCTGAGAAACTACTCTCTGTTCTGTTAATTCATCTCACAGAGTTACATCTTTCCCTTCAAGAAGCCTTTCGCTAAGGCTGTTCTTGTGGAATTGGCAAAGAGATATTTGGAAGCCCATAGAGGGCTATGGTGAAAAAGGAAATATCTTCCGTTCAAAGCTGGAAACAAGCTTTCTGAGAAACTGCTCTGTGTTCTGTTAATTCATCTCAAGGAGTTACATCTTTCCCTTCAAGTAGCCTTTCGCTAAGGCTGTTCTTGTGGAATTGGCAAAGGGATATTTGGAAGCCCATAGAGGGCTATGGAGAAAAAGCAAATATCTTCCGTTCAAAACTGGAAAGAAGCTTTCTGAGAAACTGCTCTGTGTTCTGTTAATTCATCTCACAGAGTTACATCTTTCCCTTCAAGAAGCCTTTCGCTAAGGCTGTTCTTGTGGAATTGGCAAAGGGATATTTGGAAGCCCATAGAGGGCTATGGAGAAAAAGGAAATATCTTCCGTTCAAAACTGGAAAGAAACTTTCTGAGAAACTGCTCTGTGTTCTGTTAATTCATCTCACAGAGTTACATCTTTCCCTTCAAGAAGCCTTTCGCTAAGGCTGTTCTTGTGGAATTGGCAAAGGGATATTTGGAAGCCCATAGAGTGCTATGGTGAAAAAGGAAATATCTTCCGTTCAAAACTCGAAAGAAGCTTTCTGAGAAACTACTCTGTGTTCTGTTAATTCATCTCCCAGAGTTACATCTTTCCCTTCAAGAAGCCTTTCGCTAAGGCTGTTCTTGTGGAATTGGCAAAGGTATATTTGGAAGCCCATAGAGGGCTATGGAATAAAGCAAATATCTTCCGTTCAAAACTGGAAAGAAGCTTTCTGAGAAACTGCTCTGTGTTCTGTTAATTCATCTCACAGAGTTACATCTTTCCCTTCAAGAAGCCTTTCGCTAAGGCTGTTCTTGTGGAATTGGCAAAGGGATATTTGGAAGCCCATAGAGGGCTATGGAGAAAAAGGAAATATCT
Organism: Chlorocebus sabaeus; assembly: GCF_047675955.1. Lineage (NCBI taxonomy): Eukaryota > Metazoa > Chordata > Mammalia > Primates > Cercopithecidae > Chlorocebus > Chlorocebus sabaeus. Next base: position 252,465 of record NW_027327478.1, on the reverse strand, counting down.
TCCGTTCAAAACTGGAAAGAAGCTTTCTGAGAAACTGCTCTGTGTTCTGTTAATTCATCTCACAGAGTTACATCTTTCCCTTCAAGAAGCCTTTCGCTAAGGCTGTTCTTGTGGAATTGGCAAAGGGATATTTGGAAGCCCATAGAGTGCTATGGTGAAAAAGGAAATATCTTCCGTTCAAAACTCGAAAGAAGCTTTCTCAGAAACTGCTCTGTGTTCTCTTAATTCATCTCCCAGAGTTACATCTCTCCCTTCAAGAAGCCTTTCGCTAAGGCTGTTCTTGTGGAATTGGCAAAGGGATATTTGGAAGCCCATAGAGGGCTATAGAGAAAAAGCAAATATCTTCCGTTCAAAACTGGAAAGAAGCTTTCTGAGAAACTGCTCTGTGTTCTGTTAATTCATCTCACAGAGTTACATCTTTCCCTTCAAGAAGCCTTTCGCTAAGGCTGTTCTTGTGGAATTGGCAAAGGGATATTTGGAAGCCCATGGAGGGCTATGGAGAAAAAGCAAATATCTTCCGTTCAAAACTGGAAAGAAGCTTTCTGAGAAACTGCTCTGTGTTCTGTTAATTCATCTCACAGAGTTACATCTTTCCCTTCAAGAAGCCTTTCGCTAAGGCTGTTCTTGTGGAATTGGCAAAGGGATATTTGGAAGCCCAAGGAGGGCTATGGAGAAAAAGCAAATATCTTCCGTTCAAAACTCGAAAGAAGCTTTCTGAGAAACTGCTCTGCGTTCTGTTAATTCATCTCACAGAGTTACATCTTTCCCTTCAAGAAGCCTTTGGCTAAGGCTGTTCTTGTGGAATTGGCAAAGGGATATTTGGAAGCCCATAGAAGGCTATGGTGAAAAAGGAAATATCTTCCGTTCAAAACTCGAAAGAAGCTTTCTGAGAAACTGCTCTGTGTTCTGTTAATTCATCTACCAGAGTTACATCTTTCCCTTCAAGAAGCCTTTCGCTAAGGCTGTTCTTGTGGAATTGGCAAAGGGATATTTGGAAGCCCAGAGAGGGCTATTTTGAAAAAGGAAATATCTTCCGTTCAAAACTGGAAAGAAGCTTTCTGAGAAACTGCTCTGTGTTCTGTTAATTCATCTCACAGAGTTACATCTTTCCCTTCAAGAAGCCTTTCGCTAAGGCTGTTCTTGTGGAATTGGCAAAGGGATATTTGGAAGCCCATAGAGGTCTATTTTGAAAAAGGAAATATCTTCCGTTCAAAACTGGAAAGAAGCTTTCTGAGAAACTGCTCTGTGTTCTGTTAATTCATCTCACAGTGTTACATCTTTCCCTTCAAGAAGCCTTTCGCTAAGACTGTTCTTGTGGAATTGGCAAAGGGATATTTGGAAGCCCATAGAGGGCTATTTTGAAAATGGAAATATCTTCCGTTCAAAACTGGAAAGAAGCTTTCTGAGAAACTGCTCTGTGTTCTATTAATTCATCTCACAGAGGTACATCTTTCCCTTCAAGAAGCCTTTCGCTAAGGCTGTTCTTGTGGAATTGGCAAAGGGATATTTGGAAGCCCATAGAGGGCTATGGTGAAAAAGGAAATATCTTCCGTTCAAAACTGGAAAGAAGCTTTCTGAGAAACTGCTCTGTGTTCTGTTAATTCATCTCACAGAGTTACATCTTTCCCTTCAAGTAACCTTCCGCTAAGGCTGTTCTTGTGGAATTGGCAAAGGGATATTTGGAAGCCCATAGAGGGCTATGGAGAAAAAGCAAATATCTTCCGTTCAAAACTGGAAAGAAGCTTTCTGAGAAACTGCTCTGTGTTCTGTTAATTCATCTCCCAGAGTTACATCTTTCCCTTCAAGAAGCCTTTCGCTAAGGCTGTTCTTGTGGAATTGGCAAAGGGATATTTGGAAGCCCATAGAGGGCTATGGAGAAAAAGCAAATATCTTCCGTTCAAAACTGGAAAGAAGCTTTCTGAGAAACTGCTCTGTGTTCTGTTAATTCATCTCACAGAGTTACATCTTTCCCTTCAAGAAGCCTTTCGCTAAGGCTGTTCTTGTGGAATTGGCAAAGGGATATTTGGAAGCCCATAGAGGGCTATGGAGAAAAAGGAAATATCTTCCGTTCAAAACTGGAAAGAAGCTTTCTGAGAAACTGCTCTGTGTTCTGTTAATTCATCTCACAGAGTTACATGTTTCCCTTCAAGAAGCCTTTCGCTAAGGCTGTTCTTGTGGAATTGGCAAAGGGATATTTGGAAGCCCATAGAGGGCTATGGGAAAAAAGGAAATATCTTCCGTTCAAAACTGGAAAGAAGCTTTCTGAGAAACTGCTCTGTGTTCTGTTAATTCATCTCACAGAGTTACATCTTTCCCTTCAAGAAGCCTTTCGCTAAGGCTGTTCTTGTGGAATTGGCAAAGGGATATTTGGAAGCCCATGGAGGGCTATGGAGAAAAAGCAAATATCTTCCGTTCAAAACTGGAAAGAAGCTTTCTGAGAAACTGCTCTGTGTTCTGTTAATTCATCTCACAGAGTTACATCTTTCCCTTCAAGAAGCCTTTCGCTAAGGCTGTTCTTATGGAATTGGCAAAGGGATATTTGGAAGCCCAAGGAGGGCTATGGAGAAAAAGGAAATAGCTTCCGTTCAAAACTCGAAAGAAGCTTTCTGAGAAACTGCTCTGTGTTCTGTTAATTCATCTCACAGAGTTACATCTTTCCCTTCAAGAAGCCTTTCGCTAAGGCTGTTCTTGTGGAATTGGCAAAGGGATATTTGGAAGCCCATGGAGGGCTATGGAGAAAAAGCAAATATCTTCCGTTCAAAACTGGAAAGAAGCTTTCTGAGAAACTGCTCTGTGTTCTGTTAATTCATCTCACAGAGTTACATCTTTCCCTTCAAGAAGCCTTTCGCTAAGGCTGTTCTTGTGGAATTGGCAAAGGGATATTTGGAAGCCCAAGGAGGGCTATGGAGAAAAAGCAAATATCTTCCGTTCAAAACTCGAAAGAAGCTTTCTGAGAAACTGCTCTGCGTTCTGTTAATTCATCTCACAGAGTTACATCTTTCCCTTCAAGAAGCCTTTGGCTAAGGCTGTTCTTGTGGAATTGGCAAAGGGATATTTGGAAGCCCATAGAAGGCTATGGTGAAAAAGGAAATATCTTCCGTTCAAAACTCGAAAGAAGCTTTCTGAGAAACTGCTCTGTGTTCTGTTAATTCATCTACCAGAGTTACATCTTTCCCTTCAAGAAGCCTTTCGCTAAGGCTGTTCTTGTGGAATTGGCAAAGGGATATTTGGAAGCCCAGAGAGGGCTATTTTGAAAAAGGAAATATCTTCCGTTCAAAACTGGAAAGAAGCTTTCTGAGAAACTGCTCTGTGTTCTGTTAATTCATCTCACAGAGTTACATCTTTCCCTTCAAGAAGCCTTTCGCTAAGGCTGTTCTTGTGGAATTGGCAAAGGGATATTTGGAAGCCCATAGAGGTCTATTTTGAAAAAGGAAATATCTTCCGTTCAAAACTGGAAAGAAGCTTTCTGAGAAACTGCTCTGTGTTCTGTTAATTCATCTCACAGTGTTACATCTTTCCCTTCAAGAAGCCTTTCGCTAAGACTGTTCTTGTGGAATTGGCAAAGGGATATTTGGAAGCCCATAGAGGGCTATTTTGAAAATGGAAATATCTTCCGTTCAAAACTGGAAAGAAGCTTTCTGAGAAACTGCTCTGTGTTCTATTAATTCATCTCACAGAGGTACATCTTTCCCTTCAAGAAGCCTTTCGCTAAGGCTGTTCTTGTGGAATTGGCAAAGGGATATTTGGAAGCCCATAGAGGGCTATGGTGAAAAAGGAAATATCTTCCGTTCAAAACTGGAAAGAAGCTTTCTGAGAAACTGCTCTGTGTTCTGTTAATTCATCTCACAGAGTTACATCTTTCCCTTCAAGTAACCTTCCGCTAAGGCTGTTCTTGTGGAATTGGCAAAGGGATATTTGGAAGCCCATAGAGGGCTATGGAGAAAAAGCAAATATCTTCCGTTCAAAACTGGAAAGAAGCTTTCTGAGAAACTGCTCTGTGTTCTGTTAATTCATCTCCCAGAGTTACATCTTTCCCTTCAAGAAGCCTTTCGCTAAGGCTGTTCTTGTGGAATTGGCAAAGGGATATTTGGAAGCCCATAGAGGGCTATGGAGAAAAAGCAAATATCTTCCGTTCAAAACTGGAAAGAAGCTTTCTGAGAAACTGCTCTGTGTTCTGTTAATTCATCTCACAGAGTTACATCTTTCCCTTCAAGAAGCCTTTCGCTAAGGCTGTTCTTGTGGAATTGGCAAAGGGATATTTGGAAGCCCATAGAGGGCTATGGAGAAAAAGGAAATATCTTCCGTTCAAAACTGGAAAGAAGCTTTCTGAGAAACTGCTCTGTGTTCTGTTAATTCATCTCACAGAGTTACATGTTTCCCTTCAAGAAGCCTTTCGCTAAGGCTGTTCTTGTGGAATTGGCAAAGGGATATTTGGAAGCCCATAGAGGGCTATGGGAAAAAAGGAAATATCTTCCGTTCAAAACTGGAAAGAAGCTTTCTGAGAAACTGCTCTGTGTTCTGTTAATTCATCTCACAGAGTTACATCTTTCCCTTCAAGAAGCCTTTCGCTAAGGCTGTTCTTGTGGAATTGGCAAAGGGATATTTGGAAGCCCATGGAGGGCTATGGAGAAAAAGCAAATATCTTCCGTTCAAAACTGGAAAGAAGCTTTCTGAGAAACTGCTCTGTGTTCTGTTAATTCATCTCACAGAGTTACATCTTTCCCTTCAAGAAGCCTTTCGCTAAGGCTGTTCTTATGGAATTGGCAAAGGGATATTTGGAAGCCCAAGGAGGGCTATGGAGAAAAAGGAAATAGCTTCCGTTCAAAACTCGAAAGAAGCTTTCTGAGAAACTGCTCTGTGTTCTGTTAATTCATCTCACAGAGTTACATCTTTCCCTTCAAGAAGCCTTTCGCTAAGGCTGTTCTTGTGGAATTGGCAAAGGGATATTTGGAAGCCCAGAGAGGGCTATTTTGAAAAAGGAAATATCTTCCGTTCAAAACTGGAAAGAAGCTTTCTGAGAAACTGCTCTGTGTTCTGTTAATTCATCTCACAGAGTTACATCTTTCCCTTCAAGAAGCCTTTCGCTAAGGCTGTTCTTGTGGAATTGGCAAAGGGATATTTGGAAGCCCAGAGAGGGCTATTTTGAAAAAGGAAATATCTTCCGTTCAAAACTGGAAAGAAGCTTTCTGAGAAACTGCTCTGTGTTCTGTTAATTCATCTCACAGAGTTACATCTTTCCCTTCAAGAAGCCTTTCGCTAAGGCTGTTCTTGTGGAATTGGCAAAGGGATATTTGGAAGCCCATAGAGGGCTATTTTGAAAAAGGAAATATCTTCCGTTCAAAACTGGAAAGAAGCTTTCTGAGAAACTGCTCTGTGTTTTGTTATTTCATCTCCCAGAGTTACATCTTTCCCTTCAAGAAGCCTTTCGCTAAGGCTGTTCTTGTGGAATTGGCAAAGGGATATTTGGAAGCCCATAGAGGGCTATTTTGAAAAAGGAAATATCTTCCGTTCAAAACTGGAAAGAAGCTTTCTGAGAAACTGCTCTGTGTTCTGTTAATTCATCTCACAGAGTTACATCTTTCCCTTCAAGAAGCCTTTCTCTAAGGCTGTTCTTGTGGAATTGGCAAAGGGATATTTGGAAGCCCATAGAGGGCTATGGAGAAAAAGGAAATATCTTCCGTTCAAAACTGGAAAGAAGCTTTCTGAGAAACTGCTCTGTGTTCTATTAATTCATCTCACAGAGGTACATATTTCCCTTCAAGAAGCCTTTCGCTAAGGCTGTTCTTGTGGAATTGGCAAAGGGATATTTGGAAGCCCATAGAGGGCTATGGTGAAAAAGGAAATATCTTCCGTTCAAAACTGGAAAGAAGCTTTCTGAGAAACTGCTCTGTGTTCTGTTAATTCATCTCACAGAGTTACATCTTTCCCTTCAAGTAGCCTTCCGCTAAGGCTGTTCTTGTGGAATTGGCAAAGGGATATTTGGAAGCCCATAGAGGGCTATGGAGAAAAAGCAAATATCTTCCGTTCAAAACTGGAAAGAAGCTTTCTGAGAAACTGCTCTGTGTTCTGTTAATTCATCTCCCAGAGTTACATCTTTCCCTTCAAGAAGCCTTTCGCTAAGGCTGTTCTTGTGGAATTGGCAAAGGGATATTTGGAAGCCCATAGAGGGCTATGGAGAAAAAGCAAATATCTTCCGTTCAAAACTGGAAAGAAGCTTTCTGAGAAACTGCTCTGTGTTCTGTTAATTCATCTCACAGAGTTACATCTTTCCCTTCAAGAAGCCTTTCGCTAAGGCTGTTCTTGTAGAATTGGCAAAGGGATATTTGGAAGCCCATAGAGGGCTATTTTGAAAAAGGAAATATCTTCCGTTCAAAACTGGAAAGAAGCTTTCTGAGAAACTGCTCTGTGTTCTGTTAATTCATCTCACAGAGTTACATCTTTCCCTTCAAGAAGCCTTTCGCTAAGGCTGTTCTTGTGGAATTGGCAAAGGGATATTTGGAAGCCCATAGAGGGCTATTTTGAAAAAGGAAATATCTTCCGTTCAAAACTGGAAAGAAGCTTTCTGAGAAACTGCTCTGTGTTCTATTAATTCATCTCACAGAGGTACATCTTTCCCTTCAAGAAGCCTTTCGCTAAGGCTGTTCTTGTGGAATTGGCAAAGGGATATTTGGAAGCCCATAGAGGGCTATGGAGAAAAACGAAATATCTTCCGTTCAAAACTGGAAAGAAGCTTTCTGAGAAACTGCTCTGTGTTCTGTTAATTCATCTCACAGAGTTACATCTTTCCCTTCAAGAAGCCTTTCGCTAAGGCTGTTCTTGTGGAATTGGCAAAGGGATATTTGGAAGCCCATAGAGGGCTATGGAGAAAAAGCAAATATCTTCCGTTCAAAACTGGAAAGAAGCTTTCTGAGAAACTGCTCTGTGTTCTGTTAATTCATCTCACAGAGTTACATCTTTCCCTTCAAGAAGCCTTTCGCTAAGGCTGTTCTTGTGGAATTGGCAAAGGGATATTTGGAAGCCCATAGAGGGCTATGGAGAAAAACCAAATATCTTCCGTTCAAAACTCGAAAGAAGCTTTCTGAGAAACTGCTCTGTGTTCTGATAATTCATCTCCCAGAGTTACATCTTTCCCTTCAAGAAGCCTTTCGCTAAGGCTGTTCTTGTGGAATTGGCAAAGGGATATTTGGAAGCCCATAGAGGGCTATTTTGAAAAAGGAAATATCTTCCGTTCAAAACTGGAAAGAAGCTTTCTGAGAAACTGCTCTGTGTTCTGTTAATTCATCTCACAGAGTTACATCTTTCCCTTCAAGAAGCCTTTCGCTAAGGCTGTTCTTGTGGAATTGGCAAAGGGATATTTGGAAGCCCATAGAGGGCTATGGGCAAAAAGGAAATATCTTCCGTTCAAAACTGGAAAGAAGCTTTCTGAGAAACTGCTCTGTGTTTTGTTAATACATCTCCCAGTGTTACATCTTTCCCTTCAAGAAGCCTTTCGCTAAGGCTGTTCTTGTGGAATTGGCAAAGGGATATTTGGAAGCCCATAGAGGGCTATGGAGAAAAAGCAAATATCTTCCGTTCAAAACTGGAAAGAGGCTTTCTGAGAAACTGCTGTGTGTTCTGTTAATTCATCTCACAGAGTTACATATTTCCCTTCAAGAAGCCTTTCGCTAAGGCTGTTCTTGTGGAATTGGTAAAGGGATATTTGGAAGCCCATAGAGGGCTATGGTGAAAAAGAAAATATCTTCCGTTCAAAACTGGAAACAAGCTTTCTGAGAAACTGCTCTGTGTTCTGTTAATTCATCTCACAGAGTTACATCTTTCCCTTCAAGTAGCCTTTCGCTAAGGCTGTTCTTGTGGAATTGGCAAAGGGATATTTGGAAGCCCATAGAGGCCTACGGAGAAAAAGCAAATATCTTTCGTTCAAAACACGAAAGAAGCTTTCTGAGAAACTGCTCTGTGTTCTGTTAATTAATCTCACAGAGTTACATCTTTCCCTTCAAGAAGCCTTTCGCTAGGGCTGTTCTTGTGGAATTGGCAAAGGGATATTTGGAAGCCCATAGAGGGCTATGGTGAAAAAGGAAATATCTTCCGTTCAAAACTCGAAAGAAGCTTTCTGAGAAACTGCTCTGTGTTCTGTTAATTCATCTCACAGAGTTACATCTTTCCCTTCAAGAAGCCTTTCGCTAAGGCTGTTCTTGTGGAATTGGCAAAGGGATATTTGGAAGCCCATAGAGGGCTATGGAGAAAAAGCAAAAATCTTCCGTTCAAAACTGGAAAGAAGCTTTCTGAGAAACTGCTCTGTGTTCTGTTAATTCATCTCACAGAGTTACATCTTTCCCTTCAAGAAGCCTTTCGCTAAGGCTGTTCTTGTGGAATTGGCAAAGGGATATTTGGAAGCCCATAGAGGGCTATGGAGAAAAAGGAAATATCTTCCGTTCAAAACTGGAAAGAAGCTTTCTGAGAAACTGCTCTGTGTTCTGTTAATTCATCTCACAGAGTTACATCTTTCCCTTCAAGAAGCTTTTCGCTAAGGCTGTTCTTGTGGAATTGGCAAAGGGATATTTGGAAACCCATAGAGTGCTATGGTGAAAAAGGAAATATCTTCCGTTCAAAACTCGAAAGAAGCTTTCTGAGAAACTACTCTGTGTTCTGTTAATTCATCTCACAGAGTTACATCTTTCCCTTCAAGAAGCCTTTCGCTAAGGCTGTTCTTGTGGAATTGGCAAAGGGATATTTGGAAGCCCATAGAGGGCTATGGAGAAAAAGCAAATATCTTCCGTTCAAAACTGGAAAGAAGCTTTCTGAGAAACTGCTCTGTGTTCTGTTAATTCATCTCACAGAGTTACATCTTTCCCTTCAAGAAGCCTTTCGCTAAGGCTGTTCTTGTGGAATTGGCAAAGGGATATTTGGAAGCCCATAGAGGGCTATGGAGAAAAAGGAAATATCTTCCGTTCAAAACTGGAAAGAAGCTTTCTGAGAAACTGCTCTGTGTTCTGTTAATTCATCTCACAGAGTTACATCTTTCCCTTCAAGAAGCCTTTCGCTAAGGCTGTTCTTGTGGAATTGGCAAAGGGATATTTGGAAGCCCATAGAGTGCTATGGTGAAAAAGGAAATATCTTCCGTTCAAAACTCGAAAGAAGCTTTCTGAGAAACTGCTCTGTGTTCTGCTAATTCATCTCCCAGAGATACATCTCTCCCTTCAAGAAGCCTTTCGCTAAGGCTGTTCTTGTGGAATTGGCAAAGGGATATTTGGAAGCCCATAGAGAGCTATGGAGAAAAAGCAAATATCTTCCGTTCAAAACTGGAAAGAAGCTTTCTGAGAAACTGCTCTGTGTTCTGTTAATTCATCTCACAGAGTTACATCTTTCCCTTCAAGAAGCCTTTCGCTAAGGCTGTTCTTGTGGAATTGGCAAAGGGATATTTGGAAGCCCATAGAGGGCTATGGTGAAAAAGGAAATATCTTCCGTTCAAAACTCGAAAGAAGCTTTCTGAGAAACTGCTCTCTGTTCTGTTAATTCATCTCCCAGTGTTACATCTTCCCCTTCAAGAAGCCTTTCGCTAAGGCTGTTCTTGTGGAATTGGCAAAGGGATATTTGGAAGCCCATAGAGGGCTATTTTGAAAAAGGAAATATCTTCCGTTCAAAACTGGAAAGAAGCTTTCTGAGAAACTGCTCGGTGTTCTGTTAATTCATCTCACAGAGTTACATCTTTCCCTTCAAGAAGCCTTTCGCTAAGGCTGTTCTTGTGGAATTGGCAAAGGGATATTTGGAAGCCCATAGAGGGCTATGGAGAAAAAGCAAATATCTTCCGTTCAAAACTGGAAAGAAGCTTTCTGAGAAACTGCTCTGTGTTCTGTTAATTCATCTCACAGAGTTACATCTTTCCCTTCAAGAAGCCTTTCGCTAAGGCTGTTCTTGTGGAATTGGCAAAGGGATATTTGGAAGCCCATAGAGGGCTATGGAGAAAAAGGAAATATCTTCCGTTCAAAACTGGAAAGAAGCTTTCTGAGAAACTGCTCTGTGTTCTGTTAATTCATCTCACAGAGTTACATCTTACCCTTCAAGAAGCCTTTCGCTAAGGCTGTTCTTGTGGAATTGGCAAAGGGATATTTGGAAGCCCATAGAGTGCTATGGTGAAAAAGGACATATCTTCCGTTCAAAACTCGAAAGAAGCTTTCTGAGAAACTACTCTGTGTTCTGTTAATTCATCTCCCAGAGTTACATCTTTCCCTTCAAGAAGCCTTTCGCTAAGGCTGTTCTTGTGGAATTGGCAAAGGGATATTTGGAAGCCCATAGAGGGCTATGGAAAAAAGCAAATATCTTCCGTTCAAAACTGGAAAGAAGCTTTCTGAGAAACTGCTCTGTGTTCTGTTAATTCATCTCACAGAGTTACATCTTTCCCTTCAAGAAGCCTTTCGCTAAGGCTGTTCTTGTGGTATTGGCAAAGGGATATTTGGAAGCCCATAGAGGGCTATGGAGAAAAAGGAAATATCTTCCGTTCAAAACTGGAAACAAGCTTTCTGAGAAACTGCTCTGTGTTCTGCTAATTCATCTCACAGAGTTACATCTTTCCCTTCAAGAAGCTTTTCGCTAAGGCTGTTCTTGTGGAATTGGCAAAGGGATATTTGGAAGCCCATAGAGGGCTATTTTGAAAAAGGAAATATCTTCCGTTCAAAACTGGAAACAAGCTTTCTGAGAAACTGCTCTGTGTTCTGTTAATTCATCTCACAGAGTTACATCTTTCCCTTCAAGAAGCCTTTCGCTAAGGCTGTTCTTGTGGAATTGGCAAAGGGATATTTGGAAGCCCATAGAGGGCTATGGGCAAAAAGGAAATATCTTCCGTTCAAAACTGGAAAGAAGCTTTCTGAGAAACTGCTCTGTGTTTTGTTAATTCATCTCCCAGAGTTACATCTTTCCCTTCAAGAAGCCTTTCGCTAAGGCTGTTCTTGTGGAATTGGCAAAGGGATATTTGGAAGCCCATAGAGGGGTATTTTGAAAAAGGAAATATCTTCCGTTCAAAACTGGAAAGAAGCTTTCTGAGAAACTGCTCTGTGTTCTGTTAATTCATCTCACAGAGTTACATCTTTCCCTTCAAGAAGCCTTTCGCTAAGTCTGTTCTTGTGGAATTGGCAAAGGGATATTTGGAAGCCCATAGAGGGCTATTTTGAAAAAGGAAATATCTTCCGTTCAAAACTGGAAAGAAGCTTTCTGAGAAACTGCTCTGTGTTCTATTAATTCATCTCACAGAGGTACATCTTTCCCTTCAAGAAGCCTTTCGCTAAGGCTGTTCTTGTGGAATTGGCAAAGGGATATTTGGAAGCCCAGAGAGGGCTATGGTGAAAAGGGAAATATCTTCCGTTCAAAACTAGAAAGAAGCTTTCTGAGAAACTGCTCTGTGTTCTGTTAATTCATCTCACAGAGTTACATTTTTCCCTTCAAGTAGCCTTTCGCTAAGGCTGTTCTTGTGGAATTGGCAAAGGGATATTTGGAAGCCCATAGAGGGCTATGGAGAAAAAGCAAATATCTTCCGTTCAAAACTGGAAAGAAGCTTTCTGAGAAACTGCTCTGTGTTCTGTTAATTCATCTCACAGAGTTACATCTTTCCCTTCAAGAAGCCTTTCGCTAAGGCTGTTCTTGTGGAATTGGCAAAGGGATATTTGGAAGCCCATAGAGGGCTATGGAGAAAAACCAAATATCTTCCGTTCAAAACTGGAAAGAAGCTTTCTGAGAAACTGCTCTGTGTTCTGTTAATTCATCTCACAGAGTTACATCTTTCCCTTCAAGAAGCCTTTCGCTAAGGCTGTTCTTGTGGAATTGGCAAAGGGATATTTGGAAGCCCATAGAGGGCTATGGAGAAAAACCAAATATCTTCCGTTCAAAACTCGAAAGAAGCTTTCTGAGAAACTGCTCTGTGTTCTGATAATTCATCTCCCAGAGTTACATCTTTCCCTTCAAGAAGCCTTTCGCTAAGGCTGTTCTTGTGGAATTGGCAAAGGGATATTTGGAAGCCCATAGAGGGCTATTTTGAAAAAGGAAATATCTTCCGTTAAAAACTGGAAAGAAGCTTTCTGATAAACTGCTCTGTGTTCTGTTAATTCATCTCACAGAGCTACATCTTTCCCTTCAAGAAGCCTTTCGCTAAGGCTGTTCTTGTGGAATTCGCAAAGGGATATTTGGAAGCCCATAGAGGGCTATGGGCAAAAAGGAAATATCTTCCGTTCAAAACTGGAAAGAAGCTTTCTGAGAAACTGCTCTGTGTTTTGTTAATACATCTCCCAGTGTTACATCTTTCCCTTCAAGAAGCCTTTCGCTAAGGCTGTTCTTGTGGAATTGGCAAAGGGATATTTGGAAGCCCATAGAGGGCTATGGAGAAAAAGCAAATATCTTCCGTTCAAAACTGGAAAGAAGCTTTCTGAGAAACTGCTCTGTGTTCTGTTAATTCATCTCACAGAGTTACATCTTTCCCTTCAAGAAGCCTTTCGCTAAGGCTGTTCTTGTGGAATTGGTAAAAGGATATTTGGAAGCCCATAGAGGGCTATGGTGAAAAAGAAAATATCTTCCGTTCAAAACTGGAAACAAGCTTTCTGAGAAACTGCTCTGTGTTCTGTTAATTCATCTCACAGAGTTACATCTTTCCCTTCAAGTAGCCTTTTGCTAAGGCTGTTCTTGTGGAATTGGCAAAGGGATATTTGGAAGCCCATAGAGGGCTATGGAGAAAAAGCAAATATCTTCCGTTCAAAACTCGAAAGAAGCTTTCTGAGAAACTGCTCTGTGTTCTGTTAATTCATCTCACAGAGTTACATCTTGCCCTTCAAGAAGCCTTTCGCTAAGGCTGTTCTTGTGGAATTGGCAAAGGGATATTTGGAAGCCCATAGAGGGCTACGGAGAAAAAGCAAATATCTTTCATTCAAAACACGAAAGAAGCTTTCTGAGAAACAGCTCTGTGTTCTGTTAATTCATCTCACAGTGTTACATCTTTCCCTTCAAGAAGCCTTTCGCTAAGGCTGTTCTTGTGGAATTGGCAAAGGGATATTTGGAAGCCCATAGAGGGCTATGGTGAAAAAGGAAATATCTTCCGTTCAAAACTCGAAAGAAGCTTTCTGAGAAACTGCTCTCTGTTCTGTTAATTCATCTCCCAGAGTTACATCTTCCCCTTCAAGAAGCCTTTCGCTAAGGCTGTTCTTGTGGAATTGGCAAAGGGATATTTGGAAGCCCTTAGAGGGCTATTTTGAAAAAGGAAATATCTTCCGTTCAAAACTGGAAACAAGCTTTCTGAGAAACTGCTCTGTGTTCTGTTAATTTATCTCACAGAGTTACATCTTTCCCTTCAAGAAGCCTTTCGCTAAGGCTGTTCTTGTGGAATTGGCAAAGGGATATTTGGAAGCCCATAGAGGGCTATGGTGAAAAAGGAAATATCTTCCGTTCAAAACTGGAAAGAAGCTTTCTGAGAAACTACTCTCTGTTCTGTTAATTCATCTCACAGAGTTACATCTTTCCCTTCAAGAAGCCTTTCGTTAAGGCTGTTCTTGTGGAATTGGCAAAGGGATATTTGGAAGCCCATAGAGGGCTATGGTGAAAAAGGAAATATCTTCCGTTCAAAACTGGAAACAAGCTTTCTGAGAAACTGCTCTGTGTTCTGTTAATTCATCTCAAGGAGTTACATCTTTCCCTTCAAGTAGCCTTTCGCTAAGGCTGTTCTTGTGGAATTGGCAAAGGGATATTTGGAAGCCCATAGAGGGCTATGGAGAAAAAGCAAATATCTTCCGTTCAAAACTGGAAAGAAGCTTTCTGAGAAACTGCTCTGTGTTCTGTTAATTCATCTCACAGAGTTACATCTTTCCCTTCAAGAAGCCTTTCGCTAAGGCTGTTCTTGTGGAATTGGCAAAGGGATATTTGGAAGCCCATAGAGGGCTATGGAGAAAAAGGAAATATCTTCCGTTCAAAACTGGAAAGAAGCTTTCTGAGAAACTGCTCTGTGTTCTGTTAATTCATCTCACAGAGTTACATCTTTCCCTTCAAGAAGCCTTTCGCTAAGGCTGTTCTTGTGGAATTGGCAAAGGGATATTTGGAAGCCCATAGAGGGCTATGGAGAAAAAGGAAATATCTTCCGTTCAAAACTGGAAAGAAGCTTTCTGAGAAACTGCTCTGTGTTCTGTTAATTCATCTCACAGAGTTACATCTTTCCCTTCAAGAAGCCTTTCGCTAAGGCTGTTCTTGTGGAATTGGCAAAGGGATATTTGGAAGCCCATAGAGTGCTATGGTGAAAAAGGAAATATCTTCCGTTCAAAACTCGAAAGAAGCTTTCTGAGAAACTGCTCTGTGTTCTGTTAATTCATCTCCCAGAGTTACATCTCTCCCTTCAAGAAGCCTTTCGCTAAGGCTGTTCTTGTGGAATTGGCAGAGGGATATTTGGAAGCCCATAGAGGACTATGGAGAAAAAGCAAATATCTTCCGTTCAAAACTGGAAAGAAGCTTTCTGAGAAACTGCTCTGTGTTTTGTTAATTCATCTCACGGAGTTACATCTTTCCCTTCAAGAAGCCTTTCGCTAAGGCTGTTCTTGTGGAATTGGCAAAGGGATATTTGGAAGCCCATAGAGGGCTATGGTGAAAAAGGAAATATCTTCCGTTCAAAACTGGAAACAAGCTTTCTGAGAAACTGCTCTGTGTTCTGTTAATTCATCTCACAGAGTTACATCTTTCCCTTCAAGTAGCCTTTCGCTAAGGCTGTTCTTGTGGAATTGGCAAAGGGATATTTGGAAGCCCTTAGAGGGCTATGGAGAAAAAGCAAATATCTTCCGTTCAAAACTCGAAAGAAGCTTTCTGAGAAACTGCTCTGTGTTCTGTTAATTCATCTCACAGAGTTACATCTTTCCCTTCAAGATGCCTTTCGCTAAGGCTGTTCTTGTGGAATTGGCGAAGGGATATTTGGAAGCCCATAGAGGGCTATGGAGAAAAATCAAATATCTTCCGTTCAAAACTGGAAAGAAGCTTTCTGAGAAACTGCTCTGTGTTCTGTTAATTCATCTCACAGAGTTACATCTTTCCCTTCAAGAAGCCTTTCGCTAAGGCTGTTCTTGTGGAATTGGCAAAGGGATATTTGGAAGCCCATAGAGGGTTATGGTGAAAAAGGAAATATCTTCCGTTCAAAACTCGAAAGAAGCTTTCTGAGAAACTGCTCTGTGTTTTGTTAATTCATCTCCCAGAGTTACATCTTTCCCTTCAAGAAGCCTTTGGCTAAGGCTGTTCTTGTGGAATTGGCAAAGGGATATTTGGAAGCCCATAGAGGGCTATTTTGAAAAAGGAAATATCTTCCGTTCAAAACTGGAAAGAAGCTTTCTGAGAAACTGCTCTGTGTTCTGTTAATTCATCTCACAGAGTTACATCTTTCCCTTCAAGAAGCCTTTCACTAAGGCTGTTCTTGTGGAATTGGCAAAGGGATATTTGGAAGCCCATAGAGGGCTATTTTGAAAAAGGAAATATCTTCCGTTCAAAACTGGAAAGAAGCTTTCTGAGAAACTGCTCTGTGTTCTATTAATTCATCTCACAGAGGTACATCTTTCCCTTCAAGAAGCCTTTCGCTAAGGCTGTTCTTGTGGAATTGGCAAAGGGATATTTGGAAGCCCAGAGAGGGCTATGGTGAAAAGGGAAATATCTTCCGTTCAAAACTGGAAAGAAGCTTTCTGAGAAACTGCTCTGTGTTCTGTTAATTCATCTCACAGAGTTACATCTTTCCCTTCAAGAAGCCTTTCGCTAAGGCTGTTCTTGTGGAATTGGCAAAGGGATATTTGGAAGCCCATAGAGGGCTATGGAGAAAAAGGAAATATCTTCCGTTCAAAACTGGAAAGAAGCTTTCTGAGAAACTGCTCTGTGTTCTGTTAATTCATCTCACAGAGTTACATCTTTCCCTTCAAGAAGCCTTTCGCTAAGGCTGTTCTTGTGGAATTGGCAAAGGGATATTTGGAAGCCCATAGAGGGCTATGGAGAAAAAGGAAATATCTTCCGTTCAAAACTGGAAAGAAGCTTTCTGAGAAACTGCTCTGTGTTCTGTTAATTCATCTCACAGAGTTACATCTTTCCCTTCAAGAAGCCTTTCGCTAAGGCTGTTCTTGTGGAATTGGCAAAGGGATATTTGGAAGCCCATAGAGTGCTATGGTGAAAAAGGACATATCTTCCGTTCAAAACTCGAAAGAAGCTTTCTGAGAAACTACTCTGTGTTCTGTTAATTCATCTCCCAGAGTTACATCTTTCCCTTCAAGAAGCCTTTCGCTAAGGCTGTTCTTGTGGAATTGGCAAAGGGATATTTGGAAGCCCATAGAGGGCTATGGAAAAAAGCAAATATCTTCCGTTCAAAACTGGAAAGAAGCTTTCTGAGAAACTGCTCTGTGTTCTGTTAATTCATCTCACAGAGTTACATCTTTCCCTTCAAGAAGCCTTTCGCTAAGGCTGTTCTTGTGGAATTGGCAAAGGGATATTTGGAAGCCCATAGAGGGCTATGGAGAAAAAGGAAATATCTTCCGTTCAAAACTGGAAACAAGCTTTCTGAGAAACTGCTCTGTGTTCTGCTAATTCATCTCACAGAGTTACATCTTTCCCTTCAAGAAGCTTTTCGCTAAGGCTGTTCTTGTGGAATTGGCAAAGGGATATTTGGAAGCCCATAGAGGGCTATTTTGAAAAAGGAAATATCTTCCGTTCAAAACTGGAAACAAGCTTTCTGAGAAACTGCTCTGTGTTCTGTTAATTCATCTCACAGAGTTACATCTTTCCCTTCAAGAAGCCTTTCGCTAAGGCTGTTCTTGTGGAATTGGCAAAGGGATATTTGGAAGCCCATAGAGGGCTATGGGCAAAAAGGAAATATCTTCCGTTCAAAACTGGAAAGAAGCTTTCTGAGAAACTGCTCTGTGTTTTGTTAATTCATCTCCCAGAGTTACATCTTTCCCTTCAAGAAGCCTTTCGCTAAGGCTGTTCTTGTGGAATTGGCAAAGGGATATTTGGAAGCCCATAGAGGGCTATTTTGAAAAAGGAAATATCTTCCGTTCAAAACTGGAAAGAAGCTTTCTGAGAAACTGCTCTGTGTTCTGTTAATTCATCTCACAGAGTTACATCTTTCCCTTCAAGAAGCCTTTCGCTAAGTCTGTTCTTGTGGAATTGGCAAAGGGATATTTGGAAGCCCATAGAGGGCTATTTTGAAAAAGGAAATATCTTCCGTTCAAAACTGGAAAGAAGCTTTCTGAGAAACTGCTCTGTGTTCTATTAATTCATCTCACAGAGGTACATCTTTCCCTTCAAGAAGCCTTTCGCTAAGGCTGTTCTTGTGGAATTGGCAAAGGGATATTTGGAAGCCCAGAGAGGGCTATGGTGAAAAAGGAAATATCTTCCGTTCAAAACTGGAAAGAAGCTTTCTGAGAAACGGCTCTGTGTTCTGTTAATTCATCTCACAGAGTTACATTTTTCCCTTCAAGTAGCCTTTCGCTAAGACTGTTCTTGTGGAATTGGCAAAGGGATATTTGGAAGCCCATAGAGGGCTATGGAGAAAAACCAAATATCTTCCGTTCAAAACTGGAAAGAAGCTTTCTGAGAAACTGCTCTGTGTTCTGTTAATTCATCTCACAGAGTTACATCTTTCCCTTCAAGAAGACTTTCGCTAAGGCTGTTCTTGTGGAATTGGCAAAGGGATATTTAGAAGCCCATAGAGGGCTATGGAGAAAAACCAAATATCTTCCGTTCAAAACTCGAAAGAAGCTTTCTGAGAAACTGCTCTGTGTTCTGTTAATTCATCTCACAGAGTTACATCTTTCCCTTCAAGAAGCCTTTCGCTAAGGCTGTTCTTGTGGAATTGGCAAAGGGATATTTGGAAGCCCATAGAGGGCTATTTTGAAAAAGGAAATATCTTCCGTTCAAAACTGGAAAGAAGCTTTCTGAGAAACTGCTCTGTGTTCTGTTAATTCATCTCACAGAGTTACATCTTTCCCTTCAAGAAGCCTTTCGCTAAGGCTGTTCTTGTGGAATTGGCAAAGGGATATTTGGAAGCCCATAGAGGGCTACGGAGAAAAACCAAATATCTTCCGTTCAAAACTCGAAAGAAGCTTTCTGAGAAACTGCTCTGTGTTCTGATAATTCATCTCCCAGAGTTACATCTTTCCCTTCAAGAAGCCTTTCGCTAAGGCTGTTCTTGTGGAATTGGCAAAGGGATATTTGGAAGCCCATAGAGGGCTATTTTGAAAAAGGAAATATCTTCCGTTAAAAACTGGAAAGAAGCTTTCTGATAAACTGCTCTGTGTTCTGTTAATTCATCTCACAGAGCTACATCTTTCCCTTCAAGAAGCCTTTCGCTAAGGCTGTTCTTGTGGAATTCGCAAAGGGATATTTGGAAGCCCATAGAGGGCTATGGGCAAAAAGGAAATATCTTCCGTTCAAAACTGGAAAGAAGCTTTCTGAGAAACTGCTCTGTGTTTTGTTAATACATCTCCCAGTGTTACATCTTTCCCTTCAAGAAGCCTTTCGCTAAGGCTGTTCTTGTGGAATTGGCAAAGGGATATTTGGAAGCCCATAGAGGGCTATGGAGAAAAAGCAAATATCTTCCGTTCAAAACTGGAAAGAAGCTTTCTGAGAAACTGCTCTGTGTTCTGTTAATTCATCTCACAGAGTTACATCTTTCCCTTCAAGAAGCCTTTCGCTAAGGCTGTTCTTGTGGAATTGGTAAAAGGATATTTGGAAGCCCATAGAGGGCTATGGTGAAAAAGAAAATATCTTCCGTTCAAAACTGGAAAGAAGCTTTCTGAGAAACTGCTCTGTGTTCTGTTAATTCATCTCACAGAGTTACATCTTTCCCTTCAAGTAGCCTTTCGCTAAGGCTGTTCTTGTGGAATTGGCAAAGGGATATTTGGAAGCCCATAGAGGGCTATGGAGAAAAAGCAAATATCTTCCGTTCAAAACTCGAAAGAAGCTTTCTGAGAAACTGCTCTGTGTTCTGTTAATTCATCTCACAGAGTTACATCTTGCCCTTCAAGAAGCCTTTCGCTAAGGCTGTTCTTGTGGAATTGGCAAAGGGATATTTGGAAGCCCATAGAGGGCTACGGAGAAAAAGCAAATATCTTTCATTCAAAACACGAAAGAAGCTTTCTGAGAAACTGCTCTGTGTTCTGTTAATTCATCTCACAGAGTTACATCTTTCCCTTCAAGAAGCCTTTCGCTAAGGCTGTTCTTGTGGAATTGGCAAAGGGATATTTGGAAGCCCATAGAGGGCTATGGTGAAAAAGGAAATATCTTCCGTTCAAAACTCGAAAGAAGCTTTCTGAGAAACTGCTCTCTGTTCTGTTAATTCATCTCCCAGAGTTACATCTTCCCCTTCAAGAAGCCTTTCGCTAAGGCTGTTCTTGTGGAATTGGCAAAGGGATATTTGGAAGCCCATAGAGGGCTATTTTGAAAAAGGAAATATCTTCCGTTCAAAACTGGAAACAAGCTTTCTGAGAAACTGCTCTGTGTTCTGTTAATTCATCTCACAGAGTTACATCTTTCCCTTCAAGAAGCCTTTCGCTAAGGCTGTTCTTGTGGAATTGGCAAAGGGATATTTGGAAGCCCATAGAGGGCTATGGTGAAAAAGGAAATATCTTCCGTTCAAAACTGGAAAGAAGCTTTCTGAGAAACTACTCTCTGTTCTGTTAATTCATCTCACAGAGTTACATCTTTCCCTTCAAGAAGCCTTTCGTTAAGGCTGTTCTTGTGGAATTGGCAAAGGGATATTTGGAAGCCCATAGAGGGCTATGGTGAAAAAGGAAATATCTTCCGTTCAAAACTGGAAACAAGCTTTCTGAGAAACTGCTCTGTGTTCTGTTAATTCATCTCAAGGAGTTACATCTTTCCCTTCAAGTAGCCTTTCGCTAAGGCTGTTCTTGTGGAATTGGCAAAGGGATATTTGGAAGCCCATAGAGGGCTATGGAGAAAAAGCAAATATCTTCCGTTCAAAACTGGAAAGAAGCTTTCTGAGAAACTGCTCTGTGTTCTGTTAATTCATCTCACAGAGTTACATCTTTCCCTTCAAGAAGCCTTTCGCTAAGGCTGTTCTTGTGGAATTGGCAAAGGGATATTTGGAAGCCCATAGAGGGCTATGGAGAAAAAGGA
This sequence comes from Chlorocebus sabaeus, assembly GCF_047675955.1. Lineage (NCBI taxonomy): Eukaryota > Metazoa > Chordata > Mammalia > Primates > Cercopithecidae > Chlorocebus > Chlorocebus sabaeus. The sequence goes on along the minus strand of NW_027327478.1, from coordinate 232,350 downwards.
AATATCTTCCGTTCAAAACTGGAAAGAAGCTTTCTGAGAAACTGCTCTGTGTTCTGTTAATTCATCTCACAGAGTTACATCTTTCCCTTCAAGAAGCCTTTCGCTAAGGCTGTTCTTGTGGAATTGGCAAAGGGATATTTGGAAGCCCATAGAGGGCTATGGAGAAAAAGGAAATATCTTCCGTTCAAAACTGGAAAGAAGCTTTCTGAGAAACTGCTCTGTGTTCTGTTAATTCATCTCCCAGAGTTACATCTCTCCCTTCAAGAAGCCTTTCGCTAAGGCTGTTCTTGTGGAATTGGCAGAGGGATATTTGGAAGCCCATAGAGGACTATGGAGAAAAAGCAAATATCTTCCGTTCAAAACTGGAAAGAAGCTTTCTGAGAAACTGCTCTGTGTTTTGTTAATTCATCTCACGGAGTTACATCTTTCCCTTCAAGAAGCCTTTCGCTAAGGCTGTTCTTGTGGAATTGGCAAAGGGATATTTGGAAGCCCATAGAGGGCTATGGTGAAAAAGGAAATATCTTCCGTTCAAAACTGGAAACAAGCTTTCTGAGAAACTGCTCTGTGTTCTGTTAATTCATCTCACAGAGTTACATCTTTCCCTTCAAGTAGCCTTTCGCTAAGGATGTTCTTGTGGAATTGGCAAAGGGATATTTGGAAGCCCATAGAGGGCTATGGAGAAAAAGCAAATATCTTCCGTTCAAAACTCGAAAGAAGCTTTCTGAGAAACTGCTCTGTGTTCTGTTAATTCATCTCACAGAGTTACATCTTTCCCTTCAAGATGCCTTTGGCTAAGGCTGTTCTTGTGGAATTGGCAAAGGGATATTTGGAAGCCCATAGAGGGCTATGGAGAAAAAGCAAATATCTTCTGTTCAAAACTGGAAAGAAGCTTTCTGAGAAACTGCTCTGTGTTCTGTTAATTCATCTCACAGAGTTACATCTTTCCCTTCAAGAAGCCTTTCGCTAAGGCTGTTCTTGTGGAATTGGCAAAGGGATATTTGGAAGCCCATAGAGGGTTATGGTGAAAAAGGAAATATCTTCCGTTCAAAACTCGAAAGAAGCTTTCTGAGAAACTGCTCTGTGTTTTGTTAATTCATCTCCCAGAGTTACATCTTTCCCTTCAAGAAGCCTTTCGCTAAGGCTGTTCTTGTGGAATTGGCAAAGGGATATTTGGAAACCCATAGAGGGCTATTTTGAAAAAGGAAATATCTTCCGTTCAAAACTGGAAAGAAGCTTTCTGAGAAACTACTCTCTGTTCTGTTAATTCATCTCACAGAGTTACATCTTTCCCTTCAAGAAGCCTTTCGTTAAGGCTGTTCTTGTGGAATTGGCAAAGGGATATTTGGAAGCCCATAGAGGGCTATGGTGAAAAAGGAAATATCTTCCGTTCAAAACTGGAAACAAGCTTTCTGAGAAACTGCTCTGTGTTCTGTTAATTCATCTCAAGGAGTTACATCTTTCCCTTCAAGTAGCCTTTCGCTAAGGCTGTTCTTGTGGAATTGGCAAAGGGATATTTGGAAGCCCATAGAGGGCTATGGAGAAAAAGCAAATATCTTCCGTTCAAAACTGGAAAGAAGCTTTCTGAGAAACTGCTCTGTGTTCTGGTAATTCATCTCACAGAGTTACATCTTTCCCTTCAAGAAGCCTTTCGCTAAGGCTGTTCTTGTGGAATTGGCAAAGGGATATTTGGAAGCCCATAGAGGGCTATGGAGAAAAAGGAAATATCTTCCGTTCAAAACTGGAAAGAAGCTTTCTGAGAAACTGCTCTGTGTTCTGTTAATTCATCTCACAGAGTTACATCTTTCCCTTCAAGAAGCCTTTCGCTAAGGCTGTTCTTGTGGAATTGGCAAAGGGATATTTGGAAGCCCATAGAGGGCTATGGAGAAAAAGGAAATATCTTCCGTTCAAAACTGGAAAGAAGCTTTCTGAGAAACTGCTCTGTGTTCTGTTAATTCATCTCACAGAGTTACATCTTTCCCTTCAAGAAGCCTTTCGCTAAGGCTGTTCTTGTGGAATTGGCAAAGGGATATTTGGAAGCCCATAGAGTGCTATGGTGAAAAAGGAAATATCTTCCGTTCAAAACTCGAAAGAAGCTTTCTGAGAAACTGCTCTGTGTTCTGTTAATTCATCTCCCAGAGTTACATCTCTCCCTTCAAGAAGCCTTTCGCTAAGGCTGTTCTTGTGGAATTGGCAGAGGGATATTTGGAAGCCCATAGAGGACTATGGAGAAAAAGCAAATATCTTCCGTTCAAAACTGGAAAGAAGCTTTCTGAGAAACTGCTCTGTGTTTTGTTAATTCATCTCACGGAGTTACATCTTTCCCTTCAAGAAGCCTTTCGCTAAGGCTGTTCTTGTGGAATTGGCAAAGGGATATTTGGAAGCCCATAGAGGGCTATGGTGAAAAAGGAAATATCTTCCGTTCAAAACTGGAAACAAGCTTTCTGAGAAACTGCTCTGTGTTCTGTTAATTCATCTCACAGAGTTACATCTTTCCCTTCAAGTAGCCTTTCGCTAAGGCTGTTCTTGTGGAATTGGCAAAGGGATATTTGGAAGCCCATAGAGGGCTATGGAGAAAAAGCAAATATCTTCCGTTCAAAACTCGAAAGAAGCTTTCTGAGAAACTGCTCTGTGTTCTGTTAATTCATCTCACAGAGTTACATCTTTCCCTTCAAGATGCCTTTCGCTAAGGCTGTTCTTGTGGAATTGGCAAAGGGATATTTGGAAGCCCATAGAGGGCTATGGAGAAAAAGCAAATATCTTCCGTTCAAAACTGGAAAGAAGCTTTCTGAGAAACTGCTCTGTGTTCTGTTAATTCATCTCACAGAGTTACATCTTTCCCTTCAAGAAGCCTTTCGCTAAGGCTGTTCTTGTGGAATTGGCAAAGGGATATTTGGAAGCCCATAGAGGGTTATGGTGAAAAAGGAAATATCTTCCGTTCAAAACTCGAAAGAAGCTTTCTGAGAAACTGCTCTGTGTTTTGTTAATTCATCTCCCAGAGTTACATCTTTCCCTTCAAGAAGCCTTTCGCTAAGGCTGTTCTTGTGGAATTGGCAAAGGGATATTTGGAAGCCCATAGAGGGCTATTTTGAAAAAGGAAATATCTTCCGTTCAAAACTGGAAAGAAGCTTTCTGAGAAACTGCTCTGTGTTCTGTTAATTCATCTCACAGAGTTACATCTTTCCCTTCAAGAAGCCTTTCACTAAGGCTGTTCTTGTGGAATTGGCAAAGGGATATTTGGAAGCCCATAGAGGGCTATTTTGAAAAAGGAAATATCTTCCGTTCAAAACTGGAAAGAAGCTTTCTGAGAAACTGCTCTGTGTTCTATTAATTCATCTCACAGAGGTACATCTTTCCCTTCAAGAAGCCTTTCGCTAAGGCTGTTCTTGTGGAATTGGCAAAGGGATATTTGGAAGCCCAGAGAGGGCTATGGTGAAAAGGGAAATATCTTCCGTTCAAAACTGGAAAGAAGCTTTCTGAGAAACTGCTCTGTGTTCTGTTAATTCATCTCACAGAGTTACATCTTTCCCTTCAAGAAGCCTTTCGCTAAGGCTGTTCTTGTGGAATTGGCAAAGGGATATTTGGAAGCCCATAGAGTGCTATGGTGAAAAAGGAAATATCTTCCGTTCAAAACTCGAAAGAAGCTTTCTGAGAAACTGCTCTGTGTTCTGTTAATTCATCTCCCAGAGTTACATCTCTCCCTTCAAGAAGCCTTTCGCTAAGGCTGTTCTTGTGGAATTGGCAGAGGGATATTTGGAAGCCCATAGAGGACTATGGAGAAAAAGCAAATATCTTCCGTTCAAAACTGGAAAGAAGCTTTCTGAGAAACTGCTCTGTGTTTTGTTAATTCATCTCACGGAGTTACATCTTTCCCTTCAAGAAGCCTTTCGCTAAGGCTGTTCTTGTGGAATTGGCAAAGGGATATTTGGAAGCCCATAGAGGGCTATGGTGAAAAAGGAAATATCTTCCGTTCAAAACTGGAAACAAGCTTTCTGAGAAACTGCTCTGTGTTCTGTTAATTCATCTCACAGAGTTACATCTTTCCCTTCAAGTAGCCTTTCGCTAAGGCTGTTCTTGTGGAATTGGCAAAGGGATATTTGGAAGCCCATAGAGGGCTATGGAGAAAAAGCAAATATCTTCCGTTCAAAACTCGAAAGAAGCTTTCTGAGAAACTGCTCTGTGTTCTGTTAATTCATCTCACAGAGTTACATCTTTCCCTTCAAGATGCCTTTCGCTAAGGCTGTTCTTGTGGAATTGGCAAAGGGATATTTGGAAGCCCATAGAGGGCTATGGAGAAAAAGCAAATATCTTCCGTTCAAAACTGGAAAGAAGCTTTCTGAGAAACTGCTCTGTGTTCTGTTAATTCATCTCACAGAGTTACATCTTTCCCTTCAAGAAGCCTTTCGCTAAGGCTGTTCTTGTGGAATTGGCAAAGGGATATTTGGAAGCCCATAGAGGGTTATGGTGAAAAAGGAAATATCTTCCGTTCAAAACTCGAAAGAAGCTTTCTGAGAAACTGCTCTGTGTTTTGTTAATTCATCTCCCAGAGTTACATCTTTCCCTTCAAGAAGCCTTTCGCTAAGGCTGTTCTTGTGGAATTGGCAAAGGGATATTTGGAAGCCCATAGAGGGCTATTTTGAAAAAGGAAATATCTTCCGTTCAAAACTGGAAAGAAGCTTTCTGAGAAACTGCTCTGTGTTCTGTTAATTCATCTCACAGAGTTACATCTTTCCCTTCAAGAAGCCTTTCACTAAGGCTGTTCTTGTGGAATTGGCAAAGGGATATTTGGAAGCCCATAGAGGGCTATTTTGAAAAAGGAAATATCTTCCGTTCAAAACTGGAAAGAAGCTTTCTGAGAAACTGCTCTGTGTTCTATTAATTCATCTCACAGAGGTACATCTTTCCCTTCAAGAAGCCTTTCGCTAAGGCTGTTCTTGTGGAATTGGCAAAGGGATATTTGGAAGCCCAGAGAGGGCTATGGTGAAAAGGGAAATATCTTCCGTTCAAAACTGGAAAGAAGCTTTCTGAGAAACTGCTCTGTGTTCTATTAATTCATCTCACAGAGGTACATCTTTCCCTTCAAGAAGCCTTTCGCTAAGGCTGTTCTTGTGGAATTGGCAAAGGGATATTTGGAAGCCCAGAGAGGGCTATGGTGAAAAGGGAAATATCTTCCGTTCAAAACTGGAAAGAAGCTTTCTGAGAAACTGCTCTGTGTTCTGTTAATTCATCTCACAGAGTTACATCTTTCCCTTCAAGAAGCCTTTCGCTAAGGCTGTTCTTGTGGAATTGGCAAAGGGATATTTGGAAGCCCATAGAGTGCTATGGTGAAAAAGGAAATATCTTCCGTTCAAAACTCGAAAGAAGCTTTCTGAGAAACTGCTCTGTGTTCTGTTAATTCATCTCCCAGAGTTACATCTCTCCCTTCAAGAAGCCTTTCGCTAAGGCTGTTCTTGTGGAATTGGCAGAGGGATATTTGGAAGCCCATAGAGGACTATGGAGAAAAAGCAAATATCTTCCGTTCAAAACTGGAAAGAAGCTTTCTGAGAAACTGCTCTGTGTTTTGTTAATTCATCTCACGGAGTTACATCTTTCCCTTCAAGAAGCCTTTCGCTAAGGCTGTTCTTGTGGAATTGGCAAAGGGATATTTGGAAGCCCATAGAGGGCTATGGTGAAAAAGGAAATATCTTCCGTTCAAAACTGGAAACAAGCTTTCTGAGAAACTGCTCTGTGTTCTGTTAATTCATCTCACAGAGTTACATCTTTCCCTTCAAGTAGCCTTTCGCTAAGGCTGTTCTTGTGGAATTGGCAAAGGGATATTTGGAAGCCCATAGAGGGCTATGGAGAAAAAGCAAATATCTTCCGTTCAAAACTCGAAAGAAGCTTTCTGAGAAACTGCTCTGTGTTCTGTTAATTCATCTCACAGAGTTACATCTTTCCCTTCAAGATGCCTTTCGCTAAGGCTGTTCTTGTGGAATTGGCAAAGGGATATTTGGAAGCCCATAGAGGGCTATGGAGAAAAAGCAAATATCTTCCGTTCAAAACTGGAAAGAAGCTTTCTGAGAAACTGCTCTGTGTTCTGTTAATTCATCTCACAGAGTTACATCTTTCCCTTCAAGAAGCCTTTCGCTAAGGCTGTTCTTGTGGAATTGGCAAAGGGATATTTGGAAGCCCATAGAGGGTTATGGTGAAAAAGGAAATATCTTCCGTTCAAAACTCGAAAGAAGCTTTCTGAGAAACTGCTCTGTGTTTTGTTAATTCATCTCCCAGAGTTACATCTTTCCCTTCAAGAAGCCTTTCGCTAAGGCTGTTCTTGTGGAATTGGCAAAGGGATATTTGGAAGCCCATAGAGGGCTATTTTGAAAAAGGAAATATCTTCCGTTCAAAACTGGAAAGAAGCTTTCTGAGAAACTGCTCTGTGTTCTGTTAATTCATCTCACAGAGTTACATCTTTCCCTTCAAGAAGCCTTTCACTAAGGCTGTTCTTGTGGAATTGGCAAAGGGATATTTGGAAGCCCATAGAGGGCTATTTTGAAAAAGGAAATATCTTCCGTTCAAAACTGGAAAGAAGCTTTCTGAGAAACTGCTCTGTGTTCTATTAATTCATCTCACAGAGGTACATCTTTCCCTTCAAGAAGCCTTTCGCTAAGGCTGTTCTTGTGGAATTGGCAAAGGGATATTTGGAAGCCCAGAGAGGGCTATGGTGAAAAGGGAAATATCTTCCGTTCAAAACTGGAAAGAAGCTTTCTGAGAAACTGCTCTGTGTTCTGTTAATTCATCTCACAGAGTTACATTTTTCCCTTCAAGTAGCCTTTCGCTAAGGCTGTTCTTGTGGAATTGGCAAAGGGATATTTGGAAGCCCATAGAGGGCTATGGAGAAAAAGCAAATATCTTCCGTTCAAAACTCGAAAGAAGCTTTCTGAGAAACTGCTCTGTGTTCTGTTAATTCATCTCACAGAGTTACATCTTTCCCTTCAAGAAGCCTTTCGCTAAGGCTGTTCTTGTGGAATTGGCAAAGGGATATTTGGAAGCCCATAGAGGGCTATGGAGAAAAACGAAATATCTTCCGTTCAAAACTCGAAAGAAGCTTTCTGAGAAACTGCTCTGTGTTCTGTTAATTCATCTCACAGAGTTACATCTTTCCCTTCAAGAAGCCTTTCGTTAAGGCTGTTCTTGTGTAATTGGCAAAGGGATATTTGGAAGCCCATAGAGGGCTATGGAGAAAAAGCAAATATCTTCCGTTCAAAACTGGAAAGAAGCTTTCTGAGAAACTGCTCTGTGTTCTGTTAATTCATCTCAAAGAGTTACATCTTTCCCTTCAAGAAGCCTTTCGCTAAGGCTGTTCTTGTGGAATTGGCGAAGGGATATTTGGAAGTCCATAGAGGGCTATGGAGAAAAACCAAATATCTTCCGTTCAAAACTCGAAAGAAGCTTTCTGAGAAACTGCTCTGTGTTCTGATAATTCATCTCCAAGAGTTACATCTTTCCCTTCAAGAAGCCTTTCGCTAAGGCTGTTCTTGTGGAATTGGCAAAGGGATATTTGGAAGCCCATAGAGGGCTATTTTGAAAAAGGAAATATCTTCCGTTCAAAACTGGAAAGAAGCTTTCTGAGAAACTGCTCTGTGTTCTGTTAATTCATCTCACAGAGTTACATCTTTCCCTTCAAGAAGCCTTTCGCTAAGGCTGTTCTTGTGGAATTGGCAAAGGGATATTTGGAAGCCCATAGAGGGCTATGGAGAAAAAGCAAATATCTTCCGTTCAAAACTGGAAAGAAGCTTTCTGAGAAACTGCTCTGTGTTCTGTTAATTCATCTCACAGAGTTACATCTTTCCCTTCAAGAAGCCTTTCGCTAAGGCTGTTCTTGTGGAATTGGCAAAGGGATATTTGGAAGCCCATAGAGGGCTATGGTGAAAAAGAAAATATCTTCCGTTCAAAACTGGAAACAAGCTTTCTGAGAAACTGCTCTGTGTTCTGTTAATTCATCTCACAGAGTTACATCTTTCCCTTCAAGTAGCCTTTCGCTAAGGCTGTTCTTGTGGAATTGGCAAAGGGATATTTGGAAGCCCATAGAGGGCTATGGAGAAAAAGCAAATATCTTCCGTTCAAAACTCGAAAGAAGCTTTCTGAGAAACTGCTCTGTGTTCTGTTAATTCATCTCACAGAGTTACATCTTGCCCTTCAAGAAGCCTTTCGCTAAGGCTGTTCTTGTGGAATTGGCAAAGGGATATTTGGAAGCCCATAGAGGGCTACGGAGAAAAAGCAAATATCTTTCATTCAAAACACGAAAGAAGCTTTCTGAGAAACTGCTCTGTGTTCTGTTAATTCATCTCACAGAGTTACATCTTTCCCTTCAAGAAGCCTTTCGCTAAGGCTGTTCTTGTGGAATTGGCAAAGGGATATTTGGAAGCCCATAGAGGGCTATGGTGAAAAAGGAAATATCTTCCGTTCAAAACTCGAAAGAAGCTTTCTGAGAAACTGCTCTCTGTTCTGTTAATTCATCTCCCAGAGTTACATCTTTCCCTTCAAGAAGCCTTTCGCTAAGGCTGTTCTTGTGGAATTGGCAAAGGGATATTTGGAAGCCCATAGAGGGCTATGGTGAAAAAGGAAATATCTTCCGTTCAAAACTGGAAACAAGCTTTCTGAGAAACTGCTCTGTGTTCTGTTAATTCATCTCACGGAGTTACATCTTTCCCTTCAAGTAGCCTTTCGCTAAGGCTGTTCTTGTGGAATTGGCAAAGGGATATTTGGAAGCCCATAGAGGGCTATGGAGAAAAAGCAAATATCTTCCGTTCAAAACTGGAAAGAAGCTTTCTGAGAAACTGCTCTGTGTTCTGTTAATTCATCTCACAGAGTTACATCTTTCCCTTCAAGAAGCCTTTCGCTAAGGCTGTTCTTGTGGAATTGGCAAAGGGATATTTGGAAGCCCATAGAGGGCTATGGAGAAAAAGGAAATATCTTCCGTTCAAAACTGGAAAGAAGCTTTCTGAGAAACTGCTCTGTGTTCTGTTAATTCATCTCACAGAGTTACATCTTTCCCTTCAAGAAGCCTTTCGCTAAGGCTGTTCTTGTGGAATTGGCAAAGGGATATTTGGAAGCCCATAGAGGGCTATGGTGAAAAAGAAAATATCTTCCGTTCAAAACTGGAAACAAGCTTTCTGAGAAACTGCTCTGTGTTCTGTTAATTCATCTCACAGAGTTACATCTTTCCCTTCAAGTAGCCTTTCGCTAAGGCTGTTCTTGTGGAATTGGCAAAGGGATATTTGGAAGCCCATAGAGGGCTATGGAGAAAAAGCAAATATCTTCCGTTCAAAACTCGAAAGAAGCTTTCTGAGAAACTGCTCTGTGTTCTGTTAATTCATCTCACAGAGTTACATCTTGCCCTTCAAGAAGCCTTTCGCTAAGGCTGTTCTTGTGGAATTGGCAAAGGGATATTTGGAAGCCCATAGAGGGCTACGGAGAAAAAGCAAATATCTTTCATTCAAAACACGAAAGAAGCTTTCTGAGAAACTGCTCTGTGTTCTGTTAATTCATCTCACAGAGTTACATCTTTCCCTTCAAGAAGCCTTTCGCTAAGGCTGTTCTTGTGGAATTGGCAAAGGGATATTTGGAAGCCCATAGAGGGCTATGGTGAAAAAGGAAATATCTTCCGTTCAAAACTCGAAAGAAGCTTTCTGAGAAACTGCTCTCTGTTCTGTTAATTCATCTCCCAGAGTTACATCTTTCCCTTCAAGAAGCCTTTCGCTAAGGCTGTTCTTGTGGAATTGGCAATGGGATATTTGGAAGCCCATAGAGGGCTATGGTGAAAAAGGAAATATCTTCCGTTCAAAACTGGAAACAAGCTTTCTGAGAAACTGCTCTGTGTTCTGTTAATTCATCTCACGGAGTTACATCTTTCCCTTCAAGTAGCCTTTCGCTAAGGCTGTTCTTGTGGAATTGGCAAAGGGATATTTGGAAGCCCATAGAGGGCTATGGAGAAAAAGCAAATATCTTCCGTTCAAAACTGGAAAGAAGCTTTCTGAGAAACTGCTCTGTGTTCTGTTAATTCATCTCACAGAGTTACATCTTTCCCTTCAAGAAGCCTTTCGCTAAGGCTGTTCTTGTGGAATTGGCAAAGGGATATTTGGAAGCCCATAGAGGGCTATGGAGAAAAAGGAAATATCTTCCGTTCAAAACTGGAAAGAAGCTTTCTGAGAAACTGCTCTGTGTTCTGTTAATTCATCTCACAGAGTTACATCTTTCCCTTCAAGAAGCCTTTCGCTAAGGCTGTTCTTGTGGAATTGGCAAAGGGATATTTGGAAGCCCATAGAGGGCTATGGTGAAAAAGGAAATATCTTCCGTTCAAAACTCGAAAGAAGCTTTCTGAGAAACTGCTCTGGGTTCTGTTAATTCATCTCCCAGAGTTACATCTTTCCCTTCAAGAAGCCTTTCGCTAAGGCTGTTCTTGTGGAATTGGCAAAGGGGTATTTGGAAGCCCATAGAGGGCTATGGAGAAAAAGCAAATATCTTCCGTTCAAAACTGGAAAGAAGCTTTCTGAGAAACTGCTCTGTGTTCTGTTAATTCATCTCACAGAGTTACATCTTTCCCTTCAAGAAGCCTTTCGCTAAGGCTGTTCTTGTGGAATTGGCAAAGGGATATTTGGAAGCCCATAGAGGGCTATGGTGAAAAAGGAAATATCTTCCGTTCAAAACTGGAAACAAGCTTTCTGAGAAACTGCTCTGTGTTCTGTTAATTCATCTCACAGAGTTACATCTTTCCCTTCAAGTAGCCTTTCGCTAAGGCTGTTCTTGTGGAATTGGCAAAGGGATATTTGGAAGCCCATAGAGGACTATGGAGAAAAAGCAAATATCTTCCGTTCAAAACTGGAAAGAAGCTTTCTGAGAAACTACTCTGTGTTTTGTTAATTCATCTCACGGAGTTACATCTTTCCCTTCAAGAAGCCTTTCGCTAAGGCTGTTCTTGTGGAATTGGCAAAGGGATATTTGGAAGCCCGTAGAGGGCTATGGTGAAAAAGGAAATATCTTCCGTTCAAAACTGGAAACAAGCTTTCTGAGAAACTGCTCTGTGTTCTGTTAATTCATCTCACAGAGTTACATCTTTCCCTTCAAGTAGCCTTTCGCTAAGGCTGTTCTTGTGGAATTTGCAAAGGGATATTTGGAAGCCCATAGAGGGCTATGGAGAAAAAGCAAATATCTTCCGTTCAAAACTCGAAAGAAGCTTTCTGAGAAACTGCTCTGTGTTCTGTTAATTCATCTCACAGAGTTACATCTTTCCCTTCAAGAAGCCTTTCGCTAAGGCTGTTCTTGTGGAATTGGCAAAGGGATATTTGGAAGCCCATAGAGGTCTATGGAGAAAAAGCAAATATCTTCCGTTCAAAACTGGAAAGAAGCTTTCTGAGAAACTGCTCTGTGTTCTGTTAATTCATCTCACAGAGTTACATCTTTCCCTTCAAGAAGCCTTTCGCTAAGGCTGTTCTTGTGGAATTGGCAAAGGGATATTTGGAAGCCCATAGAGGGTTATGGTGAAAAAGGAAATATCTTCCGTTCAAAACTCGAAAGAAGCTTTCTGAGAAACTGCTCTGTGTTCTGGTAATTCATCTCCCAGAGTTACATCTTTCCCTTCAAGAAGCCTTTCGCTAAGGCTGTTCTTGTGGAATTGGCAAAGGGATATTTGGAAGCCCATAGAGGGCTATTTTGAAAAAGGAAATATCTTCCGTTCAAAACTGGAAACAAGCTTTCTGAGAAACTGCTCTGTGTTCTGTTAATTCATCTCACAGAGTTACATCTTTCCCTTCAAGTAGCCTTTCGCTAAGGCTGTTCTTGTGGAATTGGCAAAGGGATATTTGGAAGCCCATAGAGGGCTATGGAGAAAAAGCAAATATCTTCCGTTCAAAACTCGAAAGAAGCTTTCTGAGAAACTGCTCTGTGTTCTGTTAATTCATCTCACAGAGTTACATCTTTCCCTTCAAGAAGCCTTTCGCTAAGGCTGTTCTTGTGGAATTGGCAAAGGGATATTTGGAAGCCCATAGAGGGCTACGGAGAAAAAGCAAATATCTTCCGTTCAAAACACGAAAGAAGCTTTCTGAGAAACTGCTCTGTGTTCTGTTAATTCATCTCACAGAGTTACATCTTTCCCTTCAAGAAGCCTTTCGCTAAGGCTGTTCTTGTGGAATTGGCAAAGGGATATTTGGAAGCCCAAGGAGGGCTATGGAGAAAAAGCAAATATCTTCCGTTCAAAACTCGAAAGAAGCTTTCTGAGAAACTGCTCTGTGTTCTGTTAATTCATCTCACAGAGTTACATCTTTCCCTTCAAGAAGCCTTTCGCTAAGGCTGTTCTTGTGGAATTGGCAAAGGGATATTTGGAAGCCCATAGAGGGCTATGGTGAAAAAGGAAATATCTTCCGTTCAAAACTCGAAAGAAGCTTTCTGAGAAACTGCTCTGTGTTCTGTTAATTCATCTACCAGAGTTACATCTTTCCCTTCAAGAAGCCTTTCGCTAAGGCTGTTCTTGTGGAATTGGCAAAGGGATATTTGGAAGCCCAGAGAGGGCTATTTTGAAAAAGGAAATATCTTCCGTTCAAAACTGGAAAGAAGCTTTCTGAGAAACTGCTCTGTGTTCTGTTAATTCATCTCACAGAGTTACATCTTTCCCTTCAAGAAGCCTTTCGCTAAGGCTGTTCTTGTGGAATTGGCAAAGGGATATTTGGAAGCCCATAGAGGGCTATGGAGAAAAAGCAAATATCTTCCGTTCAAAACTGGAAAGAAGCTTTCTGAGAAACTGCTCTGTGTTCTGTTAATTCATCTCACAGAGTTACATCTTTCCCTTCAAGAAGCCTTTCGCTAAGGCTGTTCTTGTGGAATTGGCAAAGGGATATTTGGAAGCCCATAGAGGGCTATTTTGAAAAAGGAAATATCTTCCGTTCAAAACTGGAAAGAAGCTTTCTGAGAAACTGCTCTGTGTTCTGTTAATTCATCTCACAGAGTTACATCTTTCCCTTCAAGAAGCCTTTCGCTAAGGCTGTTCTTGTGGAATTGGCAAAGGGATATTTGGAAGCCCATAGAGGGCTATTTTGAAAAAGGAAATATCTTCCGTTCAAAACTGGAAAGAAGCTTTCTGAGAAACTGCTCTGTGTTCTATTAATTCATCTCACAGGGGTACATCTTTCCCTTCAAGAAGCCTTTCGCTAAGGCTGTTCTTGTGGAATTGGCAAAGGGATATTTGGAAGCCCATAGAGGGCTATGGTGAAAAAGGAAATATCTTCCGTTCAAAACTGGAAAGAAGCTTTCTGAGAAACTGCTCTGTGTTCTGTTAATTCATCTCACAGAGTTACATCTTTCCCTTCAAGTAGCCTTTCGCTAAGGCTGTTCTTGTGGAATTGGCAAAGGGATATTTGGAAGCCCATAGAGGGCTATGGAGAAAAAGCAAATATCTTCCGTTCAAAACTGGAAAGAAGCTTTCTGAGAAACTGCTCTGTGTTCTGTTAATTCATCTCACAGAGTTACATCTTTCCCTTCAAGAAGCCTTTCGCTAAGGCTGTTCTTGTGGAATTGGCAAAGGGATATTTGGAAGCCCATAGAGGGCTATGGAGAAAAACCAAATATCTTCCGTTCAAAACTGGAAAGAAGCTTTCTGAGAAACTGCTCTGTGTTCTGTTAATTCATCTCACAGAGTTACATCTTTCCCTTCAAGAAGCCTTTCGCTAAGGCTGTTCTTGTGGAATTGGCAAAGGGATATTTGGAAGCCCATAGAGGGCTATGGAGAAAAAGCAAATATCTTCCGTTCAAAACTGGAAAGAAGCTCTCTGAGAAACTGCTCTGTGTTCTGTTAATTCATCTCACAGAGTTACATCTTTCCCTTCAAGAAGCCTTTCGCTAAGGCTGTTCTTGTGGAATTGGCAAAGGGATATTTGGAAGCCCATAGAGGGCTATGGAGAAAAACCAAATATCTTCCGTTCAAAACTCGAAAGAAGCTTTCTGAGAAACTGCTCTGTGTTCTGATAATTCATCTCCCAGAGTTACATCTTTCCCTTCAAGAAGCCTTTCGCTAAGGCTGTTCTTGTGGAATTGGCAAAGGGATATTTGGAAGCCCATAGAGGGCTATTTTGAAAAAGGAAATATCTTCCGTTCAAAACTGGAAAGAAGCTTTCTGAGAAACTGCTCTGTGTTCTGTTAATTCATCTCACAGAGTTACATCTTTCCCTTCAAGAAGCCTTTCGCTAAGGCTGTTCTTGTGGAATTGGCAAAGGGATATTTGGAAGCCCATAGAGGGCTATGGGCAAAAAGGAAATATCTTCCGTTCAAAACTGGAAAGAAGCTTTCTGAGAAACTGCTCTGTGTTTTGTTAATACATTTCCCAGTGTTACTTCTTTCCCTTCAAGAAGCCTTTCGCTAAGGCTGTTCTTGTGGAATTGGCAAAGGGATATTTGGAAGCCCATAGAGGGCTATGGAGAAAAAGCAAATATCTTCCGTTCAAAACTGGAAAGAGGCTTTCTGAGAAACTGCTGTGTGTTCTGTTAATTCATCTCACAGAGTTACATCTTTCCCTTCAAGAAGCCTTTCGCTAAGGCTGTTCTTGTGGAATTGGTAAAGGGATATTTGGAAGCCCATAGAGGGCTATAGTAAAAAAGAAAATATCTTCCGTTCAAAACTGGAAACAAGCTTTCTGAGAAACTGCTCTGTGTTCTGTTAATTCATCTCACAGAGTTACATCTTTCCCTTCAAGTAGCCTTTCGCTAAGGCTGTTCTTGTGGAATTGGCAAAGGGATATTTGGAAGCCCATAGAGGGCTACGGAGAAAAAGCAAATATCTTTCGTTCAAAACACGAAAGAAGCTTTCTGAGAAACTGCTCTGTGTTCTGTTAATTCATCTCACAGAGTTACATCTTTCCCTTCAAGAAGCCTTTCGCTAAGGCTGTTCTTGTGGAATTGGCAAAGGGATATTTGGAAGCCCATAGAGGGCTATGGTGAAAAAGGAAATATCTTCCGTTCAAAACTCGAAAGAAGCTTTCTGAGAAACTGCTCTGTGTTCTGTTAATTCATCTCCCAGAGTTACATCTTCCCCTTCAAGACGCCTTTCGCTAAGGCTGTTCTTGTGGAATTGGCAAAGGGATATTTGGAAGCCCAGAGAGGGCTATTTTGAAAAAGGAAATATCTTCCGTTCAAAACTGGAAAGAAGCTTTCTGAGAAACTGCTCTGTGTTCTGTTAATTCATCTCAAGGAGTTACATCTTTCCCTTCAAGTAGTCTTTCGCTAAGGCTGTTCTTGTGGAATTGGCAAAGGGATATTTGGAAGCCCATAGAGGGCTATGGAGAAAAAGCAAATATCTTCCGTTCAAAACTGGAAAGAAGCTTTCTGAGAAACTGCTCTGTGTTCTGTTAATTCATCTCACAGAGTTACATCTTTCCCTTCAAGAAGCCTTTCGCTAAGGCTGTTCTTGTGGAATTGGCAAAGGGATATTTGGAAGCCCATAGAGGGCTATGGAGAAAAAGGAAATATCTTCCGTTCAAAACTGGAAAGAAGCTTTCTGAGAAACTGCTCTGTGTTCTGTTAATTCATCTCACAGAGTTACATCTTTCCCTTCAAGAAGCTTTTCGCTAAGGCTGTTCTTCTGGAATTGGCAAAGGGATATTTGGAAGCCCATAGAGTGCTATGGTGAAAAAGGAAATACCTTCCGTTCAAAACTCGAAAGAAGCTTTCTGAGAAACTACTCTGTGTTCTGTTAATTCATCTCCCAGAGTTACATCTTTCCCTTCAAGAAGCCTTTCGCTAAGGCTGTTCTTGTGGAATTGGCAAAGGGATATTTGGAAGCCCATAGAGGGCTATGGAGAAAAAGCAAATATCTTCCGTTCAAAACTGGAAAGAAGCTTTCTGAGAAACTGCTCTGTGTTCTGTTAATTCATCTCACAGAGTTACATCTTTCCCTTCAAGAAGCCTTTCGCTAAGGCTGTTCTTGTGGAATTGGCAAAGGGATATTTGGAAGCCCATAGAGGGCTATGGAGAAAAAGGAAATATCTTCCGTTCAAAACTCGAAAGAAGCTTTCTGAGAAACTGCTCTGTGTTCTGTTAATTCATCTCACAGAGTTACATCTTTCCCTTCAAGAAGCCTTTCGCTAAGGCTGTTCTTGTGGAATTGGCAAAGGGATATTTGGAAGCCCATAGAGTGCTATGGTGAAAAAGGAAATATCTTCCGTTCAAAACTCGAAAGAAGCTTTCTGAGAAACTGCTCTGTGTTCTGCTAATTCATCTCCCAGAGTTACATCTCTCCCTTCAAGAAGCCTTTCGCTAAGGCTCTTCTTGTGGGATTGGCAAAGGGATATTTGGAAGCCCATAGAGAGCTATGGAGAAAAAGCAAATATCTTCCGTTCAAAACTCGAAAGAAGCTTTCTGAGAAACTGCTCTGTGTTCTGTTAATTCATCTCACAGAGTTACATCTTTCCCTTCAAGAAGCCTTTCGCTAAGGCTGTTATTGTGGAATTGGCAAAGGGATATTTGGAAGCCCATAGAGGGCTATGGTGAAAAAGGAAATATCTTCCGTTCAAAACTCGAAAGAAGCTTTCTGAGAAACTGCTCTCTGTTCTGTTAATTCATATCCCAGAGTTACATCTTCCCCTTCAAGAAGCCTTTCGCTAAGGCTGTTCTTGTGGAATTGGCAAAGGGATATTTGGAAGCCCATAGAGGGCTATGGTGAAAAAGGAAATATCTTCCGTTCAAAACTGGAAAGAAGATTTCTGAGAAACTACTCTCTGTTCTGTTAATTCATCTCACAGAGTTACATCTTTCCCTTCAAGAAGCCTTTCGCTAAGGCTGTTCTTGTGGAATTGGCAAAGGGATATTTGGAAGCCCATAGAGGGCTATGGTGAAAAAGGAAATATCTTCCGTTCAAAACTGGAAACAAGCTTTCTGAGAATCTGCTCTGTGTTCTGTTAATTCATCTCAAGGAGTTACATCTTTCCCTTCAAGTAGCCTTTCGCTAAGGCTGTTCTTGTGGAATTGGCAAAGGGATATTTGGAAGCCCATAGAGTGCTATGGTGAAAAAGGAAATATCTTCCGTTCAAAACTCGAAAGAAGCTTTCTGAGAAACTGCTCTGTGTTCTGCTAATTCATCTCCCAGAGTTACATCTCTCCCTTCAAGAAGCCTTTCGCTAAGGCTGTTGTTGTGGGATTGGCAAAGGGATATTTGGAAGCCCATAGAGAGCTATGGAGAAAAAGCAAATATCTTCCGTTCAAAACTAGAAAGAAGCTTTCTGAGAAACTGCTCTGTGTTCTGTTAATTCATCTCACAGAGTTACATCTTTCCCTTCAAGAAGCCTTTCGCTAAGGCTGTTATTGTGGAATTGGCAAAGGGATATTTGGAAGCCCATAGAGGGCTATGGTGAAAAAGGAAATATCTTCCGTTCAAAACTCGAAAGAAGCTTTCTGAGAAACTGCTCTCTGTTCTGTTAATTCATATCCCAGAGTTACATCTTCCCCTTCAAGAAGCCTTTCAATAAGGCTGTTCTTGTGGAATTGGCAAAGGGATATTTGGAAGCCCATAGAGGGCTATGGTGAAAAAGGAAATATCTTCCGTTCAAAACTGGAAAGAAGATTTCTGAGAAACTACTCTCTGTTCTGTTAATTCATCTCACAGAGTTACATCTTTCCCTTCAAGAAGCCTTTCGCTAAGGCTGTTCTTGTGGAATTGGCAAAGGGATATTTGGAAGCCCATAGAGGGCTATGGTGAAAAAGGAAATATCTTCCGTTCAAAACTGGAAACAAGCTTTCTGAGAATCTGCTCTGTGTTCTGTTAATTCATCTCAAGGAGTTACATCTTTCCCTTCAAGTAGCCTTTCGCTAAGGCTGTTCTTGTGGAATTGGCAAAGGGATATTTGGAAGCCCATAGAGGGCTATGGAGAAAAAGCAAATATCTTCCGTTCAAAACTGGAAAGAAGCTTTCTGAGAAACTGCTCTGTGTTCTGTTAATTCATCTACCAGAGTTACATCTTTCCCTTCAAGAAGCCTTTCGCTAAGGCTGTTCTTGTGGAATTGGCAAAGGGATATTTGGAAGCCCATAGAGGGCTATTTTGAAAAAGGAAATATCTTCCGTTCAAAACTATAAACAAGCTTTCTGAGAAACTGCTCTGTGTTCTGTTAATTCATCTCACTGAGTTACATCTTTCCCTTCAAGAAGCCTTTCGCTAAGGCTGTTCTTGTGGAATTGGCAAAGGGATATTTGGAAGCCCATAGAGGGCTATTTTGAAAAAGGAAATATCTTCCGTTCAAAACTGGAAAGAAGCTTTCTGAGAAACTGCTCTGTGTTCTATTAATTCATCTCACAGAGGTACATATTTCCCTTCAAGAAGCCTTTCGCTAAGGCTGTTCTTGTGGAATTGGCAAAGGGATATTTGGAAGCCCAGAGAGGGCTATGGTGAAAAGGGAAATATCTTCCGTTCAAAACTGGAAAGAAGCTTTCTGAGAAACTGCTCTGTGTTCTGTTAATTCACCTCACAGAGTTACATTTTTCCCTTCAAGTAGCCTTTCGCTAAGGCTGTTCTTGTGGAATTGGCAAAGGGATATTTGGAAGCCCATAGAGGGCTATGGAGAAAAAGCAAATATCTTCCGTTCAAAACTGGAAAGAAGCTTTCTGAGAAACTGCTCTGTGTTCTGTTAATTCATCTCACAGAGTTACATCTTTCCCTTCAAGAAGCCTTTCGCTAAGGCTGTTCTTGTGGAATTGGCAAAGGGATATTTGGAAGCCCATAGAGGGCTATGGAGAAAAACCAAATATCTTCCGTTCAAAACTCGAAAGAAGCTTTCTGAGAAACTGCTCTGTGTTCTGTTAATTCATCTCACAGAGTTACATCTTTCCCTTCAAGAAGCCTTTCGCTAAGGCTGTTCTTGTGGAATTGGCAAAGGGATATTTGGAAGCCCATAGAGGGCTATGGAGAAAAAGCAAATATCTTCCGTTCAAAACTGGAAAGAAGCTTTCTGAGAAACTGCTCTGTGTTCTGTTAATTCATCTCACAGAGTTACATCTTTCCCTTCAAGAAGCCTTTCGCTAAGGCTGTTCTTGTGGAATTGGCAAAGGGATATTTGGAAGCCCATAGAGGGCTATGGAGAAAAACCAAATATCTTCCGTTCAAAACTCGAAAGAAGCTTTCTGAGAAACTGCTCTGTGTTCTGATAATTCATCTCCCAGAGTTACATCTTTCCCTTCAAGAAGCCTTTCGCTAAGGCTGTTCTTGTGGAATTGGCAAAGGGATATTTGGAAGCCCATAGAGGGCTATTTTGAAAAAGGAAATATCTTCCGTTCAAAACTGGAAAGAAGCTTTCTGAGAAACTGCTCTGTGTTCTGTTAATTCATCTCACAGAGTTACATCTTTCCCTTCAAGAAGCCTTTCGCTAAGGCTGTTCTTGTGGAATTGGCAGAGGGATATTTGGAAGCCCGTAGAGGGCTATGGGCAAAAAGGAAATATCTTCCGTTCAAAACTGGAAAGAAGCTTTCTGAGAAACTGCTCTGTGTTTTGTTAATACATCTCCCAGTGTTACATCTTTCCCTTCAAGAAGCCTTTCGCTAAGGCTGTTCTTGTGGAATTGGCAAAGGGATATTTGGAAGCCCATAGAGGGCTATGGAGAAAAAGCAAATATCTTCCGTTCAAAACTGGAAAGAAGCTTTCTGAGAAACTGCTCTGTGTTCTCTTAATTCATCTCACAGAGTTACATCTTTCCCTTCAAGAATCCTTTCGCTAAGGCTGTTCTTGTGGAATTGGTAAAGGGATATTTGGAAGCCCATAGAGGGCTATGGTGAAAAAGAAAATATCTTCCGTTCAAAACTGGAAACAAGCTTTCTGAGAAACTGCTCTGTGTTCTGTTAATTCATCTCACAGAGTTACATCTTTCCCTTCAAGTAGCCTTTCGCTAAGGCTGTTCTTGTGGAATTGGCAAAGGGATATTTGGAAGCCCATAGAGGGCTATGGAGAAAAAGCAAATATCTTCCGTTCAAAACTCGAAAGAAGCTTTCTGAGAAACTGCTCTGTGTTCTGTTAATTCATCTCACAGAGTTACATCTTGCCCTTCAAGAAGCCTTTCGCTAAGGCTGTTCTTGTGGAATTGGCAAAGGGATATTTGGAAGCCCATAGAGGGCTACGGAGAAAAAGCAAATATCTTTCATTCAAAACACGAAAGAAGCTTTCTGAGAAACTGCTCTGTGTTCTGTTAATTCATCTCACAGAGTTACATCTTTCCCTTCAAGAAGCCTTTCGCTAAGGCTGTTCTTGTGGAATTGGCAAAGGGATATTTGGAAGCCCATAGAGGGCTATGGTGAAAAAGGAAATATCTTCCGTTCAAAACTCGAAAGAAGCTTTCTGAGAAACTGCTCTCTGTTCTGTTAATTCATCTCCCAGAGTTACATCTTCCCCTTCAAGAAGCCTTTCGCTAAGGCTGTTCTTGTGGAATTGGCAAAGGGATAATTGGAAGCCCATAGAGGGCTATTTTGAAAAAGGAAATATCTTCCGTTCAAAACTGGAAAGAAGCTTTCTGAGAAACTGCTCTGTGTTCTGTTAATTCATCTCACAGAGTTACATCTTTCCCTTCAAGAAGCCTTTCGCTAAGGCTGTTCTTGTGGAATTGGCAAAGGGATATTTGGAAGCCCATAGAGGGCTATTTTGAAAAAGGAAATATCTTCCGTTCAAAACTGGAAAGAAGCTTTCTGAGAAACTGCTCTGTGTTCTATTAATTCATCTCACAGAGGTACATCTTTCCCTTCAAGAAGCCTTTCGCTAAGGCTGTTCTTGTGGAATTGGCAAAGGGATATTTGGAAGCCCAGAGAGGGCTATGGTGAAAAGGGAAATATCTTCCGTTCAAAACTGGAAAGAAGCTTTCTGAGAAACTGCTCTGTGTTCTGTTAATTCATCTCACAGAGTTACATTTTTCCCTTCAAGTAGCCTTTCGCTAAGGCTGTTCTTGTGGAATTGGCAAAGGGATATTTGGAAGCCCATAGAGGGCTATGGAGAAAAAGCAAATATCTTCCGTTCAAAACTGGAAAGAAGCTTTCTGAGAAACTGCTCTGTGTTCTGTTAATTCATCTCACAGAGTTACATCTTTCCCTTCAAGAAGCCTTTCGCTAAGGCTGTTCTTGTGGAATTGGCAAAGGGATATTTGGAAGCCCATAGAGGGCTATGGAGAAACACGAAATATCTTCCGTTCAAAACTCGAAAGAAGCTTTCTGAGAAACTGCTCTGTGTTCTGTTAATTCATCTCACAGAGTTACATCTTTCCCTTCAAGAAGGCTTTCGCTAAGGCTGTTCTTGTGGAATTGGCAAAGGGATATTTGGAAGCCCATAGAGGGCTATGGAGAAAAAGCAAATATCTTCCGTTCAAAACTGGAAAGAAGCTTTCTGAGAAACTGCTCTGTGTTCTGTTAATTCATCTCACAGAGTTACATCTTTCCCTTCAAGAAGCCTTTCGCTAAGGCTGTTCTTGTGGAATTGGCAAAGGGATATTTGGAAGCCCATAGAGGGCTATGGAGAAAAAGCAAATATCTTCCGTTCAAAACTCGAAAGAAGCTTTCTGAGAAACTGCTCTGTGTTCTGTTAATTCATCTCCCAGAGTTACATCTTTCCCTTCAAGAAGCCTTTCGCTAAGGCTGTTCTTGTGGAATTGGCAAAGGGATATTTGGAAGTCCATAGAGGGCTATTTTGAAAAAGGAAATATCTTCCGTTCAAAACTGGAAAGAAGCTTTTTGAGAAACTGCTCTGTGTTCTGTTAATTCATCTCACAGAGTTACATCTTTCCCTTCAAGAAGCCTTTCGCTAAGGCTGTTCTTGTGGAATTGGCAAAGGGATATTTGGAAGCCCATAGAGGGCTCTGGGCAAAAAGGAAATATCTTCCGTTCAAAACTGGAAAGAAGCTTTCTGAGAAACTGCTCTGTGTTTTGTTAATACATCTCCCAGTGTTACATCTTTCCCTTCAAGAAGCCTTTCGCTAAGGCTGTTCTTGTGGAATTGGCAAAGGGATATTTGGAAGCCCATAGAGGGCTATGGAGAAAAAGCAAATATCTTCCGTTCAAAACTGGAAAGAAGCTTTCTGAGAAACTGCTCTGTGTTCTGTTAATTCATCTCACAGAGTTACATCTTTCCCTTCAAGAAGCCTTTCGCTAAGGCTGTTCTTGTGGAATTGGTAAAGGGATATTTGGAAGCCCATAGAGGGCTATGGTGAAAAAGAAAATATCTTCCGTTCAAAACTGGAAACAAGCTTTCTGAGAAACTGCTCTGTGTTCTGTTAATTCATCTCACAGAGTTACATCTTTCCCTTCAAGTAGCCTTTCGCTAAGGCTGTTCTTGTGGAATTGGCAAAGGGATATTTGGAAGCCCATAGAGGGCTATGGAGAAAAAGCAAATATCTTCCGTTCAAAACTCGAAAGAAGCTTTCTGAGAAACTGCTCTGTGTTCTGTTAATTCATCTCACAGAGTTACATCTTGCCCTTCAAGAAGCCTTTCGCTAAGGCTGTTCTTGTGGAATTGGCAAAGGGATATTTGGAAGCCCATAGAGGGCTACGGAGAAAAAGCAAATATCTTTCATTCAAAACACTAAAGAAGCTTTCTGAGAAACTGCTCTGTGTTCTGTTAATTCATCTCACAGAGTTACATCTTTCCCTTCAAGAAGCCTTTCGCTAAGGCTGTTCTTGTGGAATTGGCAAAGGGATATTTGGAAGCCCATAGAGGGCTATGGTGAAAAAGGAAATATCTTCCGTTCAAAACTCGAAAGAAGCTTTCTGAGAAACTGCTCTCTGTTCTGTTAATTCATCTCCCAGAGTTACATCTTCCCCTTCAAGAAGCCTTTCGCTAAGGCTGTTCTTGTGGAATTGGCAAAGGGATATTTGGAAGCCCATAGAGGGCTATTTTGAAAAAGGAAATATCTTAGGTTCAAAACTGGAAAGAAGCTTTCTGAGAAACTGCTCTGTGTTCTGTTAATTCATCTCACAGAGTTACATCTTTCCCTTCAAGAAGCCTTTCGCTAAGGCTGTTCTTGTGGAATTGGCAAAGGGATATTTGGAAGCCCATAGAGGGCTATGGAGAAAAAGGAAATATCTTCCGTTCAAAATTGGAAAGAAGCTTTCTGAGAAACTGCTGTGTGTTCCGTTAATTCATCTCACAGAGTTACATCTTTCCCTTCAAGAAGCCTTTCGCTAAGGCTGTTCTTGTGGAATTGGCAAAGGGATATTTGGAAGCCCATAGAGGGCTATGGTGAAAAAGGAAAAATCTTCCGTTCAAAACTGGAAACAAGCTTTCTGAGAAACTGCTCTGTGTTCTGTTAATTCATCTCACAGAGTTACATCTTTCCCTTCAAGAAGCCTTTCGCTAAGGCTGTTCTTGTGGAATTGGCAAAGGGATATTTGTAAGCCCATAGAGGGCTATGGAGAAAAAGGAAATATCTTCCGTTCAAAACTGGAAAGAAGCTTTCTGAGAAACTGCTCTGTGTTCTGTTAATTCATCTCACAGAGTTACATCTTTCCCTTCAAGAAGCCTTTCGCTAAGGCTATTCTTGTGGAATTGGCAAAGGGATATTTGGAAGCCCATAGAGGGCTATGGTGAAAAAGGAAATATCTTCCGTTCAAAACTCGAAAGAAGCTTTCTGAGAAACTGCTCTGTGTTCTGTTAATTCATCTCCCAGAGTTACATCTTTCCCTTCAAGAAGCCTTTCGCTAAGGCTGTTCTTGTGGAATTGGCAAAGGGGTATTTGGAAGCCCATAGAGGGCTATGGAGAAAAAGCAAATATCTTCCGTTCAAAACTGGAAAGAAGCTTTCTGAGAAACTGCTCTGTGTTCTGTTAATTCATCTCACAGAGTTACATCTTTCCCTTCAAGAAGCCTTTCGCTAAGGCTGTTCTTGTGGAATTGGCAAAGGGATATTTCGAAGCCCATAGAGGGCTATGGTGAAAAAGGAAATATCTTCCGTTCAAAACTGGAAACAAGCTTTCTGAGAAACTGCTCTGTGTTCTGTTAATTCATCTCACAGAGTTACATCTTTCCCTTCAAGTAGCCTTTCGCTAAGGCTGTTCTTGTGGAATTGGCAAAGGGATATTTGGAAGCCCATAGTGGGCTATGGAGAAAAAGCAAATATCTTCCGTTCAAAACTGGAAAGAAGCTTTCTGAGAAACTGCTCTGTGTTCTGTTAATTCATCTCACAGAGTTACATCTTTCCCTTCAAGAAGCCTTTCGCTAAGGCTGTTCTTGTGGAATTGGCAAAGGGATATTTGGAAGCCCATAGAGGGCTATGGAGAAAAAGCAAATATCTTCCGTTCAAAACTCGAAAGAAGCTTTCTGAGAAACTGCTCTGTGTTCTGTTAATTCATCTCACAGAGTTACATATTTCCCTTCAAGAAGCCTTTCGCTAAGGCTGTTCTTGTGGAATTGGCAAAGGGATATTTGGAAGCCCATAGAGGGCTATTTTGAAAAAGGAAATATCTTCCGTTCAAAACTGGAAAGAAGCTTTCTGAGAAACTGCTCTGTGTTCTATTAATTCATCTCACAGAGGTACATCTTTCCCTTCAAGAAGCCTTTCGCTAAGGCTGTTCTTGTGGAATTGGCAAAGGGATATTTGGAAGCCCTTAGAGGGCTATGGTGAAAAAGGAAATATCTTCCGTTCAAAACTGGAAAGAAGCTTTCTGAGAAACTGCTCTGTGTTCTGTTAATTCATCTCACAGAGTTACATCTTTCCCTTCAAGTAGCCTTTCGCTAAGGCTGTTCTTGTGGAATTGGCAAAGGGATATTTGGAAGCCCATAGAGGGCTATGGAGAAAAAGGAAATATCTTCCGTTCAAAACTGGAAAGAAGCTTTCTGAGAAACTGCTCTGTGTTCTGTTAATTCATCTCACAGAGTTACATCTTTCCCTTCAAGAAGCCTTTCGCTAAGGCTGTTCTTGTGGAATTGGCAAAGGGATATTTGGAAGCCCATAGAGGGCTATGGAGAAAAACCAAATATCTTCCGTTCAAAACTCGACAGAAGCTTTCTGAGAAACTGCTCTGTGTTCTGTTAATTCATCTCACAGAGTTACATCTTTCCCTTCAAGAAGCCTTTCGCTAAGGCTGTTCTTGTGGAATTGGCAAAGGGATATTTGGAAGCCCATAGAGGGCTATGGAGCAAAAGCAAATATCTTCCGTTCAAAACTGGAAAGAAGCTTTCTGAGAAACTGCTCTGTGTTCTGTTGATTCATCTCACAGAGTTACATCTTTCCCTTCAAGAAGCCTTTCGCTAAGGCTGTTCTTGTGGAATTGGCAAAGGGATATTTGGAAGCCCATAGAGGGCTATGGAGAAAAACCAAATATCTTCCGTTCAAAACTCGAAAGAAGCTTTCTGAGAAACTGCTCTGTGTTCTGATAATTCATCTCCCAGAGTTACAACTTTCCCTTCAAGAAGCCTTTCGCTAAGGCTGTTCTTGTGGAATTGGCAAAGGGATATTTGGAAGCCCATAGAGGGCTATTTTGAAAAAGGAAATATCTTCCGTTCAAAACTGGAAAGAAGCTTTCTGAGAAACTGCTCTGTGTTCTGTTAATTCACCTCACAGAGTTACATCTTTCCCTTCAAGAAGCCTTTCGCTAAGGCTGTTCTTGTGGAATTGGCAAAGGGATATTTGGAAGCCCATAGAGGGCTATGGGCAAAAAGGAAATATCTTCCGTTCAAAACTGGAAAGAAGCTTTCTGAGAAACTGCTCTGTGTTTTGTTAATACATCTCCCAGTGTTACATCTTTCCCTTCAAGAAGCCTTTCGCTAAGGCTGTTCTTGTGGAATTGGCAAAGGGATATTTGGAAGCCCATAGAGGGCTATGGAGAAAAAGCAAATATCTTCCGTTCAAAACTGGAAAGAAGCTTTCTGAGAAACTGCTCTGTGTTCTGTTAATTCATCTCACAGAGTTACATCTTTCCCTTCAAGAAGCCTTTCGCTAAGGCTGTTCTTGTGGAATTGGTAAAGGGATATGTGGAAGCCCATAGAGGGCTATGGTGAAAAAGAAAATATCTTCCGTTCAAAACTGGAAACAAGCTTTCTGAGAAACTGCTCTGTGTTCTGTTAATTCATCTCACAGAGTTACATCTTTCCCTTCAAGTAGCCGTTCGCTAAGGCTGTTCTTGTGGAATTGGCAAAGGGATATTTGGAAGCCCATAGAGGGCTATGGAGAAAAAGCAAATATCTTCCGTTCAAAACTCGAAAGAAGCTTTCTGAGAAACTGCTCTGTGTTCTGTTAATTCATCTCACAGAGTTACATCTTTCCCTTCAAGAAGCCTTTCGCTAAGGCTGTTCTTGTGGAATTGGCAAAGGGATATTTGGAAGCCCATAGAGGGCTATTTTGAAAAAGGAAATATCTTCCGTTCAAAACTGGAAACAAGCTTTCTGAGAAACTGCTCTGTGTTCTGTTAATTCATCTCATAGAGTTACATCTTTCCCTTCAAGAAGCCTTTCGCTAAGGCTGTTCTTGTGGAATTGGCAAAGGGATATTTGGAAGCCCATAGAGGGCTATGGTGAAAAAGGAAATATCTTCCGTTCAAAAGTGGAAAGAAGCTTTCTGAGAAACTACTCTCTGTTCTGTTAGTTCATCTCACAGAGTTACATCTTTCCCTTCAAGAAGCCTTTCGCTAAGGCTGTTCTTGTGGAATTGGCAAAGGGATATTTGGAAGCCCATAGAGGGCTATGGTGAAAAAGGAAATATCTTCCGTTCAAAACTGGAAACAAGCTTTCTGAGAAACTGCTCTGTGTTCTGTTAATTCATCTCAAGGAGTTACATCTTTCCCTTCAAGTAGCCTTTCGCTAAGGCTGTTCTTGTGGAATTGGCAAAGGGATATTTGGAAGCCCATAGAGGGCTACGAAGAAAAAGCAAATATCTTCCGTTCAAAACTGGAAAGAAGCTTTCTGAGAAACTGCTCTGTGTTCTGTTAATTCATCTCACAGAGTTACATCTTTCCCTTCAAGAAGCCTTTCGCTAAGGCTGTTCTTGTGGAATTGGCAAAGGGATATTTGGAAGCCCATAGAGGGCTATGGAGAAAAAGGAAATATCTTCCGTTCAAAACTGGAAAGAAGCTTTCTGAGAAACTGCTCTGTGTTCTGTTAATTCATCTCACAGAGTTACATCTTTCCCTTCAAGAAGCTTTTCGCTAAGGCTGTTCTTGTGGAATTGGCAAAGGGATATTTGGAAGCCCATAGAGTGCTATGGTGAAAAAGGAAATATCTTCCGTTCAAAACTCGAAAGAAGCTTTCTGAGAAACTACTCTGTGTTCTGTTAATTCGTCTCCCAGAGTTACATCTTTCCCTTCAAGAAGCCTTTCGCTAAGGCTGTTCTTGTGGAATTGGCAAAGGGATATTTGGAAGCCCTTAGAGGGCTATGGAGAAAAAGCAAATATCTTCCGTTCAAAACTGGAAAGAAGCTTTCTGAGAAACTGCTCTGTGTTCTGTTAATTCATCTCCCAGAGTTACATCTCTCCCTTCAAGAAGCCTTTCGCTAAGGCTGTTCTTGTGGAATTGGCAAAGGGATATTTGGAAGCCCATAGAGGGCTATGGAGAAAAAGCAAATATCTTCCGTTCAAAACTGGAAAGAAGCTTTCTGAGAAACTGCTCTGTGTTCTGTTAATTCATCTCACAGAGTTACATCTTTCCCTTCAAGAAGCCTTTCGCTAAGGCTGTTCTTGTGGAATTGGCAAAGGGATATTTGGAAGCCCATAGAGGGCTATGGTGAAAAAGGAAATATCTTCCGTTCAAAACTCGAAAGAAGCTTTCTGAGAAACTGCTCTCTGTTCTGTTAATTCACCTCCCAGAGTTACATCTTCCCCTTCAAGAAGCCTTTCGCTAAGGCTGTTCTTGTGGAATTGGCAAAGGGATATTTGGAAGCCCATAGAGGGCTATTTTGAAAAAGGAAATATCTTCCGTTCAAAACTGGAAAGAAGCTTTCTGAGAAACTGCTCTGTGTTCTGTTAATTCATCTCACAGAGTTACATCTTTCCCTTCAAGAAGCCTTTCGCTAAGGCTGTTCTTGTGGAATTGGCAAAGGGATATTTGGAAGCCCATAGAGGGCTATGGTGAAAAAGGAAATATCTTCCGTTCAAAACTGGAAAGAAGCTTTCTGAGAAACTACTCTCTGTTCTGTTAATTCATCTCACAGAGTTACATCTTTCCCTTCAAGAATCCTTTCGCTAAGGCTGTTCTTGTGGAATTGGCAAAGGGATATTTGGAAGCCCATAGAGGGCTATGGTGAAAAAGGAAATATCCTCCGTTCAAAACTGGAAACAAGCTTTCTGAGAAACTGCTCTGTGTTCTGTTAATTCATCTCAAGGAGTTACATCTTTCCCTTCAAGTAGCCTTTCGCTAAGGCTGTTCTTGTGGAATTGGCAAAGGGATATTTGGAAGCCCATAGAGGGCTATGGAGAAAAAGCAAATATCTTCCGTTCAAAACTGGAAAGAAGCTTTCTGAGAAACTGCTCTGTGTTCTGTTAATTCATCTCACAGAGTTACATCTTTCCCTTCAAGAAGCCTTTCGCTAAGGCTGTTCTTGTGGAATTGGCAAAGGGATATTTGGAAGCCCATAGAGGGCTATGGAGAAAAAGGAAATATCTTCTGTTCAAAACTGGAAAGAAGCTTTCTGAGAAACTGCTCTGTGTTCTGTTAATTCATCTCACAGAGTTACATCTTTCCCTTCAAGAAGCCTTTCGCTAAGGCTGTTCTTGTGGAATTGGCAAAGGGATATTTGGAAGCCCATAGAGTGCTATGGTGAAAAAGGAAATATCTTCCGTTCAAAACTCGAAAGAAGCTTTCTGAGAAACTACTCTGTGTTCTGTTAATTCATCTCCCAGAGTTACATCTTTCCCTTCAAGAAGCCTTTCTCTAAGGCTGTTCTTGTGGAATTGGCAAAGGGATATTTGGAAGCCCATAGAGGGCTATGGAGAAAAAGCAAATATCTTCCGTTCATAACTGGAAAGAAGCTTTCTGAGAAACTGCTCTGTGTTCTGTTAATTCATCTCCCAGAGTTACATCTTTCCCTTCAAGAAGCCTTTCGCTAAGGCTGTTCTTGTGGAATTGGCAAAGGGGTATTTGGAAGCCCATAGAGGGCTATGGAGAAAAAGCAAATATCTTCCGTTCAAAACTGGAAAGAAGCTTTCTGAGAAACTGCTCTGTGTTCTGTTAATTCATCTCACAGAGTTACATCTTTCCCTTCAAGAAGCCTTTCGCTAAGGCTGTTCTTGTGGAATTGGCAAAGGGATATTTCGAAGCCCATAGAGGGCTATGGTGAAAAAGGAAATATCTTCCGTTCAAAACTGGAAACAAGCTTTCTGAGAAACTGCTCTGTGTTCTGTTAATTCATCTCACAGAGTTACATCTTTCCCTTCAAGTAGCCTTTCGCTAAGGCTGTTCTTGTGGAATTGGCAAAGGGATATTTGGAAGCCCATAGTGGGCTATGGAGAAAAAGCAAATATCTTCCGTTCAAAACTGGAAAGAAGCTTTCTGAGAAACTGCTCTGTGTTCTGTTAATTCATCTCACAGAGTTACATCTTTCCCTTCAAGAAGCCTTTCGCTAAGGCTGTTCTTGTGGAATTGGCAAAGGGATATTTGGAAGCCCATAGAGGGCTATGGAGAAAAAGCAAATATCTTCCGTTCAAAACTCGAAAGAAGCTTTCTGAGAAACTGCTCTGTGTTCTGTTAATTCATCTCACAGAGTTACATATTTCCCTTCAAGAAGCCTTTCGCTAAGGCTGTTCTTGTGGAATTGGCAAAGGGATATTTGGAAGCCCATAGAGGGCTATTTTGAAAAAGGAAATATCTTCCGTTCAAAACTGGAAAGAAGCTTTCTGAGAAACTGCTCTGTGTTCTATTAATTCATCTCACAGAGGTACATCTTTCCCTTCAAGAAGCCTTTCGCTAAGGCTGTTCTTGTGGAATTGGCAAAGGGATATTTGGAAGCCCTTAGAGGGCTATGGTGAAAAAGGAAATATCTTCCGTTCAAAACTGGAAAGAAGCTTTCTGAGAAACTGCTCTGTGTTCTGTTAATTCATCTCACAGAGTTACATCTTTCCCTTCAAGTAGCCTTTCGCTAAGGCTGTTCTTGTGGAATTGGCAAAGGGATATTTGGAAGCCCATAGAGGGCTATGGAGAAAAAGGAAATATCTTCCGTTCAAAACTGGAAAGAAGCTTTCTGAGAAACTGCTCTGTGTTCTGTTAATTCATCTCACAGAGTTACATCTTTCCCTTCAAG
The DNA here is from genome assembly GCF_047675955.1 of Chlorocebus sabaeus. Lineage (NCBI taxonomy): Eukaryota > Metazoa > Chordata > Mammalia > Primates > Cercopithecidae > Chlorocebus > Chlorocebus sabaeus. The sequence goes on along the minus strand of NW_027327478.1, from coordinate 202,157 downwards.
AAGCCTTTCGCTAAGGCTGTTCTTGTGGAATTGGCAAAGGGATATTTGGAAGCCCATAGAGGGCTATGGAGAAAAACCAAATATCTTCCGTTCAAAACTCGACAGAAGCTTTCTGAGAAACTGCTCTGTGTTCTGTTAATTCATCTCACAGAGTTACATCTTTCCCTTCAAGAAGCCTTTCGCTAAGGCTGTTCTTGTGGAATTGGCAAAGGGATATTTGGAAGCCCATAGAGGGCTATGGAGCAAAAGCAAATATCTTCCGTTCAAAACTGGAAAGAAGCTTTCTGAGAAACTGCTCTGTGTTCTGTTGATTCATCTCACAGAGTTACATCTTTCCCTTCAAGAAGCCTTTCGCTAAGGCTGTTCTTGTGGAATTGGCAAAGGGATATTTGGAAGCCCATAGAGGGCTATGGAGAAAAACCAAATATCTTCCGTTCAAAACTCGAAAGAAGCTTTCTGAGAAACTGCTCTGTGTTCTGATAATTCATCTCCCAGAGTTACAACTTTCCCTTCAAGAAGCCTTTCGCTAAGGCTGTTCTTGTGGAATTGGCAAAGGGATATTTGGAAGCCCATAGAGGGCTATTTTGAAAAAGGAAATATCTTCCGTTCAAAACTGGAAAGAAGCTTTCTGAGAAACTGCTCTGTGTTCTGTTAATTCACCTCACAGAGTTACATCTTTCCCTTCAAGAAGCCTTTCGCTAAGGCTGTTCTTGTGGAATTGGCAAAGGGATATTTGGAAGCCCATAGAGGGCTATGGGCAAAAAGGAAATATCTTCCGTTCAAAACTGGAAAGAAGCTTTCTGAGAAACTGCTCTGTGTTTTGTTAATACATCTCCCAGTGTTACATCTTTCCCTTCAAGAAGCCTTTCGCTAAGGCTGTTCTTGTGGAATTGGCAAAGGGATATTTGGAAGCCCATAGAGGGCTATGGAGAAAAAGCAAATATCTTCCGTTCAAAACTGGAAAGAAGCTTTCTGAGAAACTGCTCTGTGTTCTGTTAATTCATCTCACAGAGTTACATCTTTCCCTTCAAGAAGCCTTTCGCTAAGGCTGTTCTTGTGGAATTGGTAAAGGGATATGTGGAAGCCCATAGAGGGCTATGGTGAAAAAGAAAATATCTTCCGTTCAAAACTGGAAACAAGCTTTCTGAGAAACTGCTCTGTGTTCTGTTAATTCATCTCACAGAGTTACATCTTTCCCTTCAAGTAGCCGTTCGCTAAGGCTGTTCTTGTGGAATTGGCAAAGGGATATTTGGAAGCCCATAGAGGGCTATGGAGAAAAAGCAAATATCTTCCGTTCAAAACTCGAAAGAAGCTTTCTGAGAAACTGCTCTGTGTTCTGTTAATTCATCTCACAGAGTTACATCTTTCCCTTCAAGAAGCCTTTCGCTAAGGCTGTTCTTGTGGAATTGGCAAAGGGATATTTGGAAGCCCATAGAGGGCTATTTTGAAAAAGGAAATATCTTCCGTTCAAAACTGGAAACAAGCTTTCTGAGAAACTGCTCTGTGTTCTGTTAATTCATCTCATAGAGTTACATCTTTCCCTTCAAGAAGCCTTTCGCTAAGGCTGTTCTTGTGGAATTGGCAAAGGGATATTTGGAAGCCCATAGAGGGCTATGGTGAAAAAGGAAATATCTTCCGTTCAAAAGTGGAAAGAAGCTTTCTGAGAAACTACTCTCTGTTCTGTTAGTTCATCTCACAGAGTTACATCTTTCCCTTCAAGAAGCCTTTCGCTAAGGCTGTTCTTGTGGAATTGGCAAAGGGATATTTGGAAGCCCATAGAGGGCTATGGTGAAAAAGGAAATATCTTCCGTTCAAAACTGGAAACAAGCTTTCTGAGAAACTGCTCTGTGTTCTGTTAATTCATCTCAAGGAGTTACATCTTTCCCTTCAAGTAGCCTTTCGCTAAGGCTGTTCTTGTGGAATTGGCAAAGGGATATTTGGAAGCCCATAGAGGGCTACGAAGAAAAAGCAAATATCTTCCGTTCAAAACTGGAAAGAAGCTTTCTGAGAAACTGCTCTGTGTTCTGTTAATTCATCTCACAGAGTTACATCTTTCCCTTCAAGAAGCCTTTCGCTAAGGCTGTTCTTGTGGAATTGGCAAAGGGATATTTGGAAGCCCATAGAGGGCTATGGAGAAAAAGGAAATATCTTCCGTTCAAAACTGGAAAGAAGCTTTCTGAGAAACTGCTCTGTGTTCTGTTAATTCATCTCACAGAGTTACATCTTTCCCTTCAAGAAGCTTTTCGCTAAGGCTGTTCTTGTGGAATTGGCAAAGGGATATTTGGAAGCCCATAGAGTGCTATGGTGAAAAAGGAAATATCTTCCGTTCAAAACTCGAAAGAAGCTTTCTGAGAAACTACTCTGTGTTCTGTTAATTCGTCTCCCAGAGTTACATCTTTCCCTTCAAGAAGCCTTTCGCTAAGGCTGTTCTTGTGGAATTGGCAAAGGGATATTTGGAAGCCCTTAGAGGGCTATGGAGAAAAAGCAAATATCTTCCGTTCAAAACTGGAAAGAAGCTTTCTGAGAAACTGCTCTGTGTTCTGTTAATTCATCTCCCAGAGTTACATCTCTCCCTTCAAGAAGCCTTTCGCTAAGGCTGTTCTTGTGGAATTGGCAAAGGGATATTTGGAAGCCCATAGAGGGCTATGGAGAAAAAGCAAATATCTTCCGTTCAAAACTGGAAAGAAGCTTTCTGAGAAACTGCTCTGTGTTCTGTTAATTCATCTCACAGAGTTACATCTTTCCCTTCAAGAAGCCTTTCGCTAAGGCTGTTCTTGTGGAATTGGCAAAGGGATATTTGGAAGCCCATAGAGGGCTATGGTGAAAAAGGAAATATCTTCCGTTCAAAACTCGAAAGAAGCTTTCTGAGAAACTGCTCTCTGTTCTGTTAATTCACCTCCCAGAGTTACATCTTCCCCTTCAAGAAGCCTTTCGCTAAGGCTGTTCTTGTGGAATTGGCAAAGGGATATTTGGAAGCCCATAGAGGGCTATTTTGAAAAAGGAAATATCTTCCGTTCAAAACTGGAAAGAAGCTTTCTGAGAAACTGCTCTGTGTTCTGTTAATTCATCTCACAGAGTTACATCTTTCCCTTCAAGAAGCCTTTCGCTAAGGCTGTTCTTGTGGAATTGGCAAAGGGATATTTGGAAGCCCATAGAGGGCTATGGTGAAAAAGGAAATATCTTCCGTTCAAAACTGGAAAGAAGCTTTCTGAGAAACTACTCTCTGTTCTGTTAATTCATCTCACAGAGTTACATCTTTCCCTTCAAGAATCCTTTCGCTAAGGCTGTTCTTGTGGAATTGGCAAAGGGATATTTGGAAGCCCATAGAGGGCTATGGTGAAAAAGGAAATATCCTCCGTTCAAAACTGGAAACAAGCTTTCTGAGAAACTGCTCTGTGTTCTGTTAATTCATCTCAAGGAGTTACATCTTTCCCTTCAAGTAGCCTTTCGCTAAGGCTGTTCTTGTGGAATTGGCAAAGGGATATTTGGAAGCCCATAGAGGGCTATGGAGAAAAAGCAAATATCTTCCGTTCAAAACTGGAAAGAAGCTTTCTGAGAAACTGCTCTGTGTTCTGTTAATTCATCTCACAGAGTTACATCTTTCCCTTCAAGAAGCCTTTCGCTAAGGCTGTTCTTGTGGAATTGGCAAAGGGATATTTGGAAGCCCATAGAGGGCTATGGAGAAAAAGGAAATATCTTCTGTTCAAAACTGGAAAGAAGCTTTCTGAGAAACTGCTCTGTGTTCTGTTAATTCATCTCACAGAGTTACATCTTTCCCTTCAAGAAGCCTTTCGCTAAGGCTGTTCTTGTGGAATTGGCAAAGGGATATTTGGAAGCCCATAGAGTGCTATGGTGAAAAAGGAAATATCTTCCGTTCAAAACTCGAAAGAAGCTTTCTGAGAAACTACTCTGTGTTCTGTTAATTCATCTCCCAGAGTTACATCTTTCCCTTCAAGAAGCCTTTCTCTAAGGCTGTTCTTGTGGAATTGGCAAAGGGATATTTGGAAGCCCATAGAGGGCTATGGAGAAAAAGCAAATATCTTCCGTTCATAACTGGAAAGAAGCTTTCTGAGAAACTGCTCTGTGTTCTGTTAATTCATCTCACAGAGTTACATCTTTCCCTTCAAGAAGCCTTTCGCTAAGGCTGTTCTTGTGGAATTGGCAAAGGGATATTTGGAAGCCCATAGAGGGCTATGGAGAAAAAGGAAATATCTTCCGTTCAAAACTGGAAAGAAGCTTTCTGAGAAACTGCTCTGTGTTCTGTTAATTCATCTCACAGAGTTACATCTTTCCCTTCAAGAAGCCTTTCGCTAAGGCTGTTCTTGTGGAATTGGCAAAGGTATATTTGGAAGCCCATAGAGTGCTATGGTGAAAAAGGAAATATCTTCCGTTCAAAACTCGAAAGAAGCTTTCTGAGAAACTGCTCTGTGTTCTGTTAATTCATCTCACAGAGTTACATCTCTCCCTTCAAGAAGCCTTTCGCTAAGGCTGTTCTTGTGGAATTGGCAAAGGGATATTTGGAAGCCCATAGAGGGCTATGGAGAAAAAGCAAATATCTTCCGTTCAAAACTCGAAAGAAGCTTTCTGAGAAACGGCTCTGTGTTCTGTTAATTCATCTCACAGAGTTACATCTTTCCCTTCAAGAAGCCTTTCGCTAAGGCTGTTCTTGTGGAATTGGCAAAGGGATATTTGGAAGCCCATAGAGGGCTATGGTGAAAAAGGAAATATCTTCCGATCAAAACTGGAAACAAGCTTTCTGAGAAACTGCTCTGTGTTCTGTTAATTCATCTCACAGAGTTACATCTTTCCCTTCAAGTAGCCTTTCGCTAAGGCTGTTCTTGTGGAATTGGCAAAGGGATATTTGGAAGCCCATAGAGGGCTATGGAGAAAAAGCAAATATCTTCCGTTCAAAACTCGAAAGAAGCTTTCTGAGAAACTGCTCTGTGTTCTGTTAATTCATCTCACAGAGTTACATCTTTCCCTTCAAGAATCCTTTCGCTAACGCTGTTCTTGTGGAATTGGCAAAGGGATATTTGGAAGACCATAGAGGGCTATGGAGAAAAAGCAAATATCTTCCGTTCAAAACTGGAAAGAAGCTTTCTGAGAAACTGCTCTGTGTTCTGTTAATTCATCTCACAGAGTTACATCTTTCCCTTCAAGAAGCCTTTCGCTAAGGCTGTTCTTGTGGAATTGGCAAAGGGATATTTGGAAGCCCATAGAGGGCTATGGTGAAAAAGGAAATATCTTCCGTTCAAAACTCGAAAGAAGCTTTCTGAGAAACTGCTCTGTGTTCTGGTAATTCATCTCCCAGAGTTACATCTTTCCCTTCAAGAAGCCTTTCAATAAGGCTGTTCTTGTGGAATTGGCAAAGGGATATTTGGAAGCCCATAGAGGGCTATTTTGAAAAAGGAAATATCTTCCGTTCAAAACTGGAAACAAGCTTTCTGAGAAACTGCTCTGTGTTCTGTTAATTCATCTCACTGAGTTACATCTTTCCCTTCAAGTAGCCTTTCGCTAAGGCTGTTCTTGTGGAATTGGCAAAGGGATATTTGGAAGCCCATAGAGGGCTATGGAGAAAAAGCAAATATCTTCCGTTCAAAACTCGAAAGAAGCTTTCTGAGAAACTGCTCTGTGTTCTGTTAATTCATCTCACAGTGTTACATCTTTCCCTTCAAGAAGCCTTTCGCTAAGGCTGTTCTTGTGGAATTGGCAAAGGGATATTTGGAAGCCCATAGAGGGCTACGGAGAAAAAGCAAATATCTTCCGTTCAAAACACGAAAGAAGCTTTCTGAGAAACTGCTCTGTGTTCTGTTAATTCATCTCACAGAGTTACATCTTTCCCTTCAAGAAGCCTTTCGCTAAGGCTGTTCTTGTGGAATTGGCAAAGGGATATTTCGAAGCCCATAGAGGGCTATGGTGAAAAAGGAAATATCTTCCGATCAAAACTGGAAAGAAGCTTTCTGAGAAACTGCTCTGTGTTCTGTTAATTCATCTCACAGAGTTACATCTTTCCCTTCAAGAAGCCTTTCGCTAAGGCTGTTCTTGTGGAATTGGCAAAGGGATATTTGGAAGCCCATAGAGGGCTATGGAGAAAAACCAAATATCTTCCGTTCAAAACTCGAAAGAAGCTTTCTGAGAAACTGCTCTGTGTTCTGTTAATTCATCTCACAGAGTTACATATTTCCCTTCAAGAAGCCTTTCGCTAAGGCTGTTCTTGTGGAATTGGCAAAGGGATATTTGGAAGCCCATAGAGGGCTATTTTGAAAAAGGAAATATCTTCCGTTCAAAACTGGAAAGAAGCTTTCTGAGAAACTGCTCTGTGTTCTATTAATTCATCTCACAGAGGTACATCTTTCCCTTCAAGAAGCCTTTCGCTAAGGCTGTTCTTGTGGAATTGGCAAAGGGATATTTGGAAGCCCTTAGAGGGCTATGGTGAAAAAGGAAATATCTTCCGTTCAAAACTGGAAAGAAGCTTTCTGAGAAACTGCTCTGTGTTCTGTTAATTCATCTCACAGAGTTACATCTTTCCCTTCAAGTAGCCTTTCGCTAAGGCTGTTCTTGTGGAATTGGCAAAGGGATATTTGGAAGCCCATAGAGGGCTATGGAGAAAAAGGAAATATCTTCCGTTCAAAACTGGAAAGAAGCTTTCTGAGAAACTGCTCTGTGTTCTGTTAATTCATCTCACAGAGTTACATCTTTCCCTTCAAGAAGCCTTTCGCTAAGGCTGTTCTTGTGGAATTGGCAAAGGGATATTTGGAAGCCCATAGAGGGCTATGGAGAAAAACCAAATATCTTCCGTTCAAAACTCGACAGAAGCTTTCTGAGAAACTGCTCTGTGTTCTGTTAATTCATCTCACAGAGTTACATCTTTCCCTTCAAGAAGCCTTTCGCTAAGGCTGTTCTTGTGGAATTGGCAAAGGGATATTTGGAAGCCCATAGAGGGCTATGGAGCAAAAGCAAATATCTTCCGTTCAAAACTGGAAAGAAGCTTTCTGAGAAACTGCTCTGTGTTCTGTTGATTCATCTCACAGAGTTACATCTTTCCCTTCAAGAAGCCTTTCGCTAAGGCTGTTCTTGTGGAATTGGCAAAGGGATATTTGGAAGCCCATAGAGGGCTATGGAGAAAAACCAAATATCTTCCGTTCAAAACTCGAAAGAAGCTTTCTGAGAAACTGCTCTGTGTTCTGATAATTCATCTCCCAGAGTTACAACTTTCCCTTCAAGAAGCCTTTCGCTAAGGCTGTTCTTGTGGAATTGGCAAAGGGATATTTGGAAGCCCATAGAGGGCTATTTTGAAAAAGGAAATATCTTCCGTTCAAAACTGGAAAGAAGCTTTCTGAGAAACTGCTCTGTGTTCTGTTAATTCACCTCACAGAGTTACATCTTTCCCTTCAAGAAGCCTTTCGCTAAGGCTGTTCTTGTGGAATTGGCAAAGGGATATTTGGAAGCCCATAGAGGGCTATGGGCAAAAAGGAAATATCTTCCGTTCAAAACTGGAAAGAAGCTTTCTGAGAAACTGCTCTGTGTTTTGTTAATACATCTCCCAGTGTTACATCTTTCCCTTCAAGAAGCCTTTCGCTAAGGCTGTTCTTGTGGAATTGGCAAAGGGATATTTGGAAGCCCATAGAGGGCTATGGAGAAAAAGCAAATATCTTCCGTTCAAAACTGGAAAGAAGCTTTCTGAGAAACTGCTCTGTGTTCTGTTAATTCATCTCACAGAGTTACATCTTTCCCTTCAAGAAGCCTTTCGCTAAGGCTGTTCTTGTGGAATTGGTAAAGGGATATGTGGAAGCCCATAGAGGTCTATGGTGAAAAAGAAAATATCTTCCGTTCAAAACTGGAAACAAGCTTTCTGAGAAACTGCTCTGTGTTCTGTTAATTCATCTCACAGAGTTACATCTTTCCCTTCAAGTAGCCGTTCGCTAAGGCTGTTCTTGTGGAATTGGCAAAGGGATATTTGGAAGCCCATAGAGGGCTATGGAGAAAAAGCAAATATCTTCCGTTCAAAACTCGAAAGAAGCTTTCTGAGAAACTGCTCTGTGTTCTGTTAATTCATCTCACAGAGTTACATCTTTCCCTTCAAGAAGCCTTTCGCTAAGGCTGTTCTTGTGGAATTGGCAAAGGGATATTTGGAAGCCCAGAGAGGGCTATTTTGAAAAAGGAAATATCTTCCGTTCAAAACTGGAAACAAGCTTTCTGAGAAACTGCTCTGTGTTCTGTTAATTCATCTCATAGAGTTACATCTTTCCCTTCAAGAAGCCTTTCGCTAAGGCTGTTCTTGTGGAATTGGCAAAGGGATATTTGGAAGCCCATAGAGGGCTATGGTGAAAAAGGAAATATCTTCCGTTCAAAACTGGAAAGAAGCTTTCTGAGAAACTACTCTCTGTTCTGTTAGTTCATCTCACAGAGTTACATCTTTCCCTTCAAGAAGCCTTTCGCTAAGGCTGTTCTTGTGGAATTGGCAAAGGGATATTTGGAAGCCCATAGAGGGCTATGGTGAAAAAGGAAATATCTTCCGTTCAAAACTGGAAACAAGCTTTCTGAGAAACTGCTCTGTGTTCTGTTAATTCATCTCAAGGAGTTACATCTTTCCCTTCAAGTAGCCTTTCGCTAAGGCTGTTCTTGTGGAATTGGCAAAGGGATATTTGGAAGCCCATAGAGGGCTACGAAGAAAAAGCAAATATCTTCCGTTCAAAACTGGAAAGAAGCTTTCTGAGAAACTGCTCTGTGTTCTGTTAATTCATCTCACAGAGTTACATCTTTCCCTTCAAGAAGCCTTTCGCTAAGGCTGTTCTTGTGGAATTGGCAAAGGGATATTTGGAAGCCCATAGAGGGCTATGGAGAAAAAGGAAATATCTTCCGTTCAAAACTGGAAAGAAGCTTTCTGAGAAACTGCTCTGTGTTCTGTTAATTCATCTCACAGAGTTACATCTTTCCTTTCAAGAAGCTTTTCGCTAAGGCTGTTCTTGTGGAATTGGCAAAGGGATATTTGGAAGCCCATAGAGTGCTATGGTGAAAAAGGAAATATCTTCCGTTCAAAACTCGAAAGAAACTTTCTGAGAAACTACTCTGTGTTCTGTTAATTCGTCTCCCAGAGTTACATCTTTCCCTTCAAGAAGCCTTTCGCTAAGGCTGTTCTTGTGGAATTGGCAAAGGGATATTTGGAAGCCCATAGAGGGCTATGGAGAAAAAGCAAATATCTTCCGTTCAAAACTGGAAAGAAGCTTTCTGAGAAACTGCTCTGTGTTCTGTTAATTCATCTCCCAGAGTTACATCTCTCCCTTCAAGAAGCCTTTCGCTAAGGCTGTTCTTGTGGAATTGGCAAAGGGATATTTGGAAGCCCATAGAGGGCTATGGAGAAAAAGCAAATATCTTCCGTTCAAAACTGGAAAGAAGCTTTCTGAGAAACTGCTCTGTGTTCTGTTAATTCATCTCACAGAGTTACATCTTTCCCTTCAAGAAGCCTTTCGCTAAGGCTGTTCTTGTGGAATTGGCAAAGGGATATTTGGAAGCCCATAGAGGGCTATGGTGAAAAAGGAAATATCTTCCGTTCAAAACTCGAAAGAAGCTTTCTGAGAAACTGCTCTCTGTTCTGTTAATTCACCTCCCAGAGTTACATCTTCCCCTTCAAGAAGCCTTTCGCTAAGGCTGTTCTTGTGGAATTGGCAAAGGGATATTTGGAAGCCCATAGAGGGCTATTTTGAAAAAGGAAATATCTTCCGTTCAAAACTGGAAAGAAGCTTTCTGAGAAACTGCTCTGTGTTCTGTTAATTCATCTCACAGAGTTACATCTTTCCCTTCAAGAAGCCTTTCGCTAAGGCTGTTCTTGTGGAATTGGCAAAGGGATATTTGGAAGCCCATAGAGGGCTATGGTGAAAAAGGAAATATCTTCCGTTCAAAACTGGAAAGAAGCTTTCTGAGAAACTACTCTCTGTTCTGTTAATTCATCTCACAGAGTTACATCTTTCCCTTCAAGAATCCTTTCGCTAAGGCTGTTCTTGTGGAATTGGCAAAGGGATATTTGGAAGCCCATAGAGGGCTATGGTGAAAAAGGAAATATCCTCCGTTCAAAACTGGAAACAAGCTTTCTGAGAAACTGCTCTGTGTTCTGTTAATTCATCTCAAGGAGTTACATCTTTCCCTTCAAGTAGCCTTTCGCTAAGGCTGTTCTTGTGGAATTGGCAAAGGGATATTTGGAAGCCCATAGAGGGCTATGGAGAAAAAGCAAATATCTTCCGTTCAAAACTGGAAAGAAGCTTTCTGAGAAACTGCTCTGTGTTCTGTTAATTCATCTCACAGAGTTACATCTTTCCCTTCAAGAAGCCTTTCGCTAAGGCTGTTCTTGTGGAATTGGCAAAGGGATATTTGGAAGCCCATAGAGGGCTATGGAGAAAAAGGAAATATCTTCTGTTCAAAACTGGAAAGAAGCTTTCTGAGAAACTGCTCTGTGTTCTGTTAATTCATCTCACAGAGTTACATCTTTCCCTTCAAGAAGCCTTTCGCTAAGGCTGTTCTTGTGGAATTGGCAAAGGGATATTTGGAAGCCCATAGAGTGCTATGGTGAAAAAGGAAATATCTTCCGTTCAAAACTCGAAAGAAGCTTTCTGAGAAACTACTCTGTGTTCTGTTAATTCATCTCCCAGAGTTACATCTTTCCCTTCAAGAAGTCTTTCGCTAAGGCTGTTCTTGTGGAATTGGCAAAGGGATATTTGGAAGCCCATAGAGGGCTATGGAGAAAAAGCAAATATCTTCCGTTCAAAACTGGAAAGAAGCTTTCTGAGAAACTGCTCTGTGTTCTGTTGATTCATCTCACAGAGTTACATCTTTCCCTTCAAGAAGCCTTTCGCTAAGGCTGTTCTTGTGGAATTGGCAAAGGGATATTTGGAAGCCCATAGAGGGCTATGGAGAAAAAGGAAATATCTTCCGTTCAAAACTGGAAAGAAGCTTTCTGAGAAACTGCTCTGTGTTCTGTTAATTCATCTCACAGAGTTACATCTTTCCCTTCAAGAAGCCTTTCGCTAAGGCTGTTCTTGTGGAATTGGCAAAGGTATATTTGGAAGCCCATAGAGTGCTATGGTGAAAAAGGAAATATCTTCCGTTCAAAACTCGAAAGAAGCTTTCTGAGAAACTGCTCTGTGTTCTGTTAATTCATCTCACAGAGTTACATCTCTCCCTTCAAGAAGCCTTTCGCTAAGGCTGTTCTTGTGGAATTGGCAAAGGGATATTTGGAAGCCCATAGAGGGCTATGGAGAAAAAGCAAATATCTTCCGTTCAAAACTCGAAAGAAGCTTTCTGAGAAACTGCTCTGTGTTCTGTTAATTCATCTCACAGAGTTACATCTTTCCCTTCAAGAAGCCTTTCGCTAAGGCTGTTCTTGTGGAATTGGCAAAGGGATATTTGGAAGCCCATAGAGGGCTATGGTGAAAAAGGAAATATCTTCCGATCAAAACTGGAAACAAGCTTTCTGAGAAACTGCTCTGTGTTCTGTTAATTCATCTCACAGAGTTACATCTTTCCCTTCAAGTAGCCTTTCGCTAAGGCTGTTCTTGTGGAACTGGCAAAGGGATATTTGGAAGCCCATAGAGGGCTATGGAGAAAAAGCAAATATCTTCCGTTCAAAACTCGAAAGAAGCTTTCTGAGAAACTGCTCTGTGTTCTGTTAATTCATCTCACAGAGTTACATCTTTCCCTTCAAGAAGCCTTTCGCTAACGCTGTTCTTGTGGAATTGGCAAAGGGATATTTGGAAGCCCATAGAGGGCTATGGAGAAAAAGCAAATATCTTCCGTTCAAAACTGGAAAGAAGCTTTCTGAGAAACTGCTCTGTGTTCTGTTAATTCATCTCACAGAGTTACATCTTTCCCTTCAAGAAGCCTTTCGCTAAGGCTGTTCTTGTGGAATTGGCAAAGGGATATTTGGAAGCCCATAGAGGGCTATGGTGAAAAAGGAAATATCTTCCGTTCAAAACTCGAAAGAAGCTTTCTGAGAAACTGCTCTGTGTTCTGGTAATTCATCTCCCAGAGTTACATCTTTCCCTTCAAGAAGCCTTTCAATAAGGCTGTTCTTGTGGAATTGGCAAAGGGATATTTGGAAGCCCATAGAGGGCTATTTTGAAAAAGGAAATATCTTCCGTTCAAAACTGGAAACAAGCTTTCTGAGAAACTGCTCTGTGTTCTGTTAATTCATCTCACTGAGTTACATCTTTCCCTTCAAGTAGCCTTTCGCTAAGGCTGTTCTTGTGGAATTGGCAAAGGGATATTTGGAAGCCCATAGAGGGCTATGGAGAAAAAGCAAATATCTTCCGTTCAAAACTCGAAAGAAGCTTTCTGAGAAACTGCTCTGTGTTCTGTTAATTCATCTCACAGTGTTACATCTTTCCCTTCAAGAAGCCTTTCGCTAAGGCTGTTCTTGTGGAATTGGCAAAGGGATATTTGGAAGCCCATAGAGGGCTACGGAGAAAAAGCAAATATCTTCCGTTCAAAACACGAAAGAAGCTTTCTGAGAAACTGCTCTGTGTTCTGTTAATTCATCTCACAGAGTTACATCTTTCCCTTCAAGAAGCCTTTCGCTAAGGCTGTTCTTGTGGAATTGGCAAAGGGATATTTGGAAGCCCATAGAGGGCTATGGTGAAAAAGGAAATATCTTCCGTTCAAAACTCGAAAGAAGCTTTCTGAGAAACTGCTCTCTGTTCTGTTAATTCATCTCCCAGAGTTACATCTTTCCCTTCAAGAAGCCTTTCCCTAAGGCTGTTCTTGTGGAATTGTCAAAGGGATATTTGGAAGCCCATAGAGGGCTATGGTGAAAAAGGAAATATCTTCCGTTCAAAACTGGAAAGAAGCTTTCTGAGAAACTACTCTCTGTTCTGTTAATTCATCTCACAGAGTTACATCTTTCCCTTCAAGAAGCCTTTCGCTAAGGCTGTTCTTGTGGAATTGGCAAAGGGATATTTGGAAGCCCATAGAGGGCTATGGTGAAAAAGGAAATATCTTCCGTTCAAAACTGGAAAGAAGCTTTCTGAGAAACTGCTCTGTGTTCTGTTAATTCATCTCACTGAGTTACATCTTTCCCTTCAAGTAGCCTTTCGCTAAGGCTGTTCTTGTGGAATTGGCAAAGGGATATTTGGAAGCCCATAGAGGGCTATGGAGAAAAAGCAAATATCTTCCGTTCAAAACTGGAAAGAAGCTTTCTGAGAAACTGCTCTGTGTTCTGTTAATTCATCTCACAGAGTTACATCTTTCCCTTCAAGAAGCCTTTCGCTAAGGCTGTTCTTGTGGAATTGGCAAAGGGATATTTGGAAGCCCATAGAGTGCTATGGTGAAAAAGGAAATATCTTCCGTTCAAAACTCGAAAGAAGCTTTCTGAGAAACTGCTCTGTGTTCTGTTAATTCATCTCACAGAGTTACATCTTTCCCTTCAAGAAGCCTTTCGCTAAGGCTGTTCTTGTGGAATTGGCAAAGGGGTATTTGGAACCCCTAGAGGGCTATGGAGATAAAGCAAATATCTTCCGTTCAAAACTGGAAAGAAGCTTTCTGAGAAACTGCTCTGTGTTCTGTTAATTCATCTCACAGAGTTACATCTTTCCCTTCAAGAAGCCTTTCGCTAAGGCTGTTCTTGTGGAATTGGCAAAGGGATATTTGGAAGCCCATAGAGGGCTATGGCGAAAAAGGAAATATCTTCCGTTCAAAACTGGAAACAAGCTTTCTGAGAAACTGCTCTGTGTTCTGTTAATTCATCTCACAGAGTTACATCTTTCCCTTCCAGTAGCCTTTCGCTAAGGCTGTTCTTGTGGAATTGGCAAAGGGATATTTGGAAGCCCATAGAGGGCTATGGAGAAAAACCAAATATCTTCCGTTCAAAACTCGAAAGAAGCTTTCTGAGAAACTGCTCTGTGTTCTGTTAATTCATCTCACAGAGTTACATCTTTCCCTTCAAGAAGCCTTTCGCTAAGGCTGTTCTTGTGGAATTGGCAAAGGGATATTTGGAAGCCCATAGAGGGCTATGGAGAAAAAGCAAATATCTTCCGTTCAAAACTCGAAAGAAGCTTTCTGAGAAACTGCTCTGTGTTCTGTTAATTCATCTCACAGAGTTACATCTTTCCCTTCAAGAAGCCTTTCGCTAAGGCTGTTCTTGTGGAATTGGCAAAGGGATATTTGGAAGCCCATAGAAGGCTATGGAGAAAAAGGAAATATCTTCCGTTCAAAACTGGAAAGAAGCTTTCTGAGAAACTGCTCTGTGTTCTGTTAATTCATCTCACAGAGTTACATCTTTCCCTTCAAGAAGCCTTTCGCTAAGGCTGTTCTTGTGGAATTGGCAAAGGGATATTTGGAAGCCCATAGAGTGCTATGGTGAAAAAGGAAATATCTTCCGTTCAAAACTCGAAAGAAGCTTTCTGAGAAACTGCTCTGTGTTCTGTTAATTCATCTCCCAGAGTTACATCTTTCCCTTCAAGTAGCCTTTCGCTAAGGCTGTTCTTGTGGAATTGGCAAAGGGATATTTGGAAGCCCTTAGAGGGCTATGGAGAAAAAGCAAATATCTTCCGTTCAAAACTGGAAAGAAGCTTTCTGAGAAACTGCTCTGTGTTCTGTTAATTCATCTCACAGAGTTACATCTTTCCCTTCAAGAAGCCTTTCGCTAAGGCTGTTCTTGTGGAATTGGCAAAGGGATATTTGGAAGCCCATAGAGGGCTATGGTGAAAAAGGAAATATCTTCCGTTCAAAACTCGAAAGAAGCTTTCTGAGAAACTGCTCTCTGTTCTGTTAATTCATCTCCCAGAGTTACATCTTCCCCTTCAAGAAGCCTTTCGCTAAGGCTGTTCTTGTGGAATTGGCAAAGGGATATTTGGAAGCCCATAGAGGGCTATTTTGAAAAAGGAAATATCTTCCGTTCAAAACTGGAAAGAAGCTTTCTGAGAAACTGCTCTGTGTTCTGTTAATTCATCTCACAGAGTTACATCTTTCCCTTCAAGAAGCCTTTCGCTAAGGCTGTTCTTGTGGAATTGGCAAAGGGATATTTGGAAGCCCATAGAGGGCTATGGTGAAAAAGGAAATATCTTCCGTTCAAAACTGGAAAGAAGCTTTCTGAGAAACTACTCTCTGTTCTGTTAATTCATCTCACAGAGTTACATCTTTCCCTTCAAGAATCCTTTCGCTAAGGCTGTTCTTGTGGAATTGGCAAAGGGATATTTGGAAGCCCATAGAGGGCTATGGTGAAAAAGGAAATATCCTCCGTTCAAAACTGGAAACAAGCTTTCTGAGAAACTGCTCTGTGTTCTGTTAATTCATCTCAAGGAGTTACATCTTTCCCTTCAAGTAGCCTTTCGCTAAGGCTGTTCTTGTGGAATTGGCAAAGGGATATTTGGAAGCCCATAGAGGGCTATGGAGAAAAAGCAAATATCTTCCGTTCAAAACTGGAAAGAAGCTTTCTGAGAAACTGCTCTGTGTTCTTTTAATTCATCTCACAGAGTTACATCTTTCCCTTCAAGAAGCCTTTCGCTAAGGCTGTTCTTGTGGAATTGGCAAAGGGATATTTGGAAGCCCATAGAGGGCTATGGAGAAAAAGGAAATATCTTCTGTTCAAAACTGGAAAGAAGCTTTCTGAGAAACTGCTCTGTGTTCTGTTAATTCATCTCACAGAGTTACATCTTTCCCTTCAAGAAGCCTTTCGCTAAGGCTGTTCTTGTGGAATTGGCAAAGGGATATTTGGAAGCCCTTAGAGTGCTATGGCGAAAAAGGAAATATCTTCCGTTCAAAACTCGAAAGAAGCTTTCTGAGAAACTACTCTGTGTTCTGTTAATTCATCTCCCAGAGTTACATCTTTCCCTTCAAGAAGCCTTTCGCTAAGGCTGTTCTTGTGGAATTGGCAAAGGGATATTTGGAAGCCCATAGAGGGCTATGGAGAAAAAGCAAATATCTTCCGTTCAAAACTGGAAAGAAGCTTTCTGAGAAACTGCTCTGTGTTCTGTTAATTCATCTCACAGAGTTACATCTTTCCCTTCAAGAAGCCTTTCGCTAAGGCTGTTCTTGTGGAATTGGCAAAGGGATATTTGGAAGCCCATAGAGGGCTATGGAGAAAAAGGAAATATCTTCCGTTCAAAACTGGAAAGAAGCTTTCTGAGAAACTGCTCTGTGTTCTGTTAATTCATCTCACAGAGTTACATCTTTCCCTTCAAGAAGCCTTTCGCTAAGGCTGTTCTTGTGGAATTGGCAAAGGTATATTTGGAAGCCCATAGAGTGCTATGGTGAAAAAGGAAATATCTTCCGTTCAAAACTCGAAAGAAGCTTTCTGAGAAACTGCTCTGTGTTCTGTTAATTCATCTCACAGAGTTACATCTCTCCCTTCAAGAAGCCTTTCGCTAAGGCTGTTCTTGTGGAATTGGCAAAGGGATATTTGGAAGCCCATAGAGGGCTATGGAGAAAAAGCAAATATCTTCCGTTCAAAACTCGAAAGAAGCTTTCTGAGAAACTGCTCTGTGTTCTGTTAATTCATCTCACAGAGTTACATCTTTCCCTTCAAGAAGCCTTTCGCTAAGGCTGTTCTTGTGGAATTGGCAAAGGGATATTTGGAAGCCCATAGAGGGCTATGGTGAAAAAGGAAATATCTTCCGATCAAAACTGGAAACAAGCTTTCTGAGAAACTGCTCTGTGTTCTGTTAATTCATCTCACAGAGTTACATCTTTCCCTTCAAGTAGCCTTTCGCTAAGGCTGTTCTTGTGGAATTGGCAAAGGGATATTTGGAAGCCCATAGAGGGCTATGGAGAAAAAGCAAATATCTTCCGTTCAAAACTCGAAAGAACCTTTCTGAGAAACTGCTCTGTGTTCTGTTAATTCATCTCACAGAGTTACATCTTTCCCTTCAAGAAGCCTTTCGCTAACGCTGTTCTTGTGGAATTGGCAAAGGGATATTTGGAAGCCCATAGAGGGCTATGGAGAAAAAGCAAATATCTTCCGTTCAAAACTGGAAAGAAGCTTTCTGAGAAACTGCTCTGTGTTCTGTTAATTCATCTCACAGAGTTACATCTTTCCCTTCAAGAAGCCTTTCGCTAAGGCTGTTCTTGTGGAATTGGCAAAGGGATATTTGGAAGCCCATAGAGGGCTATGGTGAAAAAGGAAATATCTTCCGTTCAAAACTCGAAAGAAGCTTTCTGAGAAACTGCTCTGTGTTCTGGTAATTCATCTCCCAGAGTTACATCTTTCCCTTCAAGAAGCCTTTCAATAAGGCTGTTCTTGTGGAATTGGCAAAGGGATATTTGGAAGCCCATAGAGGGCTATTTTGAAAAAGGAAATATCTTCCGTTCAAAACTGGAAACAAGCTTTCTGAGAAACTGCTCTGTGTTCTGTTAATTCATCTCACTGAGTTACATCTTTCCCTTCAAGTAGCCTTTCGCTAAGGCTGTTCTTGTGGAATTGGCAAAGGGATATTTGGAAGCCCATAGAGGGCTATGGAGAAAAAGCAAATATCTTCCGTTCAAAACTCGAAAGAAGCTTTCTGAGAAACTGCTCTGTGTTCTGTTAATTCATCTCACAGTGTTACATCTTTCCCTTCAAGAAGCCTTTCGCTAAGGCTGTTCTTGTGGAATTGGCAAAGGGATATTTGGAAGCCCATAGAGGGCTACGGAGAAAAAGCAAATATCTTCCGTTCAAAACACGAAAGAAGCTTTCTGAGAAACTGCTCTGTGTTCTGTTAATTCATCTCACAGAGTTACATCTTTCCCTTCAAGAAGCCTTTCGCTAAGGCTGTTCTTGTGGAATTGGCAAAGGGATATTTGGAAGCCCATAGAGGGCTATGGTGAAAAAGGAAATATCTTCCGTTCAAAACTCGAAAGAAGCTTTCTGAGAAACTGCTCTCTGTTCTGTTAATTCATCTCCCAGAGTTACATCTTTCCCTTCAAGAAGCCTTTCGCTAAGGCTGTTCTTGTGGAATTGGCAAAGGGATATTTGGAAGCCCATAGAGGGCTATGGTGAAAAAGGAAATATCTTCCGTTCAAAACTGGAAAGAAGCTTTCTGAGAAACTGCTCTGTGTTCTGTTAATTCATCTCACTGAGTTACATCTTTCCCTTCAAGTAGCCTTTCGCTAAGGCTGTTCTTGTGGAATTGGCAAAGGGATATTTGGAAGCCCATAGAGGGCTATGGAGAAAAAGCAAATATCTTCCGTTCAAAACTGGAAAGAAGCTTTCTGAGAAACTGCTCTGTGTTCTGTTAATTCATCTCACAGAGTTACATCTTTCCCTTCAAGAAGCCTTTCGCTAAGGCTGTTCTTGTGGAATTGGCAAAGGGATATTTGGAAGCCCATAGAGGGCTATGGAGAAAAAGGAAATATCTTCCGTTCAAAACTGGAAAGAAGCTTTCTGAGAAACTGCTCTGTGTTCTGTTAATTCATCTCACAGAGTTACATCTTTCCCTTCAAGAAGCCTTTCGCTAAGGCTGTTCTTGTGGAATTGGCAAAGGGATATTTGGAAGCCCATAGAGTGCTATGGTGAAAAAGGAAATATCTTCCGTTCAAAACTCGAAAGAAGCTTTCTGAGAAACTGCTCTGTGTTCTGTTAATTCATCTCACAGAGTTACATCTTTCCCTTCAAGAAGCCTTTCGCTAAGGCTGTTCTTGTGGAATTGGCAAAGGGGTATTTGGAACCCCTAGAGGGCTATGGAGATAAAGCAAATATCTTCCGTTCAAAACTGGAAAGAAGCTTTCTGAGAAACTGCTCTGTGTTCTGTTAATTCATCTCACAGAGTTACATCTTTCCCTTCAAGAAGCCTTTCGCTAAGGCTGTTCTTGTGGAATTGGCAAAGGGATATTTGGAAGCCCATAGAGGGCTATGGCGAAAAAGGAAATATCTTCCGTTCAAAACTGGAAACAAGCTTTCTGAGAAACTGCTCTGTGTTCTGTTAATTCATCTCACAGAGTTACATCTTTCCCTTCCAGTAGCCTTTCGCTAAGGCTGTTCTTGTGGAATTGGCAAAGGGATATTTGGAAGCCCATAGAGGGCTATGGAGAAAAACCAAATATCTTCCGTTCAAAACTCGAAAGAAGCTTTCTGAGAAACTGCTCTGTGTTCTGTTAATTCATCTCACAGAGTTACATCTTTCCCTTCAAGAAGCCTTTCGCTAAGGCTGTTCTTGTGGAATTGGCAAAGGGATATTTGGAAGCCCATAGAGGGCTATGGAAAAAAAGCAAATATCTTCCGTTCAAAACTGGAAAGAAGCTTTCTGAGAAACTGCTCTGTGTTCTGTTAATTCATCTCACAGAGTTACATCTTTCCCTTCAAGAAGCCTTTCGCTAAGGCTGTTCTTGTGGAATTGGCAAAGGGATATTTGGAAGCCCATAGAGGGCTATGGAGAAAAAGCAAATATCTTCCGTTCAAAACTGGAAAGAAGCTTTCTGAGAAACTGCTCTGTGTTCTGTTAATTCATCTCACAGAGTTACATCTTTCCCTTCAAGAAGCCTTTCGCTAAGGCTGTTCTTGTGGAATTGGCAAAGGGATATTTGGAAGCCCATAGAGGGCTATGGAGAAAAAGGAAATATCTTCCGTTCAAAACTGGAAAGAAGCTTTCTGAGAAACTGCTCTGTGTTCTGTTAATTCATCTCACAGAGTTACATCTTTCCCTTCAAGAAGCCTTTCGCTAAGGCTGTTCTTGTGGAATTGGCAAAGGTATATTTGGAAGCCCATAGAGTGCTATGGTGAAAAAGGAAATATCTTCCGTTCAAAACTCGAAAGAAGCTTTCTGAGAAACTGCTCTGTGTTCTGTTAATTCATCTCACAGAGTTACATCTCTCCCTTCAAGAAGCCTTTCGCTAAGGCTGTTCTTGTGGAATTGGCAAAGGGATATTTGGAAGCCCATAGAGGGCTATGGAGAAAAAGCAAATATCTTCCGTTCAAAACTCGAAAGAAGCTTTCTGAGAAACTGCTCTGTGTTCTGTTAATTCATCTCACAGAGTTACATCTTTCCCTTCAAGAAGCCTTTCGCTAAGGCTGTTCTTGTGGAATTGGCAAAGGGATATTTGGAAGCCCATAGAGGGCTATGGTGAAAAAGGAAATATCTTCCGATCAAAACTGGAAACAAGCTTTCTGAGAAACTGCTCTGTGTTCTGTTAATTCATCTCACAGAGTTACATCTTTCCCTTCAAGTAGCCTTTCGCTAAGGCTGTTCTTGTGGAATTGGCAAAGGGATATTTGGAAGCCCATAGAGGGCTATGGAGAAAAAGCAAATATCTTCCGTTCAAAACTCGAAAGAACCTTTCTGAGAAACTGCTCTGTGTTCTGTTAATTCATCTCACAGAGTTACATCTTTCCCTTCAAGAAGCCTTTCGCTAACGCTGTTCTTGTGGAATTGGCAAAGGGATATTTGGAAGCCCATAGAGGGCTATGGAGAAAAAGCAAATATCTTCCGTTCAAAACTGGAAAGAAGCTTTCTGAGAAACTGCTCTGTGTTCTGTTAATTCATCTCACAGAGTTACATCTTTCCCTTCAAGAAGCCTTTCGCTAAGGCTGTTCTTGTGGAATTGGCAAAGGGATATTTGGAAGCCCATAGAGGGCTATGGTGAAAAAGGAAATATCTTCCGTTCAAAACTCGAAAGAAGCTTTCTGAGAAACTGCTCTGTGTTCTGGTAATTCATCTCCCAGAGTTACATCTTTCCCTTCAAGAAGCCTTTCAATAAGGCTGTTCTTGTGGAATTGGCAAAGGGATATTTGGAAGCCCATAGAGGGCTATTTTGAAAAAGGAAATATCTTCCGTTCAAAACTGGAAACAAGCTTTCTGAGAAACTGCTCTGTGTTCTGTTAATTCATCTCACTGAGTTACATCTTTCCCTTCAAGTAGCCTTTCGCTAAGGCTGTTCTTGTGGAATTGGCAAAGGGATATTTGGAAGCCCATAGAGGGCTATGGAGAAAAAGCAAATATCTTCCGTTCAAAACTCGAAAGAAGCTTTCTGAGAAACTGCTCTGTGTTCTGTTAATTCATCTCACAGTGTTACATCTTTCCCTTCAAGAAGCCTTTCGCTAAGGCTGTTCTTGTGGAATTGGCAAAGGGATATTTGGAAGCCCATAGAGGGCTACGGAGAAAAAGCAAATATCTTCCGTTCAAAACACGAAAGAAGCTTTCTGAGAAACTGCTCTGTGTTCTGTTAATTCATCTCACAGAGTTACATCTTTCCCTTCAAGAAGCCTTTCGCTAAGGCTGTTCTTGTGGAATTGGCAAAGGGATATTTGGAAGCCCATAGAGGACTATGGTGAAAAAGGAAATATCTTCCGTTCAAAACTCGAAAGAAGCTTTCTGAGAAACTGCTCTCTGTTCTGTTAATTCATCTCCCAGAGTTACATCTTTCCCTTCAAGAAGCCTTTCGCTAAGGCTGTTCTTGTGGAATTGGCAAAGGGATATTTGGAAGCCCATAGAGGGCTATGGCGAAAAAGGAAATATCTTCCGTTCAAAACTGGAAAGAAGCTTTCTGAGAAACTGCTCTGTGTTCTGTTAATTCATCTCACAGAGTTACATCTTTCCCTTCAAGAAGCCTTTCGCTAAGGCTGTTCTTGTGGAATTGGCAAAGGGATATTTGGAAGCCCATAGAGTGCTATGGTGAAAAAGGAAATATCTTCCGTTCAAAACTCGAAAGAAGCTTTCTGAGAAACTGCTCTGTGTTCTGTTAATTCATCTCACAGAGTTACATCTTTCCCTTCAAGAAGCCTTTCGCTAAGGCTGTTCTTGTGGAATTGGCAAAGGGGTATTTGGAACCCCTAGAGGGCTATGGAGATAAAGCAAATATCTTCCGTTCAAAACTGGAAAGAAGCTTTCTGAGAAACTGCTCTGTGTTCTGTTAATTCATCTCACAGAGTTACATCTTTCCCTTCAAGAAGCCTTTCGCTAAGGCTGTTCTTGTGGAATTGGCAAAGGGATATTTGGAAGCCCATAGAGGGCTATGGCGAAAAAGGAAATATCTTCCGTTCAAAACTGGAAACAAGCTTTCTGAGAAACTGCTCTGTGTTCTGTTAATTCATCTCACAGAGTTACATCTTTCCCTTCCAGTAGCCTTTCGCTAAGGCTGTTCTTGTGGAATTGGCAAAGGGATATTTGGAAGCCCATAGAGGGCTATGGAGAAAAACCAAATATCTTCCGTTCAAAACTCGAAAGAAGCTTTCTGAGAAACTGCTCTGTGTTCTGTTAATTCATCTCACAGAGTTACATCTTTCCCTTCAAGAAGCCTTTCGCTAAGGCTGTTCTTGTGGAATTGGCAAAGGGATATTTGGAAGCCCATAGAGGGCTATGGAGAAAAAGCAAATATCTTCCGTTCAAAACTGGAAAGAAGCTTTCTGAGAAACTGCTCTGTGTTCTGTTAATTCATCTCACAGAGTTACATCTTTCCCTTCAAGAAGCCTTTCGCTAAGGCTGTTCTTGTGGAATTGGCAAAGGGATATTTGGAAGCCCATAGAAGGCTATGGAGAAAAAGGAAATATCTTCCGTTCAAAACTGGAAAGAAGCTTTCTGAGAAACTGCTCTGTGTTCTGTTAATTCATCTCACAGAGTTACATCTTTCCCTTCAAGAACCCTTTCGCTAAGGCTGTTCTTGTGGAATTGGCAAAGGGATATTTGGAAGCCCATAGAGTGCTATGGTGAAAAAGGAAATATCTTCCGTTCAAAACTCGAAAGAAGCTTTCTGAGAAACTGCTCTGTGTTCTGTTAATTCATCTCCCAGAGTTACATCTTTCCCTTCAAGTAGCCTTTCGCTAAGGCTATTCTTGTGGAATTGGCAAAGGGATATTTGGAAGCCCTTAGAGGGCTATGGAGAAAAAGAAAATATCTTCCGTTCAAAACTGGAAAGAAGCTTTCTGAGAAACTGCTCTGTGTTCTGTTAATTCATCTCACAGAGTTACATCTTTGCCTTCAAGAAGCCTTTCGCTAAGGCTGTTCTTGTGGAATTGGCAAAGGGATATTTGGAAGCCCATAGAGGGCTATGGTGAAAAAGGAAATATCTTCCGTTCAAAACTGGAAACAAGCTTTCTGAGAAACTGCTCTGTGTTCTGTTAATTCATCTCACAGAGTTACATCTTTCCCTTCAAGTAGCCTTTCGCTAAGGCTTTTCTTGTGGAATTGGCAAAGGGATATTTGGAAGCCCATAGAGGGCTATGGAGAAAAAGCAAATATCTTCCGTTCAAAACTGGAAAGAAGCTTTCTGAGAAACTGCTCTGTGTTCTGTTAATTCATCTCCCAGAGTTACATCTTTCCCTTCAAGAAGCCTTTCGCTAAGGCTGTTCTTGTTGAATTGCCAAAGGGATATTTGGAAGCCCATAGAGGGCTATGGTGAAAAAGGAAATATCTTCCGTTCAAAACTGGAAAGAAGCTTTCTGAGAAACTGCTCAGTGTTCTGTTAATTCATCTACCAGAGTTACATCTTTCCCTTCAAGAAGCCTTTCGCTAAGGCTGTTCTTGT
This sequence comes from Chlorocebus sabaeus, assembly GCF_047675955.1. Classification (NCBI taxonomy): domain Eukaryota; kingdom Metazoa; phylum Chordata; class Mammalia; order Primates; family Cercopithecidae; genus Chlorocebus; species Chlorocebus sabaeus. The sequence continues at coordinate 178,742 of NW_027327478.1, read as the reverse complement.
AGAATTGGCAAAGGGATATTTGGAAGCCCATAGAGGGCTATTTTGAAAAAGGAAATATCTTCCGTTCAAAACTGGAAACAAGCTTTCTGAGAAACTGCTCTGTGTTCTGTTAATTCATCTCACAGAGTTACATCTTTCCCTTCAAGAAGCCTTTCGCTAAGGCTGTTCTTGTGGAATTGGCAAAGGGATATTTGGAAGCCCATAGAGGGCTATGGGCAAAAAGGAAATATCTTCCGTTCAAAACTGGAAAGAAGCTTTCTGAGAAACTGCTCTGTGTTTTGTTAATTCATCTCCCAGAGTTACATTTTTCCCTTCAAGAAGCCTTTCGCTAAGGCTGTTCTTGTGGAATTGGCAAAGGGATATTTGGAAGCCCATAGAGGGCTATGGAGAAAAAGCAAATATCTTCCGTTCAAAACTCGAAAGAAGCTTTCTGAGAGACTGCTCTGTGTTCTGTTAATTCATCTCACAGAGTTACATCTTTCCCTTCATGAAGCCTTTCGCTAAGGCTGTTCTTGTGGAATTGGCAAAGGGATATTTGGAAGCCCTTAGAGGGCTACGGAGAAAAAGCAAATATCTTCCGTTCAAAACACAAAAGAAGCTTTCTGAGAAACTGCTCTGTGTTCTGTTAATTCATCTCACAGAGTTACCTCTTTCCCTTCAAGAAGCCTTTCGCTAAGGCTGTTCTTGTGGAATTGGCAAAGGGATATTTGGAAGCCCATAGAGGGCTATGGTGAAAAAGGAAATATCTTCCGTTCAAAACTCGAAAGAAGCTTTCTGAGAAACTGCTCTCTGTTCTGTTAATTCATCTCCCAGAGTTACATCTTTCCCTTCAAGAAGCCTTTCGCTAAGGCTGTTCTTGTGGAATTGGCAAAGGGATATTTGGAAGCCCATAGAGGGCTATGGAGAAAAAGCAAATATCTTCCGTTCAAAACTGGAAAGAAGCTTTCTGAGAAACTGCTCTGTGTTCTGTTAATTCATCTCACAGAGTTACATCTTTCCCTTCAAGAAGCCTTTCGCTAAGGCTGTTCTTGTGGAATTGGCAAAGGGATATTTGGAAGCCCATAGAGGGCTATCGTGAAAAAGGAAATATCTTCCTTTCAAAACTGGAAAGAAGCTTTCTGAGAAACTACTCTCTGTTCTGTTAATTCATCTCACAGAATTACATCTTTCCCTTCAAGAAGCCTTTCGCTAAGGCTGTTCTTGTGGAATTGGCAAAGGGATATTTGGAAGCCCATAGAGGGCTATGGTGAAAAAGGAAATATCTTCCGTTCAAAACTGGAAAGAAGCTTTCTGAGAAACTACTCTCAGTTCTGTTAATTCATCTCACAGACTTACATCTTTCCCTTCAAGACGCCTTTCGCTAAGGCTGTTCTTGTGGAATTGGCAAAGGGATATTTGGAAGCCCATAGAGGGCTATTTTGAAAAAGGAAATATCTTCCGTTCAAAACTGGAAACAAGCTTTCTGAGAAACTGCTCTGTGTTCTGTTAATTCATCTCACAGAGTTACATCATTCCCTTCAAGAAGCCTTTCGCTAAAGCTGTGCTTGTGGAATTGGCAAAGGTATATTTGAAAGCCCATAGAGGGCTATGGAGAAAAAGAAAATATCTTCCCTTCAAAACTGGAAAGAAGCTTTCTGAGAAACTGCTCTGTGTTCTGTTAACTCATCTCACAGAGTTACATCTTTCCCTTCAAGAAGCCTTTCGCTAAGGCTGTTCTTGTGGAATTGGCAAAGGGATATTTGGAAGCCCATAGAGGGCTATGGTGAAAAAGGAAATATCTTCCGTTCAAAATTGGAAAGAAGCATTCTGAGAAACTGCTCTGTGTTCTGTTAATTCATCTCACAGAGTTACATCTTTCCCTTCAAGAAGCCTTTCGCTAAGGCTGTTCTTGTGGAATTGGCAAAGGGATATTTGGAAGCCCATAGAGTGCTATGGTGAAAAAGGAAATATCTTCCGTTCAAAACTCGAAAGAAGCTTTCTGAGAAACTGCTCTGTGTTCTGATAATTCATCTCCCAGAGTTACATCTTTCCCTTCAAGAAGCCTTTCGCCAAGGCTGTTCTTGTGGAATTGGCAAAGGGATATTTGGAAGCCCATAGAGTGCTATGGTGAAAAAGGAAATATCTTCCGTTCAAAACTGGAAAGAAGCTTTCTGAGAAACTGCTCTGTGTTCTGTTAATTCATCTCACAGAGTTACATCTTTCCATTCAAGAAGACTTTCGCTAAGGCTGTTCTTGTGGAATTGGCAAAGGGATATTTGGAAGCCCATAGAGGGCTATGGTGAAAAAGGAAATATCTTCCGTTCAAAACTGGAAAGAAGCTTTCTGAGAAACTGCTCTGTGTTCTGTTAATTCATCTCACAGAGTTACATCTTTCCCTTCAAGTAGCCTTTCGCTAAGGCTGTTCTTGTGGAATTGGCAAAGGGATATTTGGAAGCCCATAGAGGGCTATGGAAAAAAGCAAATATCTTCCGTTCAAAACTGGAAAGAAGCTTTCTGAGAAACTGCTCTGTGTTCTGTTAATTCACCTCACAGAGTTACATCTTTCCCTTCAAGAAGCCTTTCGCTAAGGCTGTTCTTGTGGAATTGGCAAAGGGATATATGGAAGCCCATAGAGGGCTATGGAGAAAAAGCAAATATCTTCCGTTCAAAACTCGAAAGAAGCTTTCTGAGAAACTGCTCTTGTTCTGTTAATTCATCTCACAGAGTTACATCTTTCCCTTCAAGAAGCCTTTCGCTAAGGCTGTTCTTGTGGAATTGGCAAAGGGATATTTGGAAGCCCATAGAGGGCTATGGAGAAAAAGGAAATATCTTCCGTTCAGAACTGGAAACAAGCTTTCTGAGAAACTGCTCTGTGTTCCGTTAATTCATCTCACAGAGTTACATCTTTCCCTTCAAGAAGCCTTTCGCTAAGGCTGTTCTTGTGGAATTGGCAAAGGGATATTTGGAAGCCCATAGAGGGCTATGGGCAAAAAGGAAATATCTTCCGTTCAAAACTGGAAAGAAGCTTTCTGAGAAACTGCTCTGTGTTTTGTTAATTCATCTCCCAGAGTTACATCTTTTGCTTCAAGAAGCCTTTCGCTAAGGCTGTTCTTGTGGAATTGGCAAAGGGATATTTGGAAGCCCATAGAGGGCTATTTTGAAAAAGGAAATATCTTCCGTTCAAAACTGGAAAGAAGCTTTCTGAGAAACTGCTCTGTGTTCTGTTAATTCATCTCACAGAGTTACATCTTTCCCTTCAAGAAGCCTTTCGCTAAGGCTGTTCTTGTGGAATTGGCAAAGGGATATTTGGAAGCCCATAGAGGGCTATTTTGAAAAAGGAAATATCTTCCGTTCAAAACTGGAAAGAAGCTTTCTGAGAAACTGCTCTGTGTTCTATTAATTCATCTCACAGAGGTACATCTTTCCCTTCAAGAAGCCTTTCGCTCAGGCTGTTCTTGTGGAATTGGCAAAGGGATATTTGGAAGCCCATAGAGGGCTATGGTGAAAAAGGAAATATCTTCCGTTCAAAACTCGAAAGAAGCTTTCTGAGAAACTGCTCTGTGTTCTGTTAATTCATCTCACAGAGTTACATCTTTCCCTTCAAGAAGCCTTTCGCTAAGGCTGTTCTTGTGGAATTGGCAAAGGGATATTTGGAAGCCCATAGAGGGCTATGGAGAAAAACCAAATATCTTCCGTTCAAAACTCGAAAGAAGCTTTCTGAGAAACTGCTCTGTGTTCTGTTAATTCATCTCACAGAGTTACATCTTTCCCTTCAAGAAGCCTTTCGCTAAGGCTGTTCTTGTGGAATTGGCAAAGGGATATTTGGAAGCCCATAGAGGGCTATGGAGAAAAAGCAAATATCTTCCGTTCAAACTGGAAAGAAGCTTTCTGAGAAACTGCTCTGTGTTCTGTTAATTCATCTCACAGAGTTACATCTTTCCCTTCAAGAACCCTTTCGCTAAGGCTGTTCTTGTGGAATTGGCAAAGGGATATTTGGAAGCCCATAGAGGGCTATGGTGAAAAAGGAAATATCTTCCGTTCAAAACTCGAAAGAAGCTTTCTGAGAAACTGCTCTCTGTTCTGTTAATTCATCTCCCAGAGTTACATCTTTCCCTTCAAGAAGCCTTTCACTAAGGCTGTTCTTGTGGAATTGTCAAAGGGATATTTGGAAGCCCATAGAGGGCTATTTTGAAAAAGGAAATATCTTCCGTTCAAAACTGGAAAGAAGCTTTCTGAGAAACTGCTCTGTGTTCCGTTAATTCATCTCACAGAGTTACATCTTTCCCTTCAAGAAGCCTTTCGTTAAGGCTGTTCTTGTGGAATTGGCAAAGGGATATTTGGAAGCCCATAGAGGGCTATGGTGAAAAAGGAAATATCTTCCGTTCAAAACTGGAAAGAAGCTTTCTGAGAAACTACTCTCTGTTCTGTTAATTCATCTCACAGAGTTACATCTTTCCCTTCAAGAAGCCTTTCGCTAAGGCTGTTCTTGTGGAATTGGCAAAGGGATATGTGGAAGCCCATAGAGGGCTATGGTGAAAAAGGAAATATCTTCCGATCCAAACTGGAAACAAGCTTTCTGAGAAACTGCTCTGTGTTCTGTTAATTCATCTCACGGAGTTACATCTTTCCCTTCAAGTAGCCTTTCGCTAAGGCTGTTCTTGTGGAATTGGCAAAGGGATATTTGGAAGCCCATAGAGGGCTATGGAGAAAAAGCAAATATCTTCCGTTCAAAACTGGAAAGAAGCTTTCTGAGAAACTGCTCTGTGTTCTGTTAATTCATCTCACAGAGTTACATCTTTCCCTTCAAGAAGCCTTTCGCTAAGGCTGTTCTTGTGGAATTGGCAAAGGGATATTTGGAAGCCCATAGAGTGCTATGGTGAAAAAGGAAATATCTTCCGTTCAAAACTCGAAAGAAGCTTTCTGAGAAACTGCTCTGTGTTCTGTTAATTTATCTCCCAGAGTTACATCTTTCCCTTCAAGAAGCCTTTCGCTAAGGCTGTTCTTGTGGAATTGGCAAAGGGATATTTGGAAGCCCATAGAGGGCTATGGAGAAAAAGAAAATATCTTCCGTTCAAAACTGGAAAGAAGCTTTCTGAGAAACTGCTCTGTGTTCTGTTAATTCATCTCACAGAGTTACATCTTTCCCTTCAAGAAGCCTTTCGCTAAGGCTGTTCTTGTGGAATTGGCAAAGGGATATTAGGAAGCCCATAGAGGGCTATGGTGAAAAAGGAAATATCTTCCGTTCAAAACTGGAAACAAGCTTTCTGAGAAACTGCTCTGTGTTCTGTTAATTCATCTCACAGAGTTACATCTTTCCCTTCAAGTAGCCTTTCGCTAAGGCTGTTCTTGTGGAATTGGCAAAGGGATATTTGGAAGCCCATAGAGGGCTATGGAGAAAGAGCAAATATCTTCCGTTCAAAACTGGAAAGAAGCTTTCTGAGAAACTGCTCTGTGTTCTGTTAATTCATCTCACAGAGTTACATCTTTCCCTTCAAGAAGCCTTTCGCTAAGGCTGTTCTTGTGGAATTGGCAAAGGGATATTTGGAAGCCCATAGAGGGCTATGGAGAAAAAGCAAATATCTTCCGTTGAAAACTGGAAAGAAGCTTTCTGAGAAACTGCTCTGTGTTCTGTTAATTCATCTCCCAGAGTTACATCTTTCCCTTCAAGAAGCCTTTCGCTAAGGCTGTTCTTGTGGAATTGGCAAAGGGATATTTGGAAGCCCATAGAGGGCTATGGTGAAAAAGGAAATATCTTCCGTTCAAAACTCGAAAGAAGCTTTCTGAGAATCTGCTCAGTGTTCTGTTAATTCATCTACCAGAGTTACATCTTTCCCTTCAAGAAGCCTTTCGCTAAGGCTGTTCTTGTAGAATTGGCAAAGGGATATTTGGAAGCCCATAGAGGGCTATTTTGAAAAAGGAAATATCTTCCGTTCAAAACTGGAAACAAGCTTTCTGAGAAACTGCTCTGTGTTCTGTTAATTCATCTCACAGAGTTACATCTTTCCCTTCAAGAAGCCTTTCGCTAAGGCTGTTCTTGTGGAATTGGCAAAGGGATATTTGGAAGCCCATAGAGTGCTATGGTGAAAAAGGAAATATCTTCCGTTCAAAACTCGAAAGAAGCTTTCTGAGAAACTGCTCTGTGTTCTGTTAATTTATCTCCCAGAGTTACATCTTTCCCTTCAAGAAGCCTTTCGCTAAGGCTGTTCTTGTGGAATTGGCAAAGGGATATTTGGAAGCCCATAGAGGGCTATGGAGAAAAAGAAAATATCTTCCGTTCAAAACTGGAAAGAAGCTTTCTGAGAAACTGCTCTGTGTTCTGTTAATTCATCTCACAGAGTTACATCTTTCCCTTCAAGAAGTCTTTCGCTAAGGCTGTTCTTGTGGAATTGGCAAAGGGATATTAGGAAGCCCATAGAGGGCTATGGTGAAAAAGGAAATATCTTCCGTTCAAAAGTGGAAACAAGCTTTCTGAGAAACTGCTCTGTGTTCTGTTAATTCATCTCACAGAGTTACATCTTTCCCTTCAAGTAGCCTTTCGCTAAGGCTGTTCTTGTGGAATTGGCAAAGGGATATTTGGAAGCCCATAGAGGGCTATGGAGAAAGAGCAAATATCTTCCGTTCAAAACTGGAAAGAAGCTTTCTGAGAAACTGCTCTGTGTTCTGTTAATTCATCTCACAGAGTTACATCTTTCCCTTCAAGAAGCCTTTCGCTAAGGCTGTTCTTGTGGAATTGGCAAAGGGATATTTGGAAGCCCATAGAGGGCTATGGAGAAAAAGCAAATATCTTCCGTTGAAAACTGGAAAGAAGCTTTCTGAGAAACTGCTCTGTGTTCTGTTAATTCATCTCCCAGAGTTACATCTTTCCCTTCAAGAAGCCTTTCGCTAAGGCTGTTCTTGTGGAATTGGCAAAGGGATATTTGGAAGCCCATAGAGGGCTATGGTGAAAAAGGAAATATCTTCCGTTCAAAACTCGAAAGAAGCTTTCTGAGAATCTGCTCAGTGTTCTGTTAATTCATCTACCAGAGTTACATCTTTCCCTTCAAGAAGCCTTTCGCTAAGGCTGTTCTTGTAGAATTGGCAAAGGGATATTTGGAAGCCCATAGAGGGCTATTTTGAAAAAGGAAATATCTTCCGTTCAAAACTGGAAACAAGCTTTCTGAGAAACTGCTCTGTGTTCTGTTAATTCATCTCACAGAGTTACATCTTTCCCTTCAAGAAGCCTTTCGCTAAGGCTGTTCTTGTGGAATTGGCAAAGGGATATTTGGAAGCCCATAGAGGGCTATGGGCAAAAAGGAAATATCTTCCGTTCAAAACTGGAAAGAAGCTTTCTGAGAAAATGCTCTGTGTTTTGTTAATTCATCTCCCAGAGTTACATCTTTCCCTTCAAGAAGCCTTTCGCTAAGGCTGTTCTTGTGGAATTGGCAAAGGGATATTTGGAAGCCCATAGAGGGCTATGGAGAAAAAGCAAATATCTTCCGTTCAAAACTCGAAAGAAGCTTTCTGAGAGACTGCTCTGTGTTCTGTTAATTCATCTCACAGAGTTACATCTTTCCCTTCAAGAAGCCTTTCGCTAAGGCTGTTCTTGTGGAATTGGCAAAGGGATATTTGGAAGCCCATAGAGGGCTATGGAGAAAAAGCAAATATCTTCCGTTCAAAACTGGAAAGAAGCTTTCTGAGAAACTGCTCTGTGTTCTGTTAATTCATCTCACAGAGTTACATCTTTCCCTTCAAGAAGCCTTTCGCTAAGGCTGTTCTTGTGGAATTGGCAAAGGGATATTTGGAAGCCCATAGAGAGCTATGGTGAAAAAGGAAATATCTTCCTTTCAAAACTGGAAAGAAGCTTTCTGAGAAACTACTCTCTGTTCTGTTAATTCATCTCACAGAGTTACATCTTTCCCTTCAAGAAGCCTTTCGCTAAGGCTGTTCTTGTGGAATTGGCAAAGGGATATTTGGAAGCCCATAGAGGGCTATGGTGAAAAAGGAAATATCTTCCGTTCAAAACTGGAAAGAAGCTTTCTGAGAAACTACTCTCAGTTCTGTTAATTCATCTCACAGACTTACATCTTTCCCTTCAAGAAGCCTTTCGCTAAGGCTGTTCTTGTGGAATTGGCAAAGGGATATTTGGAAGCCCATAGAGGGCTATTTTGAAAAAGGAAATATCTTCCGTTCAAAACTGGAAACAAGCTTTCTGAGAAACTGCTCTGTGTTCTGTTAATTCATCTCACAGAGTTACATCATTCCCTTCAAGAAGCCTTTCGCTAAAGCTGTGCTTGTGGAATTGGCAAAGGTATATTTGAAAGCCCATAGAGGGCTATGGAGAAAAAGAAAATATCTTCCCTTCAAAACTGGAAAGAAGCTTTCTGAGAAACTGCTCTGTGTTCTGTTAATTCATCTCACAGAGTTACATCTTTCCCTTCAAGAAGCCTTTCGCTAAGGCTGTTCTTGTGGAATTGGCAAAGGGATATTTGGAAGCCCATAGAGGGCTATGGTGAAAAAGGAAATCTCTTCCGTTCAAAATTGGAAAGAAGCTTTCTGAGAAACTGCTCTGTGTTCTGTTAATTCATCTCACAGAGTTACATCTTTCCCTTCAAGAAGCCTTTCGCTAAGGCTGTTCTTGTGGAATTGGCAAAGGGATATTTGGAAGCCCATAGAGGGCTATGGAGAAAAAGCAAATATCTTCCGTTCAAACTGGAAAGAAGCTTTCTGAGAAACTGCTCTGTGTTCTGTTAATTCATCTCACAGAGTTACATCTTTCCCTTCAAGAAGCCTTTCGCTAAGGCTGTTCTTGTGGAATTGGCAAAGGGATATTTGGAAGCCCATAAAGGGCTATGGTGAAAAAGGAAATATCTTCCGTTCAAAACTCGAAAGAAGCTTTCTGAGAAACTGCTCTCTGTTCTGTTAATTCATCTCCCAGAGTTACATCTTTCCCTTCAAGAAGCCTTTCACTAAGGCTGTTCTTGTGGAATTGTCAAAGGGATATTTGGAAGCCCATAGAGGGCTATTTTGAAAAAGGAAATATCTTCCGTTCAAAACTGGAAAGAAGCTTTCTGAGAAACTGCTCTGTGTTCCGTTAATTCATCTCACAGAGTTACATCTTTCCCTTCAAGAAGCCTTTCGTTAAGGCTGTTCTTGTGGAATTGGCAAAGGGATATTTGGAAGCCCATAGAGGGCTATGGTGAAAAAGGAAATATCTTCCGTTCAAAACTGGAAAGAAGCTTTCTGAGAAACTACTCTCTGTTTTGTTAATTCATCTCACAGAGTTACATCTTTCCCTTCAAGAAGCCTTTCGCTAAGGCTGTTCTTGTGGAATTGGCAAAGGGATATTTGGAAGCCCATAGAGGGCTATGGTGAAAAAGGAAATATCTTCCGTTCAAAACTGGAAACAAGCTTTCTGAGAAACTGCTCTGTGTTCTGTTAATTCATCTCACGGAGTTACATCATTCCCTTCAAGTAGCCTTTCGCTAAGGCTGTTCTTGTGGAATTGGCAAAGGGATATTTGGAAGCCCATAGAGGGCTATGGAGAAAAAGAAAATATCTTCCGTTCAAAACTGGAAAGAAGCTTTCTGAGAAACTGCTCTGTGTTCTGTTAATTCATCTCACAGAGTTACATCTTTCCCTTCAAGAAGCCTTTCGCTAAGGCTGTTCTTGTGGAATTGGCAAAGGGATATTTGGAAGCCCATAGAGTGCTATGGTGAAAAAGGAAATATCTTCCGTTCAAAACTCGAAAGAAGCTTTCTGAGAAACTGCTCTGTGTTCTGTTAATTCATCTCCCAGAGTTACATCTTTCCCTTCAAGAAGCCTTTCGCTAAGGCTGTTCTTGTGGAATTGGCAAAGGGATATTTGGAAGCCCATAGAGGGCTATGGAGAAAAAGAAAATATCTTCCGTTCAAAACTGGAAAGAAGCTTTCTGAGAAACTGCTCTGTGTTCTGTTAATTCATCTCACAGAGTTACATCTTTCCCTTCAAGAAGCCTTTCGCTAAGGCTGTTCTTGTGGAATTGGCAAAGGGATATTAGGAAGCCCATAGAGGGCTATGGTGAAAAAGGAAATATCTTCCGTTCAAAACTGGAAACAAGCTTTCTGAGAAACTGCTCTGTGTTCTGTTAATTCATCTCACAGAGTTACATCTTTCCCTTCAAGTAGCCTTTCGCTAAGGCTGTTCTTGTGGAATTGGCAAAGGGATATTTGGAAGCCCATAGAGGGCTATGGAGAAAGAGCAAATACCTTCCGTTCAAAACTGGAAAGAAGCTTTCTGAGAAACTGCTCTGTGTTCTGTTAATTCATCTCACAGAGTTACATCTTTCCCTTCAAGAAGCCTTTCGCTAAGGCTGTTCTTGTGGAATTGGCAAAGGGATACTTGGAAGCCCATAGAGGGCTATGGAGAAAAAGCAAATATCTTCCGTTCAAAACTGGAAAGAAGCTTTCTGAGAAACTGCTCTGTGTTCTGTTAATTCATCTCCCAGAGTTACATCTTTCCCTTCAAGAAGCCTTTCGCTAAGGCTGTTCTTGTGGAATTGGCAAAGGGATATTTGGAAGCCCATAGAGGGCTATGGTGAAAAAGGAAATATCTTCCGTTCAAAACTCGAAAGAAGCTTTCTGAGAAACTGCTCAGTGTTCTGTTAATTCATCTACCAGAGTTACATCTTTCCCTTCAAGAAGCCTTTCGCTAAGGCTGTTCTTGTAGAATTGGCAAAGGGATATTTGGAAGCCCATAGAGGGCTATTTTGAAAAAGGAAATATCTTCCGTTCAAAACTGGAAACAAGCTTTCTGAGAAACTGCTCTGTGTTCTGTTAATTCATCTCACAGAGTTACATCTTTCCCTTCAAGAAGCCTTTCGCTAAGGCTGTTCTTGTGGAATTGGCAAAGGGATATTTGGAAGCCCATAGAGGGCTATGGGCAAAAAGGAAATATCTTCCGTTCAAAACTGGAAAGAAGCTTTCTGAGAAAATGCTCTGTGTTTTGTTAATTCATCTCCCAGAGTTACATCTTTCCCTTCAAGAAGCCTTTCGCTAAGGCTGTTCTTGTGGAATTGGCAAAGGGATATTTGGAAGCCCATAGAGGGCTATGGAGAAAAAGCAAATATCTTCCGTTCAAAACTCGAAAGAAGCTTTCTGAGAGACTGCTCTGTGTTCTGTTAATTCATCTTACAGAGTTACATCTTTCCCTTCAAGAAGCCTTTCGCTAAGGCTGTTCTTGTGGAATTGGCAAAGGGATATTTGGAAGCCCATAGAGGGCTACGGAGAAAAAGCAAATATCTTCCCTTCAAAACACAAAAGAAGCTTTCTGAGAAACTGCTCTGTGTTCTGTTAATTCATCTCACAGAGTTACATCTTTCCCTTCAAGAAGCCTTTCGCTAAGGCTGTTCTTGTGGAATTGGCAAAGGGATATTTGGAAGCCCATAGAGGGCTATGGTGAAAAAGGAAATATCTTCCGTTCAAAACTCGAAAGAAGCTTTCTGAGAAACTGCTCTCTGTTCTGTTAATTCATCTCACAGAGTTACATCTTTCCCTTCAAGAAGCCTTTCGCTAAGGCTGTTCTTGTGGAATTGGCAAAGGGATATTTGGAAGCCCATAGAGGGCTATGGAGAAAAAGCAAATATCTTCCGTTCAAAACTGGAAAGAAGCTTTCTGAGAAACTGCTCTGTGTTCTGTTAATTCATCTCACAGAGTTACATCTTTCCCTTCAAGAAGCCTTTCGCTAAGGCTGTTCTTGTGTAATTGGCAAAGGGATATTTGGAAGCCCATAGAGGGCTATGGTGAAAAAGGAAATATCTTCCTTTCAAAACTGGAAAGAAGCTTTCTGAGAAACTACTCTCTGTTCTGTTAATTCATCTCACAGAGTTACATCTTTCCCTTCAAGAAGCCTTTCGCTAAGGCTGTTCTTGTGGAATTGGCAAAGGGATATTTGGAAGCCCATAGAGTGCTATGGTGAAAAAGGAAATATCTTCCGTTCAAAACTCGAAAGAAGCTTTCTGAGAAACTGCTCTGTGTTCTGTTAATTCATCTCCCAGAGTTACATCTTTCCCTTCAAGAAGCCTTTCGCCAAGGCTGTTCTTGTGGAATTGGCAAGGGGATATTTGGAAGCCCATAGAGTGCTATGGTGAAAAAGGAAATATCTTCCGTTCAAAACTGGAAAGAAGCTTTCTGAGAAACTGCTCTGTGTTTTGTTAATTCATCTCACAGAGTTACATCTTTCCCTTCAAGAAGCCTTTCGCTAAGGCTGTTCTTGTGGAATTGGCAAAGGGATATTTGGAAGCCCATAGAGGGCTATTTTGAAAAAGGAAATATCTTCCGTTCAAAACTGGAAAGAAGCTTTCTGAGAAACTGCTCTGTGTTCTGTTAATTCATCTCACAGAGTTACATCTTTCCCTTGAAGAAGCCTTTCGCTAAGGCTGTTCTTGTGGAATTGGCAAAGGGATATTTGGAAGCCCATAGAGGGCTATTTTGAAAAAGGAAATATCTTCCGTTCAAAACTGGAAAGAAGCTTTCTGAGAAACTGCTCTGTGTTCTATTAATTCATCTCACAGAGGTACATCTTTCCCTTCAAGAAGCCTTTCGCTCAGGCTGTTCTTGTGGAATTGGCAAAGGGATATTTGGAAGCCCATAGAGGGCTATGGTGAAAAAGGAAATATCTTCCGTTCAAAACTCGAAAGAAGCTTTCTGAGAAACTGCTCTGTGTTCTGTTAATTCATCTCACAGAGTTACATCTTTCCCTTCAAGAAGCCTTTCGCTAAGGCTGTTCTTGTGGAATTGGCAAAGGGATATTTGGAAGCCCATAGAGGGCTATGGAGAAAAACCAAATATCTTCCGTTCAAAACTCGAAAGAAGCTTTCTGAGAAACTGCTCTGTGTTCTGTTAATTCATCTCACAGAGTTACATCTTTCCCTTCAAGAAGCCTTTCGCTAAGGCTGTTCTTGTGGAATTGGCAAAGGGATATTTGGAAGCCCATAGAGGGCTATGGAGAAAAAGCAAATATCTTCCGTTCAAAACTGGAAAGAAACTTTCTGAGAAACTGCTCTGTGTTCTGTTAATTCATCTCACAGAGTTACATCTTTCCCTTCAAGAAGCCTTTCGCTAAGGCTGTTCTTGTGGAATTGGCAAAGGGATATTTGGAAGCCCATAGAGGGCTATAGTGAAAAAGGAAATATCTTCCGTTCAAAACTGGAAACAAGCTTTCTGAGAAACTGCTCTGTGTTCTGTTAATTCATCTCACAGATTTACATCTTTCCCTTCAAGTAGCCTTTCGCCAAGGCTCTTCTTGTGGAATTGGCAAAGGGATATTTGGAAGCCCATAGAGGGCTATGGAGAAAAACAAATATCTTCCGTTCAAAACTGGAAAGAAGCTTTCTGAGAAACTGCTCTGTGTTCTGTTAATTCATCTCACAGAGTTACATCTTTCCCTTCAAGAAGCCTTTTGCTAAGGCTGTTCTTGTGGAATTGGCAAAGGGATATTTGGAAGCCCATAGAGGGCTATGGAGAAAAAGCAAATATCTTCCGTTCAAAACTCAAAAGAAGCTTTCTGAGAAACTGCTCTGTGTTCTGTTAATTCATCTCACAGAGTTACATCTTTCCCTTCAAGAAGCCTTTCGCTAAGGCTGTTCTTGTGGAATTGGCAAAGGGATATTTGGAAGCCCATAGAGGGCTATGGTGAAAAAGGAAATATCTTCCGTTCAAAACTCGAAAGAAGCTTTCTTAGAAACTGCTCTGTGTTCTGTTAATTCATCTACCAGAGTTACATCTTTCCCTTCAAGAAGACTTTCGCTAAGGCTGTTCTTGTGGAATTGGCAAAGGGATATTTGGAAGCCCATAGAGGGCTATTTTGAAAAAGGAAATATCTTCCGTTCAAAACTGGAAACAAGCTTTCTGAGAAACTGCTCTGTGTTCTGTTAATTCCTCTCACAGAGTTACATCTTTCCCTTCAAGAAGCCTTTCGCTAAGGCTGTTCTTGTGGAATTGGCAAAGGGATATTTGTAAGCCCATAGAGGGCTATGGGCAAAAAGGAAATATCTTCCGTTCAAAACTGGAAAGAAGCTTTCTGAGAAACTGCTCTGTGTTTTGTTAATTCATCTCCCAGAGTTACATCTTTCCCTTCAAGAAGCCTTTCGCTAAGGCTGTTCTTGTGGAATTGGCAAAGGGATATTTGGAAGCCCATAGAGGGCTATTTTGAAAAAGGAAATATCTTCCGTTCAAAACTGGAAAGAAGCTTTCTGAGAAACTGCTCTGTGTTCTGTTAATTCATCTCACAGAGTTACATCTTTCCCTTGAAGAAGCCTTTCGCTAAGGCTGTTCTTGTGGAATTGGCAAAGGGATATTTGGAAGCCCATAGAGGGCTATTTTGAAAAAGGAAATATCTTCCGTTCAAAACTGGAAAGAAGCTTTCTGAGAAACTGCTCTGTGTTCTATTAATTCATCTCACAGAGGTACATCTTTCCCTTCAAGAAGCCTTTCGCTCAGGCTGTTCTTGTGGAATTGGCAAAGGGATATTTGGAAGCCCATAGAGGGCTATGGTGAAAAAGGAAATATCTTCCGTTCAAAACTCGAAAGAAGATTTCTGAGAAACTGCTCTGTGTTCTGTTAATTCATCTCACAGAGTTACATCTTTCCCTTCAAGAAGCCTTTCGCTAAGGCTGTTCTTGTGGAATTGGCAAAGGGATATTTGGAAGCCCATAGAGGGCTATGGAGAAAAACCAAATATCTTCCGTTCAAAACTCGAAAGAAGCTTTCTGAGAAACTGCTCTGTGTTCTGTTAATTCATCTCACAGTGTTACATCTTTCCCTTCAAGAAGCCTTTCGCTAAGGCTGTTCTTGTGTAATTGCAAAGGGATATTTGGAAGCCCATAGAGGGCTATGGAGAAAAAGCAAATATCTTCCGTTCAAAACTGGAAAGAAGCTTTCTGAGAAACTGCTCTGTGTTCTGTTAATTCATCTCACAGAGTTACATCTTTCCCTTCAAGAAGCCTTTCGCTAAGGCTGTTCTTGTGGAATTGGCAAAGGGATATTTGGAAGCCCATAGAGGGCTATAGTGAAAAAGGAAATATCTTCCGTTCAAAACTGGAAACAAGCTTTCTGAGAAACTGCTCTGTGTTCTGTTAATTCATCTCACAGATTTACATCTTTCCCTTCAAGTAGCCTTTCGCCAAGGCTCTTCTTGTGGAATTGGCAAAGGGATATTTGGAAGCCCATAGAGGGCTATGGAGAAAAACAAATATCTTCCGTTCAAAACTGGAAACAAGCTTTCTGAGAAACTGCTCTGTGTTCTGTTAATTCATCTCACAGAGTTACATCTTTCCCTTCAAGTAGCCTTTCGCCAAGGCTCTTCTTGTGGAATTGGCAAAGGGATATTTGGAAGCCAATAGAGGGCTATGGAGAAAAACAAATATCTTCCGTTCAAAAC
This sequence comes from Chlorocebus sabaeus, assembly GCF_047675955.1. NCBI lineage: Eukaryota > Metazoa > Chordata > Mammalia > Primates > Cercopithecidae > Chlorocebus > Chlorocebus sabaeus. The sequence continues at coordinate 163,370 of NW_027327478.1, read as the reverse complement.
TGGAAAGAAGCCTTCTGAGAAACTGCTCTGTGTTCTGTTAATTCATCTCACAGAGTTACATCTTTCCCTTCAAGAAGCCTTTTGCTAAGGCTGTTCTTGTGGAATTGGCAAAGGGATATTTGGAAGCCCATAGAGGGCTATGGAGAAAAAGCAAATATCTTCCGTTCAAAACTCGAAAGAAGCTTTCTGAGAAACTGCTCTGTGTTCTGTTAATTCATCTCACAGAGTTACATCTTTCCCTTCAAGAAGCCTTTCGCTAAGGCTGTTCTTGTGGAATTGGCAAAGGGATATTTGGAAGCCCATAGAGGGCTATGGTGAAAAAGGAAATATCTTCCGTTCAAAACTCGAAAGAAGCTTTCTTAGAAACTGCTCTGTGTTCTGTTAATTCATCTACCAGAGTTACATCTTTCCCTTCAAGAAGACTTTCGCTAAGGCTGTTCTTGTGGAATTGGCAAAGGGATATTTGGAAGCCCATAGAGGGCTATTTTGAAAAAGGAAATATCTTCCGTTCAAAACTGGAAACAAGCTTTCTGAGAAACTGCTCTGTGTTCTGTTAATTCCTCTCACAGAGTTACATCTTTCCGTTCAAGAAGCCTTTCGCTAAGGCTGTTCTTGTGGAATTGGCAAAGGGATATTTGGAAGCCCATAGAGGGCTATGGGCAAAAAGGAAATATCTTCCGTTCAAAACTGGAAAGAAGCTTTCTGAGAAACTGCTCTGTGTTTTGTTAATTCATCTCCCAGAGTTACATCTTTCCCTTCAAGAAGCCTTTCGCTAAGGCTGTTCTTGTGGAATTGGCAAAGGGATATTTGGAAGCCCATAGAGGGCTATTTTGAAAAAGGAAATATCTTCCGTTCAAAACTGGAAAGAAGCTTTCTGAGAAACTGCTCTGTGTTCTGTTAATTCATCTCACAGAGTTACATCTTTCCCTTGAAGAAGCCTTTCACTAAGGCTGTTCTTGTGGAATTGGCAAAGGGATATTTGGAAGCCCATAGAGGGCTATTTTGAAAAAGGAAATATCTTCCGTTCAAAACTGGAAAGAAGCTTTCTGAGAAACTGCTCTGTGTTCTATTAATTCATCTCACAGAGGTACATCTTTCCCTTCAAGAAGCCTTTCGCTCAGGCTGTTCTTGTGGAATTGGCAAAGGGATATTTGGAAGCCCATAGAGGGCTATGGTGAAAAAGGAAATATCTTCCGTTCAAAACTCGAAAGAAGCTTTCTGAGAAACTGCTCTGTGTTCTGTTAATTCATCTCACAGAGTTACATCTTTCCCTTCAAGAAGCCTTTCGCTAAGGCTGTTCTTGTGGAATTGGCAAAGGGATATTTGGAAGCCCATAGAGGGCTATGGAGAAAAACCAAATATCTTCCGTTCAAAACTCGAAAGAAGCTTTCTGAGAAACTGCTCTGTGTTCTGTTAATTCATCTCCCAGAGTTACATCTTTCCCTTCAAGAAACCTTTCGCTAAGGCTGTTCTTGTGGAATTGGCAAAGGGATATTTGGAAGCCCATAGAGGGCTATGGAGAAAAAGCAAATATCTTCCGTTCAAAACTGGAAAGAAGCTTTCTGAGAAACTGCTCTGTGTTCTGTTAATTCATCTCACAGAGTTACATCTTTCCCTTCAAGAAGCCTTTCGCTAAGGCTGTTCTTGTGGAATTGGCAAAGGGATATTTGGAAGCCCATAGAGGGCTATAGTGAAAAAGGAAATATCTTCCGTTCAAAACTGGAAACAAGCTTTCTGAGAAACTGCTCTGTGTTCTGTTAATTCATCTCACAGATTTACATCTTTCCCTTCAAGTAGCCTTTCGCCAAGGCTCTTCTTGTGGAATTGGCAAAGGGATATTTGGAAGCCCATAGAGGGCTATGGAGAAAAACAAATATCTTCCGTTCAAAACTGGAAACAAGCTTTCTGAGAAACTGCTCTGTGTTCTGTTAATTCATCTCACAGAGTTACATCTTTCCCTTCAAGTAGCCTTTCGCCAAGGCTCTTCTTGTGGAATTGGCAAAGGGATATTTGGAAGCCCATAGAGGGCTATGGAGAAAAACAAATATCTTCCGTTCAAAACTGGAAAGAAGCTTTCTGAGAAACTGCTCTGTGTTCTGTTAATTCATCTCACAGAGTTACATCTTTCCCTTCAAGAAGCCTTTTGCTAAGGCTGTTCTTGTGGAATTGGCAAAGGGATATTTGGAAGCCCATAGAGGGCTATGGAGAAAAAGCAAATATCTTCCGTTCAAAACTCGAAAGAAGCTTTCTGAGAAACTGCTCTGTGTTCTGTTAATTCATCTCACAGAGTTACATCTTTCCCTTCAAGAAGCCTTTCGCTAAGGCTGTTCTTGTGGAATTGGCAAAGGGATATTTGGAAGCCCGTAGAGTGCTATGGTGAAAAAGGAAATATCTTCCGTTCAAAACTCGAAAGAAGCTTTCTGAGAAACTGCTCTGTGTTCTGTTAATTCATCTCCCAGAGTTACATCTTTCCCTACAAGAAGCCTTTCGCTAAGGCTGTTCATGTGGAATTGGCAAAGGGATATTTGGAAGCCCATAGAGGGCTATGGAGAAAAAGCAAATATTTTCCGTTCAAAACTGGAAAGAAGCTTTCTGAGAAACTGCTCTGTGTTCTGTTAATTCATCTCACAGAGTTACATCTTTCCCTTCAAGAAGCCTTTCGCTAAGGCTGTTCTTGTGGAATTGGCAAAGGGATATTTGGAAGCCCATAGAGGGCTATGGTGAAAAAGGAAATATCTTCCGTTCAAAACTGGAAAGAAGCTTTCTGAGAAACTGCTCTGTGTTCTGTTAATTCATCTCACAGAGTTACATCTTTCCCTTCAAGTAGCCTTTCGCTAAGGCTGTTCTTGTGGAATTGGCAAAGGGATATTTGGAAGCCCATAGAGGGCTATGGAGAAAAAGCAAATATCTTCCGTTCAAAACTGGAAAGAAGCTTTCTGAGAAACTGCTCTGTGTTCTGTTAATTCATCTCACAGAGTTACATCTTTCCCTTCAAGAAGCCTTTCCCTAAGGCTGTTCTTGTGGAATTGGCAAAGGGATATTTGGAAGCCCATAGAGGGCTATGGAGAAAAAGCAAATATCTTCCGTTCAAAACTCGAAAGAAGCTTTCTGAGAAACTGCTCTGTGTTCTGTTAATTCATCTCACAGAGTTACATCTTTCCCTTCAAGAAGCCTTTCGCTAAGGCTGTTCTTGTGGAATTGGCAAAGGGATATTTGGAAGCCCATAGAGGGCTATGGTGAAAAAGGAAATATCTTCCGTTCAAAACTCGAAAGAAGCTTTCTGAGAAACTGCTCTGTGTTCTGTTAATTCATCTCACAGAGTTACATCTTTCCCTTCAAGAAGCCTTTCGCTAAGGCTGTTCTTGTGGAATTGTCAAAGGGATATTTGGAAGCCCGTAGAGGGCTATGGGCAAAAAGGAAATATCTTCCGTTCAAAACTGGAAAGAAGCTTTCTGAGAAACTGCTCTGTGTTTTGTTAATTCATCTCCCAGAGTTACATCTTTCCCTTCAAGAAGCCTTTCGCTAAGGCTGTTCTTGTGGAATTGGCAAAGGGATATTTGGAAGCCCATAGAGGGCTATGGAGAAAAAGCAAATATCTTCCGTTCAAAACTCGAAAGAAGCTTTCTGAGAAACTGCTCTGTGTTCTGTTAATTCATCTCCCAGAGTTACATCTTTCCCTTCAAGAAGCCTTTCGCTAAGGCTGTTCTTGTGGAATTGGCAAAGGGATATTTGGAAGCCCATAGAGGGCTATGGAGAAAAAGCAAATATCTTCCGTTCAAAACTGGAAAGAAGCTTTCTGAGAAACTGCTCTGTGTTCTGTTAATTCATCTCACAGAGTTACATCTTTCCCTTCAAGAAGCCTTTCGCTAAGGCTGTTCTTGTGGAATTGGCAAAGGGATATTTGGAAGCCCATAGAGGGCTACGGTGAAAAAGGAAATATCTTCCGTTCAAAACTGGAAACAAGCTTTCTGAGAAACTGCTCTGTGTTCTGTTAATTCATCTCACAGAGTTACATCTTTCCCTTCAAGTAGCCTTTCGCTAAGGCTGTTCTTGTGGAATTGGCAAAGGGATATTTGGAAGCCCATAGAGGGCTATGGAGAAAAAGCAAATATCTTCCGTTCAAAACTGGAAAGAAGCTTTCTGAGAAACTGCTCTGTGTTCTGTTAATTCATCTCACAGAGTTACATCTTTCCCTTCAAGAAGCCTTTCGCTAAGGCTGTTCTTGTGGAATTGGCAAAGGGATATTTGGAAGCCCATAGAGGGCTATGGAGAAAAAGCAAATATCTTCCGTTCAAAACTCGAAAGAAGCTTTCTGAGAAACTGCTCTGTGTTCTGTTAATTCATCTCACAGAGTTACATCTTTCCCTTCAAGAAGCCTTTCGCTAAGGCTGTTCTTGTGGAATTGGCAAAGGGATATTTGGAAGCCCATAGAGGGCTATGGTGAAAAAGGAAATATCTTCCGTTCAAAACTCGAAAGAAGCTTTCTGAGAAACTGCTCTGTGTTCTGTTAATTCATCTCACAGAGTTACATCTTTCCCTTCAAGAAGCCTTTCGCTAAGGCTGTTCTTGTGGAATTGTCAAAGGGATATTTGGAAGCCCATAGAGGGCTATGGGCAAAAAGGAAATATCTTCCGTTCAAAACTGGAAAGAAGCTTTCTGAGAAACTGCTCTGTGTTTTGTTAATTCATCTCCCAGAGTTACATCTTTCCCTTCAAGAAGCCTTTCGCTAAGGCTGTTCTTGTGGAATTGGCAAAGGGATATTTGGAAGCCCATAGAGGGCTATGGAGAAAAAGCAAATATCTTCCGTTCAAAACTCGAAAGAAGCTTTCTGAGAAACTGCTCTGTGTTCTGTTAATTCATCTCCCAGAGTTACATCTATCCCTTCAAGAAGCCTTTCGCTAAGGCTGTTCTTGTGGAATTGGCAAAGGGATATTTGGAAGCCCATAGAGGGCTATGGAGAAAAAGCAAATATCTTCCGTTCAAAACTGGAAAGAAGCTTTCTGAGAAACTGCTCTGTGTTCTGTTAATTCATCTCACAGAGTTACATCTTTCCCTTCAAGAAGCCTTTCGCTAAGGCTGTTCTTGTGGAATTGGCAAAGGGATATTTGGAAGCCCATAGAGGGCTACGGTGAAAAAGGAAATATCTTCCGTTCAAAACTGGAAACAAGCTTTCTGAGAAACTGCTCTGTGTTCTGTTAATTCATCTCACAGAGTTACATCTTTCCCTTCAAGTAGCCTTTCGCTAAGGCTGTTCTTGTGGAATTGGCAAAGGGATATTTGGAAGCCCATAGAGGGCTATGGAGAAAAAGCAAATATCTTCCGTTCAAAACTCGAAAGAAGCTTTCTGAGAAACTGCTCTGTGTTCTGTTAATTCATCTCACAGAGTTACATCTTTCCCTTCAAGAAGCCTTTCGCTAAGGCTGTTCTTGTGGAATTGGCAAAGGGATATTTGGAAGCCCATAGAGGTCTATGGAGAAAAAGCAAATATATTCCGTTCAAAACTCGAAAGAAGCTTTCTGAGAAACTGCTCTGTGTTCTGTTAATTCATATCACAGAGTTACATCTTTCCCTTCAAGAAGCCTTTCGCTAAGGCTGTTCTTGTGGAATTGGCAAAGGGATATTTGGAAGCCCATAGAGGGCTATGGTGAAAAAGGAAATATCTTCCGTTCAAAACTCGAAAGAAGCTTTCTGAGAAACTGCTCTGTGTTCTATTAATTCATCTCCCAGAGTTACATATTTCCCTTCAAGAAGCCTTTCGCTAAGGCTGTTCTTGTGGAATTGTCAAAGGGATATTTGGAAGCCCATAGAGGGCTATGGGCAAAAAGGAAATATCTTCCGTTCAAAACTGGAAAGAAGCTTTCTGAGAAACTGCTCTGTGTTTTGTTAATTCATCTCCCAGAGTTACATCTTTCCCTTCAAGAAGCCTTTCGCTAAGGCTGTTCTTGTGGAATTGGCAAAGGGATATTTGGAAGCCCATAGAGGGCTATGGAGAAAAAGCAAATATCTTCCGTTCAAAACTCGAAAGAAGCTTTCTGAGAAACTGCTCTGTGTTCTGTTAATTCATCTCCCAGAGTTACATCTTTCCCTTCAAGAAGCCTTTCGCTAAGGCTGTTCTTGTGGAATTGGCAAAGGGATATTTGGAAGCCCATAGAGGGCTATGGAGAAAAAGCAAATATCTTCCGTTCAAAACTGGAAAGAAGCTTTCTGAGAAACTGCTCTGTGTTCTGTTAATTCATCTCACAGAGTTACATCTTTCCCTTCAAGAAGCCTTTCGCTAAGGCTGTTCTTGTGGAATTGGCAAAGGGATATTTGGAAGCCCATAGAGGGCTACGGTGAAAAAGGAAATATCTTCCGTTCAAAACTGGAAACAAGCTTTCTGAGAAACTGCTCTGTGTTCTGTTAATTCATCTCACAGAGTTACATCTTTCCCTTCAAGTAGCCTTTCGCTAAGGCTGTTCTTGTGGAATTGGCAAAGGGATATTTGGAAGCCCATAGAGGGCTATGGAGAAAAAGCAAATATCTTCCGTTCAAAACTCGAAAGAAGCTTTCTGAGAAACTGCTCTGTGTTCTGTTAATTCATCTCCCAGAGTTACATATTTCCCTTCAAGAAGCCTTTCGCTAAGGCTGTTCTTGTGGAATTGGCAAAGGGATATTTGGAAGCCCATAGAGGGCTATGGTGAAAAAGGAAATATCTTCCGTTCAAAACTCGAAAGAAGCTTTCTGAGAAACTGCTCTGTGTTCTGTTAATTCATATCACAGAGTTACATCTTTCCCTTCAAGAAGCCTTTCGCTAAGGCTGTTCTTGTGGAATTGGCAAAGGGATATTTGGAAGCCAATAGAGGGCTATTTTGAAAAAGGAAATATCTTCCGTTCAAAACTGGAAAGAAGCTTTCTGAGAAACTGCTCTGTGTTCTGTTAATTCATCTCACAGAGTTACATCTTTCTCTTCAAGAAGCCTTTCGCTAAGTCTGTTCTTGTGGAATTGGCAAAGGGATATTTGGAAGCACATAGAGGGCTATGGTGAAAAAGGAAATATCTTCCGTTCAAAACTGGAAAGAAGCTTTCTGAGAAACTACTCTCTGTTCTGTTAATTCATCTCACAGAGTTACATCTTTCCCTTCAAGAAGCCTTTCGCTAAGGCTGTTCTTGTGGAATTGGCAAAGGGATATTTGGAAGCCCATAGAGGGCTATGGAGAAAAAGCAAATATCTTCCGTTCAAAACTGGAAACAAGCTTTCTGAGAAACTGCTCTGTGTTCTGTTAATTCATCTCACGGAGTTACATCTTTCCCTTCAAGTAGCCTTTCGCTAAGGCTGTTCTTGTGGAATTGGCAAAGGGATATTTGGAAGCCCATAGAGGGCTATGGAGAAAAAGCAAATATCTTCCGTTCAAAACTGGAAAGAAGCTTTCTGAGAAACTGCTCTGTGTTCTGTTAATTCATCTCACAGAGTTACATCTTTCCCTTCAAGAAGCCTTTCGCTAAGTCTGTTCTTGTTGAATTGGCAAAGGGATATTTGGAAGCCCATAGAAGGCTATGGAGAAAAAGGAAATATCTTCCGTTCAAAACTGGAAAGAAGCTTTCTGAGAAACTGCTCTGTGTTCTGTTAATTCATCTCACAGAGTTACATCTTTCCCTTCAAGAAGCCTTTCGCTAAGGCTGTTCTTGTGGAATTGGCAACGGGATATTTGGAAGCCCATAGAGTGCTATGGTGAAAAAGGAAATATCTTCCGTTCAAAACTCGAAAGAAGCTTTGTGAGAAACTGCTCTGTGTTCTGTTAATTCATCTCCCAGAGTTACATCTTTCCCTTCAAGAAGCCTTTCGCTAAGGCTGTTCTTGTGGAATTGGCAAAGGGATATTTGGAAGCCCATAGAGGGCTATGGAGAAAAAGAAAATATCTTCCGTTCAAAACTGGAAAGAAGCTTTCTGAGAAACTGCTCTGTGTTCTGTTAATTCATCTCACAGAGTTACATCTTTCCCTTCAAGAAGCCTTTCGCTAAGGCTGTTCTTGTGGAATTGGCAAAGGGATATTTGGAAGCCCATAGAGGGCTATGGTGAAAAAGGAAAACTCTTCCGTTCAAAACTGGAAACAAGCTTTCTGAGAAACTGCTCTGTGTTCTGTTAATTCATCTCACAGAGTTACATCTTTCCCTTCAAGTAGCCTTTCGCTAAGGCTGTTCTTGTGGAATTGGCAAAGGGATATTTGGAAGCCCATAGAGGGCTATGGAGAAAAAGCAAATATCTTCCGTTCAAAACTGGAAAGAAGCTTTCTGAGAAACTGCTCTGTGTTCTGTTAATTCATCTCACAGAGTTACATCTTTCCCTTCAAGAAGCCTTTCGCTAAGGCTGTTCTTGTGGAATTGGCAAAGGGATATTTGGAAGCCCATAGAGGGCTATGGAGAAAAAGCAAATATCTTCCGTTCAAAACTCGAAAGAAGCTTTCTGAGAAACTGCTCTGTGTTCTGTTAATTCATCTCACAGAGTTACATCTTTCCCTTCAAGAAGCCTTTCGCTAAGGCTGTTCTTGTGGAATTGGAAAAGGGATATTTGGAAGCCCATAGAGGGCTATGGTGAAAAAGGAAATATCTTCCGTTCAAAACTCGAAAGAAGCTTTCTGAGAAACTGCTCAGTGTTCTGTTAATTCATCTACCAGAGTTACATCTTTCCCTTCAAGAAGCCTTTCGCTAAGGCTGTTCTTGTAGAATTGGCAAAGGGATATTTGGAAGCCCATAGAGGGCTATTTTGAAAAAGGAAATATCTTCCGTTCAAAACTGGAAACAAGCTTTCTGAGAAACTGCTCTGTGTTCTGTTAATTCATCTCACAGAGTTACATCTTTCCCTTCAAGAAGCCTTTCGCTAAGGCTGTTCTTGTGGAATTGGCAAAGGGATATTTGGAAGCCCATAGAGGGCTATGGGCAAAAAGGAAATATCTTCCGTTCAAAACTGGAAAGAAGCTTTCTGAGAAACTGCTCTGTGTTTTGTTAATTCATCTCCCAGAGTTACATCTTTCCCTTCAAGAAGCCTTTCGCTAAGGCTGTTCTTGTGGAATTGGCAAAGGGATATTTGGAAGCCCATAGAGGGCTATGGAGAAAAAGCAAATATCTTCCGTTCAAAACTCGAAAGAAGCTTTCTGAGAGACTGCTCTGTGTTCTGTTAATTCATCTCACAGAGTTACATCTTTCCCTTCAAGAAGCCTTTCGCTAAGGCTGTTCTTGTGGAATTGGCAAAGGGATATTTGGAAGCCCATAAAGGGCTACGGAGAAAAAGCAAATATCTTCCGTTCAAAACACAAAAGAAGCTTTCTGAGAAACTGCTCTGTGTTCTGTTAATTCATCTCACAGAGTTACATCTTTCCCTTCAAGAAGCCTTTCCCTAAGGCTGTTCTTGTGGAATTGGCAAAGGGATATTTGGAAGCCCATTGAGGGCTATGGTGAAAAAGGAAATATCTTCCGTTCAAAACTCGAAAGAAGCTTTCTGAGAAACTGCTCTCTGTTCTGTTAATTCATCTCCCAGAGTTACATCTTTCCCTTCAAGAAGCCTTTCGCTAAGGCTGTTCTTGTGGAATTGGCAAAGGGATATTTGGAAGCCCATAGAGGGCTATGGAGAAAAAGCAAATATCTTCCGTTCAAAACTGGAAAGAAGCTTTCTGAGAAACTGCTCTGTGTTCTGTTAATTCATCTCACAGAGTTACATCTTTCCCTTCAAGAAGACTTTCGCTAATGCTGTTCTTGTGGAATTGGCAAAGGGATATTTGGAAGCCCATAGAGGGCTATGGTGAAAAAGGAAATATCTTTCTTTCAAAACTGGAAAGAAGCTTTCTGAGAAACTACTCTCTGTTCTGTTAATTCATCTCACAGAGTTACATCTTTCCCTTCAAGAAGCCTTTCGCTAAGGCTGTTCTTGTGGAATTGGCAAAGGGATATTTGGAAGCCCATAGAGGGCTATGGTGAAAAAGGAAATATCTTCCGTTCAAAACTGGAAAGAAGCTTTCTGAGAAACTACTCTCAGTTCTGTTAATTCATCTCACAGACTTACATCTTTCCCTTCAAGAAGCCTTTCGCTAAGGCTGTTCTTGTGGAATTGGCAAAGGGATATTTGGAAGCCCATAGAGGGCTATTTTGAAAAAGGAAATATCTTCCGTTCAAAACTGGAAACAAGCTTTCTGAGAAACAGCTCTGTGTTCTGTTAATTCATCTCACAGTGTTACATCATTCCCTTCAAGAAGCCTTTCGCTAAAGCTGTGCTTGTGGAATTGGCAAAGGGATATTTGAAAGCCCATAGAGGGCTATGGAGAAAAAGAAAATATCTTCCCTTCAAAACTGGAAAGAAGCTTTCTGAGAAACTGCTCTGTGTTCTGTTAATTCATCTCACAGAGTTACATCTTTCCCTTCAAGAAGCCTTTCGCTAAGGCTGTTCTTGTGGAATTGGCAAAGGGATATTTGGAAGCCCATAGAGGGCTATGGTGAAAAAGGAAATATCTTCCGTTCAAAATTGGAAAGAAGCTTTCTGAGAAACTGCTCTGTGTTCTGTTAATTCATCTCACAGAGTTACATCTTACCCTTCAAGAAGCCTTTCACTAAGGCTGTTCTTGTGGAATTGGCAAAGGGATATTTGGAAGCCCATAGAGTGCTATGGTGAAAAAGGAAATATCTTCCGTTCAAAACTCGAAAGAAGCTTTCTGAGAAACTGCTCTGTGTTCTGTTAATTCATCTCCCAGAGTTACATCTTTCCCTTCAAGAAGCCTTTCGCCAAGGCTGTTCTTGTGGAATTGGCAAAGGGATATTTGGAAGCCCATAGAGTGCTATGGTGAAAAAGGAAATATCTTCCGTTCAAAACTGGAAAGAAGCTTTCTGAGAAACTGCTCTGTGTTCTGTTAATTCATCTCACAGAGTTACATCTTTCCCTTCAAGTAGCCTTTCGCTAAGGCTGTTCTTGTGGAATTGGCAAAGGGATATTTGTAAGCCCATAGATGGCTATGGAAAAAAGCAAATATCTTCCGTTCAAAACTGGAAAGAAGCTTTCTGAGAAACTGCTCTGTGTTCTGTTAATTCACCTCACAGAGTTACATCTTTCCCTTCAAGAAGCCTTTCGCTAAGGCTGTTCTTGTGGAATTGGCAAAGGGATATATGGAAGCCCATAGAGGGCTATGGAAAAAAAGCAAATATCTTCCGTTCAAAACTCGAAAGAAGCTTTCTGAGAAACTGCTCTGTGTTCTGTTAATTCATCTCACAGAGTTACATCTTTCCCTTCAAGAAGCCTTTCGCTAAGGCTGTTCTTGTGGAATAGGCAAAGGGATATTTGGAAGCCCATAGAGGGCTATTTTGAAAAAGGAAATATCTTCCGTTCAGAACTGGAAACAAGCTTTCTGAGACACTGCTCTGTGTTCTGTTAATTCATCTCACAGATTTACATCTTTCCCTTCAAGAAGCCTTTCGCTAAGGCTGTTCTTGTGGAATTGGCAAAGGGATATTTGGAAGACCATCGAGGGCTATGGGCAAAAAGGAAATATCTTCCGTTCAAAACTGGAAAGAAGCTTTCTGAGAAACTGCTCTGTGTTTTGTTAATTCATCTCCCAGAGTTACATCTTTCGCCTCAAGAAGCCTTTCGCTAAGGCTGTTCTTGTGGAATTGGCAAAGGGATATTTGGAAGCCCATAGAGGGCTATTTTGAAAAAGGAAATATCTTCCGTTCAAAACTGGAAAGAAGCTTTCTGAGAAACTGCTCTGTGTTCTGTTAATTCATCTCACAGAGTTACATCTTTCCCTTCAAGAAGCCATTCACTAAGGCTGTTCTTGTGGAATTGACAAAGGGATATTTGGAAGCCCATAGAGGGCTATTTTGAAAAAGGAAATATCTTCCGTTCAAAACTGGAAAGAAGCTTTCTGAGAAACTGCTCTGTGTTCTATTAATTCATCTCACAGAGGTACATCTTTCCCTTCAAGAAGCCTTTCGCTCAGGCTGTTCTTGTGGAATTGGCAAAGGGATATTTGGAAGCCCATAGAGGGCTATGGTGAAAAAGGAAATATCTTCCGTTCAAAACTCGAAAGAAGCTTTCTGATAAACTGCTCTGTGTTCTGTTAATTCATCTCACAGAGTTACATCTTTCCCTTCAAGAAGCCTTTCGCTAAGGCTGTTCTTGTGGAATTGGCAAAGGGATATTTGGAAGCCCATAGAGGGCTATGGAGAAAAACCAAATATCTTCCGTTCAAAACTCGAAAGAAGCTTTCTGAGAAACTGCTCTGTGTTCTGTTAATTCATCTCACAGAGTTACATCTTTCCCTTCAAGAAGCCTTTCGCTAAGGCTGTTCTTGTGGAATTGGCAAAGGGATATTTGGAAGCCCATAGAGGGCTATGGAGAAAAAGCAAATATCTTCCGTTCAAAACTGGAAAGAAGCTTTCTGAGAAACTGCTCTGTGTTCTGTTAATTCATCTCACAGAGTTACATCTTTCCCTTCAAGAAGCCTTTCGCTAAGGCTGTTCTTGTGGAATTGGCAAAGGGATATTTGGAAGCCCATAGAGGGCTATGGAGAAAAAGCAAATATCTTCCGTTCAAAACTGGAAACAAGCTTTCTTAGAAACTGCTCTGTGTTCTGTTAATTCATCTCACAGAGTTACATCTTTCCCTTCAAGAAGCCTTTCGCTAAGTCTGTTCTTGTGGAATTGGCAAAGGGATATTTGGAAGCCCATAGAGGGCTATGGTGAAAAAGAAAATATCTTCCGTTCAAAACTGGAAACAAGCTTTCTGACAAACTGCTCTGTGTTCTGTTAATTCATCTCACAGAGTTACATCTTTCCCTTCAAGTAGCCTTTCGCTAAGGCTGTTCTTGTGGAATTGGCAAATGGATATTTGGAAGCCCATAGAGGGCTATGGAGAAAAAGCAAATATCTTCCGTTCAAAACTCGAAAGAAGCTTTCTGAGAAACTGCTCTGTGTTCTGTTAATTCATCTCACAGACTTACATCTTTCCCTTCAAGAAGCCTTTCGCTAAGGCTGTTCTTGTGGAATTGGCAAAGGGATATTTGGAAGCCCATAGAGGGCTACGAAGAAAATGCAAATATTTTCCGTTCAAAACACGAAAGAAGCTTTCTGAGAAACTGCTCTGTGTTCTGTTAATTCATCTCACAGAGTTACATCTTTCTCTTCAAGAAGCCTTTCGCTAAGGCTGTTCTTGTAGAATTGGCAAAGGGATATTTGGAAGCCCATAGAGGGCTATGGTGAAAAAGGAAATATCTTACGTTCAAAACTCGAAAGAAGCTTTCTGAGAAACTGCTCTCTGTTCTGTTAATTCATCTCCCAGAGTTACATCTTTCCCTTCAAGAAGCCTTTCGCTAAGGCTGTTCTTGTGGAATTGGCAAAGGGATATTTGGAAGCCCATAGAGGGCTATGGAGAAAAAGCAAATATCTTCCGTTCAAAACTGGAAAGAAGCTTTCTGAGAAACTGCTCTGTGTTCTGTTAATTCATCTCACAGAGTTACATCTTTCCCTTCAAGAAGCCTTTCGCTAAGGCTGTTCTTGTGGAATTGGCAAAGGGATATTTGGAAGCCCATAGAGGGCTATGGTGAAAAAGGAAATATCTTCCGTTCAAAACTGGAAAGAAGCATTCTGAGAAACTGCTCTGTGTTCTGTTAATTCATCTCACAGAGTTACATCTTTCCCTTCAAGAAGCCTTTCGCTAAGGATGTTCTTGTGGAATTGGCAAAGGGATATTTGGAAGCCCATAGAGGGCTATGGAGAAAAACCAAATATCTTCCGTTCAAAACTGGAAAGAAGCTTTCTGAGAAACTGCTCTGTGTTCTGTTAATTCATCTCACAGAGTTACATCTTTCCCTTCAAGAAGCCTTTCGCTAAGGCTGTTCTTGTGGAATTGGCAAAGGGATATTTGGAAGCCCATAGAGGGCTATGGGCAAAAAGGAAATATCTTCCGTTCAAAACTGGAAAGAAGCTTTCTGAGAAACTGCTCTGTGTTTTGTTAATACATCTCCCAGTGTTACATCTTTCCCTTCAAGAAGCCTTTCGCTAAGGCTGTTCTTGTGGAATTGGCAAAGGGATATTTGGAAGCCCATAGAGGGCTATTTTGAAAAAGGAAATATCTTCCGTTCAAAACTGGAAAGAAGCTTTCTGAGAAACTGCTCTGTGTTCTGTTAATTCATCTCACAGAGTTACATCTTTCCCTTCAAGAAGCCATTCACTAAGGCTGTTCTTGTGGAATTGACAAAGGGATATTTGGAAGCCCATAGAGGGCTATTTTGAAAAAGGAAATATCTTCCGTTCAAAACTGGAAAGAAGCTTTCTGAGAAACTGCTCTGTGTTCTATTAATTCATCTCACAGAGGTACATCTTTCCCTTCAAGAAGCCTTTCGCTCAGGCTGTTCTTGTGGAATTGGCAAAGGGATATTTGGAAGCCCATAGAGGGCTATGGTGAAAAAGGAAATATCTTCCGTTCAAAACTCGAAAGAAGCTTTCTGATAAACTGCTCTGTGTTCTGTTAATTCATCTCACAGAGTTACATCTTTCCCTTCAAGAAGCCTTTCGCTAAGGCTGTTCTTGTGGAATTGGCAAAGGGATATTTGGAAGCCCATAGAGGGCTATGGAGAAAAACCAAATATCTTCCGTTCAAAACTCGAAAGAAGCTTTCTGAGAAACTGCTCTGTGTTCTGTTAATTCATCTCACAGAGTTACATCTTTCCCTTCAAGAAGCCTTTCGCTAAGGCTGTTCTTGTGGAATTGGCAAAGGGATATTTGGAAGCCCATAGAGGGCTATGGAGAAAAAGCAAATATCTTCCGTTCAAAACTGGAAAGAAGCTTTCTGAGAAACTGCTCTGTGTTCTGTTAATTCATCTCACAGAGTTACATCTTTCCCTTCAAGAAGCCTTTCGCTAAGGCTGTTCTTGTGGAATTGGCAAAGGGATATTTGAAAGCCCATAGAGGGCTATGGAGAAAAAGCAAATATCTTCCGTTCAAAACTGGAAACAAGCTTTCTTAGAAACTGCTCTGTGTTCTGTTAATTCATCTCACAGAGTTACATCTTTCCCTTCAAGAAGCCTTTCGCTAAGTCTGTTCTTGTGGAATTGGCAAAGGGATATTTGGAAGCCCATAGAGGGCTATGGTGAAAAAGAAAATATCTTCCGTTCTAAACTGGAAACAAGCTTTCTGACAAACTGCTCTGTGTTCTGTTAATTCATCTCACAGAGTTACATCTTTCCCTTCAAGTAGCCTTTCGCTAAGGCTGTTCTTGTGGAATTGGCAAATGGATATTTGGAAGCCCATAGAGGGCTATGGAGAAAAAGCAAATATCTTCCGTTCAAAACTCGAAAGAAGCTTTCTGAGAAACTGCTCTGTGTTCTGTTAATTCATCTCACAGACTTACATCTTTCCCTTCAAGAAGCCTTTCGCTAAGGCTGTTCTTGTGGAATTGGCAAAGGGATATTTGGAAGCCCATAGAGGGCTACGAAGAAAATGCAAATATTTTCCGTTCAAAACACGAAAGAAGCTTTCTGAGAAACTGCTCTGTGTTCTGTTAATTCATCTCACAGAGTTACATCTTTCTCTTCAAGAAGCCTTTCGCTAAGGCTGTTCTTGTAGAATTGGCAAAGGGATATTTGGAAGCCCATAGAGGGCTATGGTGAAAAAGGAAATATCTTACGTTCAAAACTCGAAAGAAGCTTTCTGATAAACTGCTCTCTGTTCCGTTAATTCATCTCCCAGAGTTACATCTTTCCCTTCAAGAAGCCTTTCGCTAAGGCTGTTCTTGTGGAATTGGCAAAGGGATATTTGGAAGCCCATAGAGGGCTATGGAGAAAAAGCAAATATCTTCCGTTCAAAACTGGAAAGAAGCTTTCTGAGAAACTGCTCTGTGTTCTGTTAATTCATCTCACAGAGTTACATCTTTCCCTTCAAGAAGCCTTTCGCTAAGGCTGTTCTTGTGGAATTGGCAAAGGGATATTTGGAAGCCCATAGAGGGCTATGGTGAAAAAGGAAATATCTTCCGTTCAAAACTGGAAAGAAGCATTCTGAGAAACTGCTCTGTGTTCTGTTAATTCATCTCACAGAGTTACATCTTTCCCTTCAAGAAGCCTTTCGCTAAGGATGTTCTTGTGGAATTGGCAAAGGGATATTTGGAAGCCCATAGAGGGCTATGGAGAAAAACCAAATATCTTCCGTTCAAAACTGGAAAGAAGCTTTCTGAGAAACTGCTCTGTGTTCTGTTAATTCATCTCACAGAGTTACATCTTTCCCTTCAAGAAGCCTTTCGCTAAGGCTGTTCTTGTGGAATTGGCAAAGGGATATTTGGAAGCCCATAGAGGGCTATGGGCAAAAAGGAAATATCTTCCGTTCAAAACTGGAAAGAAGCTTTCTGAGAAACTGCTCTGTGTTTTGTTAATACATCTCCCAGTGTTACATCTTTCCCTTCAAGAAGCCTTTCGCTAAGGCTGTTCTTGTGGAATTGGCAAAGGGATATTTGGAAGCCCATAGAGGGCTATGGAGAAAAAGCAAATATCTTCCGTTCAAAACTGGAAAGAAGCTTTCTGAGAAACTGCTCTGTGTTCTGTTAATTCATCTCACAGAGTTACATCTTTCCCTTCAAGAAGCATTTCGCTAAGGCTGTTCTTGTGGAATTGGCAAAGGGATATTTGGAAGCCCATAGAGGGCTATGGTGAAAAAGGAAGTATCTTCCGTTCAAAACTGGAAAGAAGCTTTCTGAGAAACTGCTCTGTGTTCTGTTAATTCATCTCACAGAGTTACATCTTTCCCTTCAAGTAGCCTTTCGCTAAGGCTGTTCTTGTGGAATTGGCAAAGGGATATTTGGAAGCCCATAGAGTGCTATGGAAAAAAGCAAATATCTTCCGTTCAAAACTGGAAAGAAGCTTTCTGAGAAACTGCTCTGTGTTCTGTTAATTCACCTCACAGAGTTACATCTTTCCCTTCAAGAAGCCTTTCGCTAAGGCTGTTCTTGTGGAATTGGCAAAGGGATATTTGGAAACCCATAGAGGGCTATGGAGAAAAAGCAAATATCTTCCGTTCAAAACTCGAAAGAAGCTTTCTGAGAAACTGCTCTGTGTTCTGTTAATTCATCTCACAGAGTTACATCTTTCCCTTCAAGAAGCCTTTCGCTAAGGCTGTTCTTGTGGAATTGGCAAAGGGATATTTGGAAGCCCATAGAGGGCTATTTTGAAAAAGGAAATATCTTCCGTTCAGAACTGGAAACAAGCTTTCTGAGAAACTGCTCTGTGTTCTGTTAATTCATCTCACAGAGTTACATCTTTCCCTTCAAGAAGCCTTTCGCTAAGGCTGTTCTTGTGGAATTGGCAAAGGGATATTTGGAAGCCCATAGAGGGCTATGGGCAAAAAGGAAATATCTTCCGTTCAAAACTGGAAAGAAGCTTTCTGAGAAACTGCTCTGTGTTTTGTTAATTCATCTCCCAGATTTACATCTTTCGCTTCAAGAAGCCTTTCGCTAAGGCTGTTCTTGTGGAATTGGCAAAGGGATATTTGGAAGCCCATAGAGGGCTATTTTGAAAAAGGAAATATCTTCCGTTCAAAACTGGAAAGAAGCTTTCTGAGAAACTGCTCTGTGTTCTGTTAATTCATCTCACAGAGTTACATCTTTCCCTTCAAGAAGCCTTTCGCTAAGGCTGTTCTTGTGGAATTGGCAAAGGGATATTTGGAAGCCCATAGAGGGCTATTTTGAAAAAGGAAATATCTTCCGTTCAAAACTGGAAAGAAGCTTTCTGAGAAACTGCTCTGTGTTCTATTAATTCATCTCACAGAGGTACATCTTTCCCTTCAAGAAGCCTTTCGCTCAGGCTGTTCTGGTGGAATTGGCAAAGGGATATTTGGAAGCCCATAGAGGGCTATGGTGAAAAAGGAAATATCTTCCGTTCAAAACTCGAAAGAAGCTTTCTGAGAAACTGCTCTGTGTTCTGTTAATTCATCTCACAGAGTTACATCTTTCCCTTCAAGAAGCCTTTCGCTAAGGCTGTTCTTGTGGAATTGGCAAAGGGATATTTGGAAGCCCATAGAGGGCTATGGAGAAAAAGCAAATATCTTCCGTTCAAAACTCGAAAGAAGCTTTCTGAGAAACTGCTCTGTGTTCTGTTAATTCATCTCACAGAGTTACATCTTTCCCTTCAAGAAGCCTTTCGCTAAGGCTGTTCTTGTGGAATTGGCAAAGGGATATTTGGAAGCCCATAGAGGGCTATGGAGAAATAGCAAATATCTTCCGTTCAAAACTGGAAAGAAGCTTTCTGAGAAACTGCTCTGTGTTCTGTTAATTCATCTCACAGAGTTACATCTTTCCCTTCAAGGAGCCTTTCGCTAAGGCTGTTCTTGTGGAATTGGCAAAGGGATATTTGGAAGCCCATAGAGGGCTACGGTGAAAAAGGAAATATCTTCCGTTCAAAACTGGAAACAAGCTTTCTGAGAAACTGCTCTGTGTTCTGTTAATTCATCTCACAGAGTTACATCTTTCCCTTCAAGTAGCCTTTCGCTAAGGCTGTTCTTGTGGAATTGGCAAAGGGATATTTGGAAGCCCATAGAGGGCTATAGTGAAAAAGGAAATATCTTCCGTTCAAAACTGGAAACAAGCTTTCTGAGAAACTGCTCTTTGTTCTGTTAATTCATCTCACAGAGTTACATCTTTCCCTTCAAGTAGCCTTTCGCCACGGCTCTTCTTGTGGAATTGGCAAAGGGATATTTGGAAGCCCATAGAGGGCTATGGAGAAAAACAAATATCTTCCGTTCAAAACTGGAAAGAAGCTTTCTGAGAAACTGCTCTGTGTTCTGTTAATTCATCTCACAGAGTTACATCTTTCCCTTCAAGAAGCCTTTTGCTAAGGCTGTTCTTGTGGAATTGGCAAAGGGATATTTGGAAGCCCATAGAGGGCTATGGAGAAAAAGCAAATATCTTCCGTTCAAAACTCGAAAGAAGCTTTCTGAGAAACTGCTCTGTGTTCTGTTAATTCATCTCACAGAGTTACATCTTTCCCTTCAAGAAGCCTTTCGCTAAGGCTGTTCTTGTGGAATTGGCAAAGGGATATTTGGAAGCCCATAGAGGGCTATGGTGAAAAAGGAAATATCTTCCGTTCAAAACTCGAAAGAAGCTTTCTTAGAAACTGCTCTGTGTTCTGTTAATTCATCTACCAGAGTTACATCTTTCCCTTCAAGAAGCCTTTCGCTAAGGCTGTTCTTGTGGAATTGGCAAAGGGATATTTGGAAGCCCATAGAGGGCTATTTTGAAAAAGGAAATATCTTCCGTTCAAAACTGGAAACAAGCTTTCTGAGAAACTGCTCTGTGTTCTGTTAATTCCTCTCACAGAGTTACATCTTTCCCTTCAAGAAGCCTTTCGCTAAGGCTGTTCTTGTGGAATTGGCAAAGGGATATTTGTAAGCCCAGAGAGGGCTATGGGCAAAAAGGAAATATCTTCCGTTCAAAACTGGAAAGAAGCTTTCTGAGAAACTGCTCTGTGTTTTGTTAATTCATCTCCCAGAGTTACATCTTTCCCTTCAAGAAGCCTTTCGCTAAGGCTGTTCTTGTGGAATTGGCAAACGGATATTTGGAAGCCCATAGAGGGCTATTTTGAAAAAGGAAATATCTTCCGTTCAAAACTGGAAAGAAGCTTTCTGAGAAACTGCTCTGTGTTCTATTAATTCATCTCACAGAGTTACATCTTTCCCTTCAAGAAGCCTTTCGCTAAGGCTGTTCTTGTGGAATTGGCAAAGGGATATTTGGAAGCCCATAGAGGGCTATGGTGAAAAAGGAAATATCTTCCGTTCAAAACTGGAAAGAAGCTTTCTGAGAAACTGGCTGTGTTTTGTTAATACATCTCCCAGTGTTACATCTTTCCCTTCAAGAAGCCTTTCGCTAAGGCTGTTCTTGTGGAATTGGCAAAGGGATATTTGGAAGCCCATAGAGGGTTATGGAGGAAAAGCAAATATCTTCCGTTCAAAACTGGAAAGAAGCTTTCTGAGAAACTGCTCTGTGTTCTGTTAATTCATCTCACAGAGTTACATCTTTCCCTTCAAGAAGCCTTTCGCTAAGGCTGTTCTTGTGGAATTGGCAAAGGGATATTTGGAAGCCCATAGAGGGCTATGGTGAAAAAGAAAATATCTTCCGTTCAAAACTGGAAACAAGCTTTCTGAGAAACTGCTCTGTGTTCTGTTAATTCATCTCACAGAGTTACATCTTTCCCTTCAAGTAGCCTTTCGCTAAGGCTGTTCTTGTGGAATTGGCAAAGGGATATTTGGAAGCCCATAGAGGGCTATGGAGAAAAAGCAAATATCTTCCGTTCAAAACTGGAAAGAAGCTTTCTGAGAAACTGCTCTGTGTTCTGTTAATTCATCTCACAGAGTTACATCTTTCCCTTCAAGAAGCCTTTCGCTAAGGCTGTTCTTGTGGAATTGGCAAAGGGATATTTGGAAGCCCATAGAGGGCTATGGAGAAAAAGCAAATATCTTCCGTTCAAAACTCGAAAGAAGCTTTCTGAGAAACTGCTCTGTGTTCTGTTAATTCATCTCACAGAGTTACATCTTTCCCTTCAAGAAGCCTTTCGCTAAGGCTGTTCTTGTGGAATTGGCAAAGGGATATTTGGAAGCCCATAGAGGGCTATGGTGAAAAAGGAAATATCTTCCGTTCAAAACTCGAAAGAAGCTTTCTGAGAAACTGCTCAGTGTTCTGTTAATTCATCTACCAGAGTTACATCTTTCCCTTCAAGAAACCTTTCGCTAAGGCTGTTCTTGTAGAATTGGCAAAGGGATATTTGGAAGCCCATAGAGGGCTATTTTGAAAAAGGAAATATCTTCCGTTCAAAACTGGAAACAAGCTTTCTGAGAAACTGCTCTGTGTTCTGTTAATTCATCTCACAGAGTTACATCTTTCCCTTCAAGAAGCCTTTCGCTAAGGCTGTTCTTGTGGAATTGGCCAAGGGATATTTGGAAGCCCATAGAGGGCTATTTTGAAAAAGGAAATATCTTCCGTTCAAAACTGGAAACAAGCTTTCTGAGAAACAGCTCTGTGTTCTGTTAATTCATCTCACAGTGTTACATCATTCCCTTCAAGAAGCCTTTCGCTAAAGCTGTGCTTGTGGAATTGGCAAAGGGATATTTGAAAGCCCATAGAGGGCTATGGAGAAAAAGAAAATATCTTCCCTTCAAAACTGGAAAGAAGCTTTCTGAGAAACTGCTCTGTGTTCTGTTAATTCATCTCACAGAGTTACATCTTTCCCTTCAAGAAGCCTTTCGCTAAGGCTGTTCTTGTGGAATTGGCAAAGGGATATTTGGAAGCCCATAGAGGGCTATGGTGAAAAAGGAAATATCTTCCGTTCAAAATTGGAAAGAAGCTTTCTGAGAAACTGCTCTGTGTTCTGTTAATTCATCTCACAGAGTTACATCTTACCCTTCAAGAAGCCTTTCACTAAGGCTGTTCTTGTGGAATTGGCAAAGGGATATTTGGAAGCCCATAGAGGGCTATGGTGAAAAAGGAAATATCTTCCGTTCAAAACTCGAAAGAAGCTTTCTGAGAAACTGCTCTGTGTTCTGTTAATTCATCTCCCAGAGTTACATCTTTCCCTTCAAGAAGTCTTTCGCCAAGGCTGTTCTTGTGGAATTGGCAAAGGGATATTTGGAAGCCCATAGAGTGCTATGGTGAAAAAGGAAATATCTTCCGTTCAAAACTGGAAAGAAGCTTTCTGAGAAACTGCTCTGTGTTCTGTTAATTCATCTCACAGAGTTACATCTTTCCCTTCAAGAAGCCTTTCGCTAAGGCTGTTCTTGTGGAATTGGCAAACGGATATTTGGAAGCCCATAGAGGGCTATGGTGAAAAAGGAAATATCTTCCGTTCAAAACTGGAAAGAAGCTTTCTGAGAAACTGCTCTGTGTTCTGTTAATTCATCTCACAGAGTTACATCTTTCCCTTCAAGGAGCCTTTCGCTAAGGCTGTTCTTGTGGAATTGGCAAAGGGATATTTGTAAGCCCATAGATGGCTATGGAAAAAAGCAAATATCTTCCGTTCAAAACTGGAAAGAAGCTTTCTGAGAAACTGCTCTGTGTTCTGTTAATTCACCTCACAGAGTTACATCTTTCCCTTCAAGAAGCCTTTCGCTAAGGCTGTTCTTGTGGAATTGGCAAAGGGATATATGGAAGCCCATAGAGGGCTATGGAAAAAAAGCAAATATCTTCCGTTCAAAACTCGAAAGAAGCTTTCTGAGAAACTGCTCTGTGTTCTGTTAATTCATCTCACAGAGTTACATCTTTCCCTTCAAGAAGCCTTTCGCTAAGGCTGTTCTTGTGGAATTGGCAAAGGGATATTTGGAAGTACATAGAGGGCTATTTTGAAAAAGGAAATATCTTCCGTTCAGAACTGGAAACAAGCTTTCTGAGACACTGCTCTGTGTTCTGTTAATTCATCTCACAGATTTACATCATTCCCTTCAAGAAGCCTTTCGCTAAGGCTGTTCTTGTGGAATTGGCAAAGGGATATTTGGAAGACCATCGAGGGCTATGGGCAAAAAGGAAATATCTTCCGTTCAAAACTGGAAAGAAGCTTTCTGAGAAACTGCTCTGTGTTTTGTTAATTCATCTCCCAGAGTTACATCTTTCGCTTCAAGAAGCCTTTCGCTAAGGCTGTTCTTGTGGAATTGGCAAAGGGATATTTGGAAGCCCATAGAGGGCTATTTTGAAAAAGGAAATATCTTCCGTTCAAAACTGGAAAGAAGCTTTCTGAGAAACTGCTCTGTGTTCTGTTAATTCATCTCACAGAGTTACATCTTTCCCTTCAAGAAGCCTTTCGCTAAGGCTGTTCTTGTGGAATTGGCAAAGGGATATTTGGAAGCCCATAGAGGGCTATGGAGAAAAAGCAAATATCTTCCGTTCAAAACTCGAAAGAAGCTTTCTGAGAAACTGCTCTGTGTTCTGTTAATTCATCTCACAGAGTTACATCTTTCCCTTCAAGAAGCCTTTCGCTAAGGCTGTTCTTGTGGAATTGGCAAAGGGATATTTGGAAGCCCATAGAGGGCTATGGTGAAAAAGGAAATATCTTCCGTTCAAAACTCGAAAGAAGCTTTCTGAGAAACTGCTCAGTGTTCTGTTAATTCATCTACCAGAGTTACATCTTTCCCTTCAAGAAACCTTTCGCTAAGGCTGTTCTTGTAGAATTGGCAAAGGGATATTTGGAAGCCCATAGAGGGCTATTTTGAAAAAGGAAATATCTTCCGTTCAAAACTGGAAACAAGCTTTCTGAGAAACTGCTCTGTGTTCTGTTAATTCATCTCACAGAGTTACATCTTTCCCTTCAAGAAGCCTTTCGCTAAGGCTGTTCTTGTGGAATTGGCCAAGGGATATTTGGAAGCCCATAGAGGGCTATGGAGAAAAAGGAAATATCTTCCGTTCAAAACTCGAAAGAAGCTTTCTGAGAGACTGCTCTGTGTTCTGTTAATTCATCTCACAGAGTTACATCTTTCCCTTCAAGAAGCGTTTCGCTAAGGCTGTTCTTGTGGAATTGGCAAAGGGATATTTGGAAGCCCATAGAGGTCTACGGAGAAAAAGCAAATATCTTCCGTTCAAAACACAAAAGAAGCTTTCTGAGAAACTGCTCTGTGTTCTGTTAATTCATCTCACAGAGTTACATCTTTCCCTTCAAGAAGCCTTTCCCTAAGGCTGTTCTTGTGGAATTGGCAAAGGGATATTTGGAATCCCATAGAGGGCTATTTTGAAAAAGGAAATATCTTCCGTTCAGAACTGGAAACAAGCTTTCTGAGAAACTGCTCTGTGTTCTGTTAATTCATCTCACAGAGTTACATCTTTCCCTTCAAGAAGCCTTTCGCTAAGGCTGTTCTTGTGGAATTGGCAAAGGGATATTTGGAAGCCCATAGAGGGCTATGGGCAAAAAGGAAATATCTTCCGTTCAAAACTGGAAAGAAGCTTTCTGAGAAACTGCTCTGTGTTTTGTTAATTCATCTCCCAGAGTTACATCTTTCGCTTCAAGAAGCCTTTCGCTAAGGCTGTTCTTGTGGAATTGGCAAAGGGATATTTGGAAGCCCATAGAGGGCTATTTTGTAAAAGGAAATATCTTCCGTTCAAAACTGGAAAGAAGCTTTCTGAGAAACTGCTCTGTGTTCTGTTAATTCATCTCACAGAGTTACATCTTTCCCTTCAAGAAGCCTTTCGCTAAGGCTGTTCTTGTGGAATTGGCAAAGGGATATTTGGTAGCCCATAGAGGGCTATTTTGAAAAAGGAAATATCTTCCGTTCAAAACTGGAAAGAAGCTTTCTGAGAAACTGCTCTGTGTTCTATTAATTCATCTCACAGAGGTACATCTTTCCCTTCAAGAAGCCTTTCGCTCAGGCTGTTCTGGTGGAATTGGCAAAGGGATATTTGGAAGCCCATAGAGGGCTATGGTGAAAAAGGAAATATCTTCCGTTCAAAACTCGAAAGAAGCTTTCTGAGAAACTGCTCTGTGTTCTGTTAATTCATCTCACAGAGTTACATCTTTCCCTTCAAGAAGCCTTTCGCTAAGGCTGTTCTTGTGGAATTGGCAAAGGGATATTTGGAAGCCCATAGAGGGCTATGGAGAAAAACCAAATATCTTCCGTTCAAATCTCGAAAGAAGCTTTCTGAGAAACTGCTCTGTGTTCTGTTAATTCATCTCACAGAGTTACATCTTTCCCTTCAAGAAGCCTTTCGCTAAGGCTGTTCTTGTGGAATTGGCAAAGGGATATTTGGAAGCCCATAGAGGGCTATGGGCAAAAAGGAAATATCTTCCGTTCAAAACTGGAAAGAAGCTTTCTGAGAAACTGCTCTGTGTTTTGTTAATACATCTCCCAGTGTTACATCTTTCCCTTCAAGAAGCCTTTCGCTAAGGCTGTTCCTGTGGAATTGGCAAAGGGATATTTGGAAGCCCATAGAGGGCTATGGAGAAAAAGCAAATATCTTCCGTTCAAAACTGGAAAGAAGCTTTCTGAGAAACTGCTCTGTGTTCTGTTAATTCATCTCACAGAGTTACATCTTTCCCTTCAAGAAGCATTTCGCTAAGGCTGTTCTTGTGGAATTGGCAAAGGGATATTTGGAAGCCCATAGAGGGCTATGGTGAAAAACGAAATATCTTCCGTTCAAAACTGGAAAGAAGCTTTCTGAGAAACTGCTCTGTGTTCTGTTAATTCATCTCACAGAGTTACATCTTTCCCTTCAAGTAGCCTTTCGCTAAGGCTGTTCTTGTGGAATTGGCAAAGGGATATTTGGAAGCCCATAGAGGGCTATGGAAAAAAGCAAATATCTTCCGTTCAAAACTGGAAAGAAGCTTTCTGAGAAACTGCTCTGTGTTCTGTTAATTCACCTCACAGAGTTACATCTTTCCCTTCAAGAAGCCTTTCGCTAAGGCTGTTCTTGTGGAATTGGCAAAGGGATATATGGAAGCCCATAGAGGGCTATGGAGAAAAAGCAAATATCTTCCGTTCAAAACTCGAAAGAAGCTTTCTGAGAAACTGCTCTGTGTTCTGTTAATTCATCTCACAGAGTTACATCTTTCCCTTCAAGAAGCCTTTCGCAAAGGCTGTTCTTGTGGAATTGGCAAAGGGATATTTGGAAGCCCATAGAGGGCTATTTTGAAAAAGGAAATATCTTCCGTTCAGAACTGGAAACAAGCTTTCTGAGAAACTGCTCTGTGTTCTCTTAATTCATCTCACAGAGTTACATCTTTCCCTTCAAGAAGCCTTTCGCTAAGGCTGTTCTTGTGGAATTGGCAAAGGGATATTTGGAAGCCCATAGAGGGCTATGGGCAAAAAGGAAATATCTTCCGTTCAAAACTGGAAAGAAGCTTTCTGAGAAACTGCTCTGTGTTTTGTTAATTCATCTCCCAGATTTACATCTTTCGCTTCAAGAAGCCTTTCGCTAAGGCTGTTCTTGTGGAATTGGCAAAGGGATATTTGGAAGCCCATAGAGGGCTATTTTGAAAAAGGAAATATCTTCCGTTCAAAACTGGAAAGAAGCTTTCTGAGAAACTGCTCTGTGTTCTGTTAATTCATCTCACAGAGTTACATCTTTCCCTTCAAGAAGCCTTTCGCTAAGGCTGTTCTTGTGGAATTGGCAAAGGGATATTTGGAAGCCCATAGAGGGCTATTTGAAAAAGGAAATATCTTCCGTTCAAAACTGGAAAGAAGCTTTCTGAGAAACTGCTCTGTGTTCTATTAATTCATCTCACAGAGGTACATCTTTCCCTTCAAGAAGCCTTTCGCTCAGGCTGTACTGGTGGAATTGGCAAAGGGATATTTGGAAGCCCATAGAGGGCTATGGTGAAAAAGGAAATATCTTCCGTTCAAAACTCGAAAGAAGCTTTCTGAGAAACTGCTCTGTGTTCTGTTAATTCATCTCACAGAGTTACATCTTTCCCTTCAAGAAGCCTTTCGCTAAGGCTGTTCTTGTGGAATTGGCATAGGGATATTTGGAAGCCCATAGAGGGCTATGGAGAAAAACCAAATATCTTCCGTTCAAAACTCGAAAGAAGCTTTCTGAGAAACTGCTCTGTGTTCTGTTAATTCATCTCACAGAGTTACATCTTTCCCTTCAAGAAGCCTTTCGCTAAGGCTGTTCTTGTGGAATTGGCAAAGGGATATTTGGAAGCCCATAGAGGGCAATGGAGAAATAGCAAATATCTTCCGTTCAAAACTGGAAAGAAGCTTTCTGAGAAACTGCTCTGTGTTCTGTTAATTCATCTCACAGAGTTACATCTTTCCCTTCAAGAAGCCTTTCGCTAAGGCTGTTCTTGTGGAATTGGCAAAGGGATATTTGGAAGCCCATAGAGGGCTACGGTGAAAAAGGAAATATCTTCCGTTCAAAACTGGAAACAAGCTTTCTGAGAAACTGCTCTGTGTTCTGTTAATTCATCTCACAGAGTTACATCTTTCCCTTCAAGAAGCCTTTCGCTAAGGCTGTTCTTGTGGAATTGGCAAAGGGATATTTGGAAGCCCATAGAGGGCTATAGTGAAAAAGGAAATATCTTCCGTTCAAAACTGGAAACAAGCTTTCTGAGAAACTGCTCTTTGTTCTGTTAATTCATCTCACAGAGTTACATCTTTCCCTTCAAGTAGCCTTTCGCCACGGCTCTTCTTGTGGAATTGGCAAAGGGATATTTGGAAGCCCATAGAGGGCTATGGAGAAAAACAAATATCTTCCGTTCAAAACTGGAAAGAAGCTTTCTGAGAAACTGCTCTGTGTTCTGTTAATTCATCTCACAGAGTTACATCTTTCCCTTCAAGAAGCCTTTTGCTAAGGCTGTTCTTGTGGAATTGGCAAAGGGATATTTGGAAGCCCATAGAGGGCTATGGAGAAAAAGCAAATATCTTCCGTTCAAAACTCGAAAGAAGCTTTCTGAGAAACTGCTCTGTGTTCTGTTAATTCATCTCACAGAGTTACATCTTTCCCTTCAAGAAGCCTTTCGCTAAGGCTGTTCTTGTGGAATTGGCAAAGGGATATTTGGAAGCCCATAGAGGGCTATGGGCAAAAAGGAAATATCTTCCGTTCAAAACTGGAAAGAAGCTTTCTGAGAAACTGCTCTGTGTTTTGTTAATTCATCTCCCAGAGTTACATCTTTCGCTTCAAGAAGCCTTTCGCTAAGGCTGTTCTTGTGGAATTGGCAAAGGGATATTTGGAAGCCCATAGAGGGCTATTTTGAAAAAGGAAATATCTTCCGTTCAAAACTGGAAAGAAGCTTTCTGAGAAACTGCTCTGTGTTCTGTTAATTCATCTCACAGAGTTACATCTTTCCCTTCAAGAAGCCTTTCGCTAAGGCTGTTCTTGTGGAATTGGCAAAGGGATATTTGGAAGCCCATAGAGGGCTATTTTGAAAAAGGAAATATCTTCCGTTCAAAACTGGAAAGAAGCTTTCTGAGAAACTGCTCTGTGTTCTATTAATTCATCTCACAGAGGTACATCTTTCCCTTCAAGAAGCCTTTCGCTCAGGCTGTTCTGGTGGAATTGGCAAAGGGATATTTGGAAGCCCATAGAGTTCTATGGTGAAAAAGGAAATATCTTCCGTTCAAAACTCGAAAGAAGCTTTCTGAGAAACTGCTCTGTGTTCTGTTAATTCATCTCACAGAGTTACATCTTTCCCTTCAAGAAGCCTTTCGCTAAGGCTGTTCTTGTGGAATTGGCAAAGGGATATTTGGAAGCCCATAGAGGGCTATGGAGAAAAACCAAATATCTTCCGTTCAAATCTCGAAAGAAGCTTTCTGAGAAACTGCTCTGTGTTCTGTTAATTCATCTCACAGAGTTACATCTTTCCCTTCAAGAAGCCTTTCGCTAAGGCTGTTCTTGTGGAATTGGCAAAGGGATATTTGGAAGCCCATAGAGGGCTATGGGCAAAAAGGAAATATCTTCCGTTCAAAACTGGAAAGAAGCTTTCTGAGAAACTGCTCTGTGTTTTGTTAATACATCTCCCAGTGTTACATCTTTCCCTTCAAGAAGCCTTTCGCTAAGGCTGTTCCTGTGGAATTGGCAAAGGGATATTTGGAAGCCCATAGAGGGCTATGGAGAAAAAGCAAATATCTTCCGTTCAAAACTGGAAAGAAGCTTTCTGAGAAACTGCTCTGTGTTCTGTTAATTCATCTCACAGAGTTACATCTTTCCCTTCAAGAAGCATTTCGCTAAGGCTGTTCTTGTGGAATTGGCAAAGGGATATTTGGAAGCCCATAGAGGGCTATGGTGAAAAACGAAATATCTTCCGTTCAAAACTGGAAAGAAGCTTTCTGAGAAACTGCTCTGTGTTCTGTTAATTCATCTCACAGAGTTACATCTTTCCCTTCAAGTAGCCTTTCGCTAAGGCTGTTCTTGTGGAATTGGCAAAGGGATATTTGGAAGCCCATAGAGGGCTATGGAAAAAAGCAAATATCTTCCGTTCAAAACTGGAAAGAAGCTTTCTGAGAAACTGCTCTGTGTTCTGTTAATTCACCTCACAGAGTTACATCTTTCCCTTCAAGAAGCCTTTCGCTAAGGCTGTTCTTGTGGAATTGGCAAAGGGATATATGGAAGCCCATAGAGGGCTATGGAGAAAAAGCAAATATCTTCCGTTCAAAACTCGAAAGAAGCTTTCTGAGAAACTGCTCTGTGTTCTGTTAATTCATCTCACAGAGTTACATCTTTCCCTTCAAGAAGCCTTTCGCAAAGGCTGTTCTTGTGGAATTGGCAAAGGGATATTTGGAAGCCCATAGAGGGCTATTTTGAAAAAGGAAATATCTTCCGTTCAGAACTGGAAACAAGCTTTCTGAGAAACTGCTCTGTGTTCTCTTAATTCATCTCACAGAGTTACATCTTTCCCTTCAAGAAGCCTTTCGCTAAGGCTGTTCTTGTGGAATTGGCAAAGGGATATTTGGAAGCCCATAGAGGGCTATGGGCAAAAAGGAAATATCTTCCGTTCAAAACTGGAAAGAAGCTTTCTGAGAAACTGCTCTGTGTTTTGTTAATTCATCTCCCAGATTTACATCTTTCGCTTCAAGAAGCCTTTCGCTAAGGCTGTTCTTGTGGAATTGGCAAAGGGATATTTGGAAGCCCATAGAGGGCTATTTTGAAAAAGGAAATATCTTCCGTTCAAAACTGGAAAGAAGCTTTCTGAGAAACTGCTCTGTGTTCTGTTAATTCATCTCACAGAGTTACATCTTTCCCTTCAAGAAGCCTTTCGCTAAGGCTGTTCTTGTGGAATTGGCAAAGGGATATTTGGAAGCCCATAGAGGGCTATTTGAAAAAGGAAATATCTTCCGTTCAAAACTGGAAAGAAGCTTTCTGAGAAACTGCTCTGTGTTCTATTAATTCATCTCACAGAGGTACATCTTTCCCTTCAAGAAGCCTTTCGCTCAGGCTGTACTGGTGGAATTGGCAAAGGGATATTTGGAAGCCCATAGAGGGCTATGGTGAAAAAGGAAATATCTTCCGTTCAAAACTCGAAAGAAGCTTTCTGAGAAACTGCTCTGTGTTCTGTTAATTCATCTCACAGAGTTACATCTTTCCCTTCAAGAAGCCTTTCGCTAAGGCTGTTCTTGTGGAATTGGCATAGGGATATTTGGAAGCCCATAGAGGGCTATGGAGAAAAACCAAATATCTTCCGTTCAAAACTCGAAAGAAGCTTTCTGAGAAACTGCTCTGTGTTCTGTTAATTCATCTCACAGAGTTACATCTTTCCCTTCAAGAAGCCTTTCGCTAAGGCTGTTCTTGTGGAATTGGCAAAGGGATATTTGGAAGCCCATAGAGGGCAATGGAGAAATAGCAAATATCTTCCGTTCAAAACTGGAAAGAAGCTTTCTGAGAAACTGCTCTGTGTTCTGTTAATTCATCTCACAGAGTTACATCTTTCCCTTCAAGAAGCCTTTCGCTAAGGCTGTTCTTGTGGAATTGGCAAAGGGATATTTGGAAGCCCATAGAGGGCTACGGTGAAAAAGGAAATATCTTCCGTTCAAAACTGGAAACAAGCTTTCTGAGAAACTGCTCTGTGTTCTGTTAATTCATCTCACAGAGTTACATCTTTCCCTTCAAGAAGCCTTTCGCTAAGGCTGTTCTTGTGGAATTGGCAAAGGGATATTTGGAAGCCCATAGAGGGCTATAGTGAAAAAGGAAATATCTTCCGTTCAAAACTGGAAACAAGCTTTCTGAGAAACTGCTCTTTGTTCTGTTAATTCATCTCACAGAGTTACATCTTTCCCTTCAAGTAGCCTTTCGCCACGGCTCTTCTTGTGGAATTGGCAAAGGGATATTTGGAAGCCCATAGAGGGCTATGGAGAAAAACAAATATCTTCCGTTCAAAACTGGAAAGAAGCTTTCTGAGAAACTGCTCTGTGTTCTGTTAATTCATCTCACAGAGTTACATCTTTCCCTTCAAGAAGCCTTTTGCTAAGGCTGTTCTTGTGGAATTGGCAAAGGGATATTTGGAAGCCCATAGAGGGCTATGGAGAAAAAGCAAATATCTTCCGTTCAAAACTCGAAAGAAGCTTTCTGAGAAACTGCTCTGTGTTCTGTTAATTCATCTCACAGAGTTACATCTTTCCCTTCAAGAAGCCTTTCGCTAAGGCTGTTCTTGTGGAATTGGCAAAGGGATATTTGGAAGCCCATAGAGGGCTATGGGCAAAAAGGAAATATCTTCCGTTCAAAACTGGAAAGAAGCTTTCTGAGAAACTGCTCTGTGTTCTATTAATTCATCTCACAGAGGTACATCTTTCCCTTCAAGAAGCCTTTCGCTCAGGCTGTTCTGGTGGAATTGGCAAAGGGATATTTGGAAGCCCATAGAGTTCTATGGTGAAAAAGGAAATATCTTCCGTTCAAAACTCGAAAGAAGCTTTCTGAGAAACTGCTCTGTGTTCTGTTAATTCATCTCACAGAGTTACATCTTTCCCTTCAAGAAGCCTTTCGCTAAGGCTGTTCTTGTGGAATTGGCAAAGGGATATTTGGAAGCCCATAGAGGGCTATGGAGAAAAACCAAATATCTTCCGTTCAAATCTCGAAAGAAGCTTTCTGAGAAACTGCTCTGTGTTCTGTTAATTCATCTCACAGAGTTACATCTTTCCCTTCAAGAAGCCTTTCGCTAAGGCTGTTCTTGTGGAATTGGCAAAGGGATATTTGGAAGCCCATAGAGGGCTATGGGCAAAAAGGAAATATCTTCCGTTCAAAACTGGAAAGAAGCTTTCTGAGAAACTGCTCTGTGTTTTGTTAATACATCTCCCAGTGTTACATCTTTCCCTTCAAGAAGCCTTTCGCTAAGGCTGTTCTTGTGGAATTGGCAAAGGGATATTTGGAAGCCCATAGAGGGCTATGGAGAAAAAGCAAATATCTTCCGTTCAAAACTGGAAAGAAGCTTTCTGAGAAACTGCTCTGTGTTCTGTTAATTCATCTCACAGAGTTACATCTTTCCCTTCAAGAAGCATTTCGCTAAGGCTGTTCTTGTGGAATTGGCAAAGGGATATTTGGAAGCCCATAGAGGGCTATGGTGAAAAAGGAAATATCTTCCGTTCAAAACTGGAAAGAAGCTTTCTGAGAAACTGCTCTGTGTTCTGTTAATTCATCTCACAGAGTTACATCTTTCCCTTCAAGTAGCCTTTCGCTAAGGCTGTTCTTGTGGAATTGGCAAAGGGATATTTGGAAGCCCATAGAGGGCTATGGAAAAAAGCAAATATCTTCCGTTCAAAACTGGAAAGAAGCTTTCTGAGAAACTGCTCTGTGTTCTGTTAATTCACCTCACAGAGTTACATCTTTCCCTTCAAGAAGCCTTTCGCTAAGGCTGTTCTTGTGGAATTGGCAAAGGGATATATGGAAGCCCATAGAGGGCTATGGAGAAAAAGCAAATATCTTCCGTTCAAAACTCGAAAGAAGCTTTCTGAGAAACTACTCTGTGTTCTGTTAATTCATCTCACAGAGTTACATCTTTCCCTTCAAGAAGCCTTTCGCTAAGGCTGTTCTTGTGGAATTGGCAAAGGGATATTTGGAAGCCCATAGAGGGCTATTTTGAAAAAGGAAATATCTTCCGTTCAGAACTGGAAACAAGGTTTCTGAGAAACTGCTCTGTGTTCTGTTAATTCATCTCACAGAGTTACATCTTTCCCTTCAAGAAGCCTTTCGCTAAGGCTGTTCTTGTGGAATTGGCAAAGGGATATTTGGAAGCCCATAGAGGGCTATGGGCAAAAAGGAAATATCTTCCGTTCAAAACTGGAAAGAAGCTTTCTGAGAAACTGCTCTGTGTTTTGTTAATTCATCTCCCACATTTACATCTTTCGCTTCAAGAAGCCTTTCGCTAAGGCTGTTCTTGTGGAATTGGCAAAGGGATATTTGGAAGCCCATAGAGGGCTATTTTGAAAAAGGAAATATCTTCCGTTCAAAAGTGGAAAGAAGCTTTCTGAGAAACTGCTCTGTGTTCTGTTAATTCATCTCACAGAGTTACATCTTTCCCTTCAAGAAGCCTTTCGCTGAGGCTGTTCTTGTGGAATTGGCAAAGGGATATTTGGAAGCCCATAGAGGGCTATTTTGAAAAAGGAAATATCTTCCGTTCAAAACTGGAAAGAAGCTTTCTGAGAAACTGCTCTGTGTTCTATTAATTCATCTCACAGAGGTACATCTTTCCCTTCAAGAAGCCTTTCGCTCAGGCTGTTCTGGTGGAATTGGCAAAGGGATATTTGGAAGCCCCTAGAGGGCTATGGTGAAAAAGGAAATATCTTCCTTTCAAAACTCGAAAGAAGCTTTCTGAGAAACTGTTCTGTGTTCTGTTAATTCATCTCACAGAGTTACATCTTTCCCTTCAAGAAGCCTTTCGCTAAGGCTGTTCTTGTGGAATTGGCAAAGGGATATTTGGAAGCCCATAGAGGGCTATGGAGAAAAACCAAATATCTTCCGTTCAAAACTCGAAAGAAGCTTTCTGAGAAACTGCTCTGTGTTCTGTTAATTCATCTCACAGAGTTACATCTTTCCCTTCAAGAAGCCTTTCGCTAAGGCTGTTCTTGTGGAATTGGCAAAGGGATATTTGGAAGCCCATAGAGGGCTATGGAGAAATAGCAAATATCTTCCGTTCAAAACTGGAAAGAAGCTTTCTGAGAAACTGCTCTGTGTTCTGTTAATTCATCTCACAGAGTTACATCTTTCCCTTCAAGAAGCCTTTCGCTAAGGCTGTTCTTGTGGAATTGGCAAAGGGATATTTGGAAGCCCATAGAGGGCTACGGTGAAAAAGGAAATATCTTCCGTTCAAAACTGGAAACAAGCTTTCTGAGAAACTGCTCTGTGTTCTGTTAATTCATCTCACAGAGTTACATCTTTCCCTTCAAGTAGCCTTTCGCTAAGGCTGTTCTTGTGGAATTGGCAAAGAGATATTTGGAAGCCCATAGAGGGCTATAGTGAAAAAGGAAATATCTTCCGTTCAAAACTGGAAACAAGCTTTCTGAGAAACTGCTCTTTGTTCTGTTAATTCATCTCACAGAGTTACATCTTTCCCTTCAAGTAGCCTTTCGCCACGGCTCTTCTTGTGGAATTGGCAAAGGGATATTTGGAAGCCCATAGAGGGCTATGGAGAAAAACAAATATCTTCCGTTCAAAACTGGAAAGAAGCTTTCTGAGAAACTGCTCTGTGTTCTGTTAATTCATCTCACAGAGTTACATCTTTCCCTTCAAGAAGCCTTTTGCTAAGGCTGTTCTTGTGGAATTGGCAAAGGGATATTTGGAAGCCCTTAGAGGGCTATGGAGAAAAAGCAAATATCTTCCGTTCAAAACTGGAAAGAAGCTTTCTGAGAAACTGCTCTGTGTTCTGTTAATTCATCTCACAGAGTTACATCTTTCCCTTCAAGAAGCCTTTCGCTAAGGCTGTTCTTGTGGAATTGGCAAAGGGATATTTGGAAGCCCATAGAGGGCTATTTTGAAAAAGGAAATATCTTCCGTTCAAAACTGGAAACAAGCTTTCTGAGAAACTGCTCTGTGTTCTGTTAATTCCTCTCACAGAGTTACATCTTTCCCTTCAAGAAGCCTTTCGCTAAGGCTGTTCTTGTGGAATTGGCAAAGGGATATTTGTAAGCCCATAGAGGGCTATGGGCAAAAAGGAAATATCTTCCGTTCAAAACTGGAAAGAAGCTTTCTGAGAAACTGCTCTGTGTTTTGTTAATTCATCTCCCAGAGTTACATCTTTCCCTTCAAGAAGCCTTTCGCTAAGGCTGTTCTTGTGGAATTGGCAAACGGATATTTGGAAGCCCATAGAGGGCTATTTTGAAAAAGGAAATATCTTCCGTTCAAAACTGGAAAGAAGCTTTCTGAGAAACTGCTCTGTGTTCTATTAATTCATCTCACAGAGTTACATCTTTCCCTTCAAGAAGCCTTTCGCTAAGGCTGTTCTTCTGGAATTGGCAAAGGGATATTTGGAAGCCCATAGAGGGCTTTGGTGAAAAAGGAAATATCTTCCGTTCAAAACTGGAAAGAAGCTTTCTGAGAAACTGGCTGTGTTTTGTTAATACATCTCCCAGTGTTACATCTTTCCCTTCAAAAAGCCTTTCGCTAAGGCTGTTCTTGTGGAATTGGCAAAGGGATATTTGGAAGCCCATAGAGGGTTATGGAGGAAAAGCAAATATCTTCCGTTCAAAACTGGAAAGAAGCTTTCTGAGAAACTGCTCTGTGTTCTGTTAATTCATCTCACAGAGTTACATCTTTCCCTTCAAGAAGCCTTTCGCTAAGGCTGTTCTTGTGGAATTGGCAAAGGGATATTTGGAAGCCCATAGAGGGCTATGGTGAAAAAGAAAATATCCTCCGTTCAAAACTGGAAACAAGCTTTCTGAGAAACTGCTCTGTGTTCTGTTAATTCATCTCACAGAGTTACATCTTTCCCTTCAAGTAGCCTTTCGCTAAGGCTGTTCTTGTGGAATTGGCAAAGGGATATTTGGAAGCCCATAGAGGGCTATGGAGAAAAAGCAAATATCTTCCGTTCAAAACTGGAAAGAAGCTTTCTGAGAAACTGCTCTGTGTTCTGTTAATTCATCTCACAGAGTTACATCTTTCCCTTCAAGAAGCCTTTCGCTAAGGCTGTTCTTGTGGAATTGGCAAAGGGATATTTGGAAGCCCATAGAGGGCTACGGAGAAAAAGCAAATATCTTCCGTTCAAAACACGAAAGAAGCTTTCTGAGAAACTGCTCTGTGTTCTGTTAATTCATCTCACAGAGTTACATCTTTCCCTTCAAGAAGCCTTTCGCTAAGGCTGTTCTTGTGGAATTGGCAAAGGGATATTTGGAAGCCCTTAGAGGGCTATGGTGAAAAAGGAAATATCTTCCGTTCAAAACTCGAGAGAAGCTTTCTGAGAAACTGCTCTCTGTTCTGTTAATTCATCTCCCAGAGTTACATCTTTCCCTTCCAGAAGCCTTTCGCTAAGGCTGTTCTTGTGGAATTGGCAAAGGGATATTTGGAAGCCCATAGAGGGCTATGGAGAAAAAGCAAATATCTTCCGTTCAAAACTGGAAAGAAGCTTTCTGAGAAACTGCTCTGTGTTCTGTTAATTCATCTCACAGAGTTACATCTTTCCCTTCAAGAAGCCTTTCGCTAAGGCTGTTCTTGTGGAATTGGCAAAGGGATATTTGGAAGCCCATAGAGGGCTATGGTGAAAAAGGAAATATCTTCCGTTCAAAACTGGAAACAAGCTTTCTGAGAAACTGCTCTGTGTTCTGTTAATTCATCTCACAGAGTTACATCTTTCCCTTCAAGTAGCCTTTCGCTAAGGCTGTTGTTGTGGAATTGGCAAAGGGATATTTGGAAGCCCATAGAGGGCTATGGAGAAAAAGCAAATATCTTCCGTTCAAAACTCGAAAGAAGCTTTCTGAGAAACTGCTCTGTGTTCTGTTAATTCATCTCACAGAGTTACATCTTTCCCTTCAAGAAGCCTTTCGCTAAGGCTGTTCTTGTGGAATTGGCAAAGGGATATTTGGAAGCCCATAGAGGGATATGGAGAGAAAGCAAATATCTTCCGTTCAAAACTCGAAAGAAGCTTTCTGAGAAACTGCTCTGTGTTCTGTTAATTCATCTCACAGAGTTACATCTTTCCCTTCAAGAAGCCTTTCGCTAAGGCTGTTCTTGTGGAATTGGCAAAGGGATATTTGGAAGCCCATAGAGGGCTATTTTGAAAAAGGAAATATCTTCCGTTCAGAACTGGAAACAAGCTTTCTGAGAAACTGCTCTGTGTTCTGTTAATTCATCTCACAGAGTTACATCTTTCCCTTCCAGAAGCCTTTCGCTAAGGCTGTTCTTGTGGAATTGGCAAAGGGATATTTGGAAGCCCATAGAGGGCTATGGGCAAAAAGGAAATATCTTCCGTTCAAAACTGGAAAGAAGCTTTCTGAGAAACTGCTCTGTGTTTTGTTAATTCATCTCCCAGAGTTACATCTTTCGCTTCAAGAAGCCTTTCGCTAAGGCTGTTCTTGTGGAATTGGCAAAGGGATATTTGGAAGCCCATAGAGGGCTATTTTGAAAAAGGAAATATCTTCCGTTCAAAACTGGAAAGAAGCTTTCTGAGAAACTGCTCTGTGTTCTGTTAATTCATCTCACAGAGTTACATCTTTCCCTTCAAGAAGCCTTTCGCTAAGGCTGTTCTTGTGGAATTGGCAAAGGGATATTTGGAAGCCCATAGAGGGCTATTTTGAAAAAGGAAATATCTTCCGTTCAAAACTGGAAAGAAGCTTTCTGAGAAACTGCTCTGTGTTCTATTAATTCATCTCACAGAGGTACATCTTTCCCTTCAAGAAGCCTTTCGCTCAGGCTCTTCTGGTGGAATTGGCAAAGGGATATTTGGAAGCCCATAGAGGGCTATGGTGAAAAAGGAAATATCTTCCGTTCAAAACTCGAAAGAAGCTTTCTGAGAAACTGCTCTGTGTTCTGTTAATTCATCTCACAGTGTTACATCTTTCCCTTCAAGAAGCCTTTCGCTAAGGCTGTTCTTGTGGAATTGGCAAAGGGATATTTGGAAGCCCATAGAGGGCTATGGAGAAAAACAAATATCTTCCGTTCAAAACTCGAAAGAAGCTTTCTGAGAAACTGCTCTGTGTTCTGTTAATTCATCTCACAGAGTTACATCTTTCCCTTCAAGAAGCCTTTCGCTAAGGCTGTTCTTGTGGAATTGGCAAAGGGATATTTCGAAGCCCATAGAGGGCTATGGAGAAATAGCAAATATCTTCCGTTCAAAACTGGAAAGAAGCTTTCTGAGAAACTGCTCTGTGTTCTGTTAATTCATCTCACAGAGTTACATCTTTCCCTTCAAGAAGCCTTTCGCTAAGGCTGTTCTTGTGGAATTGGCAAAGGGATATTTGGAAGCCCATAGAGGGCTACGGTGAAAAAGGAAATATCTTCCGTTCAAAACTGGAAACAAGCTTTCTGAGAAACTGCTCTGTGTTCTGTTAATTCATCTCACAGAGTTACATCTTTCCCTTCAAGAAGCCTTTCGCTAAGGCTGTTCTTGTGGAATTGGCAAAGGGATATTTGGAAGCCCATAGAGGGCTATAGTGAAAAAGGAAATATCTTCCGTTCAAAACTGGAAACAAGCTTTCTGAGAAACTGCTCTTTGTTCTGTTAATTCATCTCACAGAGTTACATCTTTCCCTTCAAGTAGCCTTTCGCCACGGCTCTTCTTGTGGAATTGGCAAAGGGATATTTGGAAGCCCATAGAGGGCTATGGAGAAAAACAAATATCTTCCGTTCAAAACTGGAAAGAAGCTTTCTGAGAAACTGCTCTGTGTTCTGTTAATTCATCTCACAGAGTTACATCTTTCCCTTCAAGAAGCCTTTTGCTAAGGCTGTTCTTGTGGAATTGGCAAAGGGATATTTGGAAGCCCATAGAGGGCTATGGAGAAAAAGCAAATATCTTCCGTTCAAAACTCGAAAGAAGCTTTCTGAGAAACTGCTCTGTGTTCTGTTAATTCATCTCACAGAGTTACATCTTTCCCTTCAAGAAGCCTTTCGCTAAGGCTGTTCTTGTGGAATTGGCAAAGGGATATTTGGAATCCCATAGAGGGCTATGGGCAAAAAGGAAATATCTTCCGTTCAAAACTCGAAAGAAGCTTTCTGAGAAACTGCTCTGTGTTCTGTTAATTCATCTACCAGAGTTACATCTTTCCCTTCAAGAAGCCTTTCGCTAAGGCTGTTCTTGTGGAATTGGCAAAGGGATATTTGGAAGCCCATAGAGGGCTATGGAGAAAAACCAAATATCTTCCGTTCAAATCTCGAAAGAAGCTTTCTGAGAAACTGCTCTGTGTTCTGTTAATTCATCTCACAGAGTTACATCTTTCCCTTCAAGAAGCCTTTCGCTAAGGCTGTTCTTGTGGAATTGGCAAAGGGATATTTGGAAGCCCATAGAGGGCTATGGGCAAAAAGGAAATATCTTCCGTTCAAAACTGGAAAGAAGCTTTCTGAGAAACTGCTCTGTGTTTTGTTAATACATCTCCCAGTGTTACATCTTTCCCTTCAAGAAGCCTTTCGCTAAGGCTGTTCCTGTGGAATTGGCAAAGGGATATTTGGAAGCCCATAGAGGGCTATGGAGAAAAAGCAAATATCTTCCGTTCAAAACTGGAAAGAAGCTTTCTGAGAAACTGCTCTGTGTTCTGTTAATTCATCTCACAGAGTTACATCTTTCCCTTCAAGAAGCATTTCGCTAAGGCTGTTCTTGTGGAATTGGCAAAGGGATATTTGGAAGCCCATAGAGGGCTATGGTGAAAAACGAAATATCTTCCGTTCAAAACTGGAAAGAAGCTTTCTGAGAAACTGCTCTGTGTTCTGTTAATTCATCTCACAGAGTTACATCTTTCCCTTCAAGTAGCCTTTCGCTAAGGCTGTTCTTGTGGAATTGGCAAAGGGATATTTGGAAGCCCATAGAGGGCTATGGAAAAAAGCAAATATCTTCCGTTCAAAACTGGAAAGAAGCTTTCTGAGAAACTGCTCTGTGTTCTGTTAATTCACCTCACAGAGTTACATCTTTCCCTTCAAGAAGCCTTTCGCTAAGGCTGTTCTTGTGGAATTGGCAAAGGGATATATGGAAGCCCATAGAGGGCTATGGAGAAAAAGCAAATATCTTCCGTTCAAAACTCGAAAGAAGCTTTCTGAGAAACTGCTCTGTGTTCTGTTAATTCATCTCACAGAGTTACATCTTTCCCTTCAAGAAGCCTTTCGCAAAGGCTGTTCTTGTGGAATTGGCAAAGGGATATTTGGAAGCCCATAGAGGGCTATTTTGAAAAAGGAAATATCTTCCGTTCAGAACTGGAAACAAGCTTTCTGAGAAACTGCTCTGTGTTCTCTTAATTCATCTCACAGAGTTACATCTTTCCCTTCAAGAAGCCTTTCGCTAAGGCTGTTCTTGTGGAATTGGCAAAGGGATATTTGGAAGCCCATAGAGGGCTATGGGCAAAAAGGAAATATCTTCCGTTCAAAACTGGAAAGAAGCTTTCTGAGAAACTGCTCTGTGTTTTGTTAATTCATCTCCCAGATTTACATCTTTCGCTTCAAGAAGCCTTTCGCTAAGGCTGTTCTTGTGGAATTGGCAAAGGGATATTTGGAAGCCCATAGAGGGCTATTTTGAAAAAGGAAATATCTTCCGTTCAAAACTGGAAAGAAGCTTTCTGAGAAACTGCTCTGTGTTCTGTTAATTCATCTCACAGAGTTACATCTTTCCCTTCAAGAAGCCTTTCGCTAAGGCTGTTCTTGTGGAATTGGCAAAGGGATATTTGGAAGCCCATAGAGGGCTATTTGAAAAAGGAAATATCTTCCGTTCAAAACTGGAAAGAAGCTTTCTGAGAAACTGCTCTGTGTTCTATTAATTCATCTCACAGAGGTACATCTTTCCCTTCAAGAAGCCTTTCGCTCAGGCTGTACTGGTGGAATTGGCAAAGGGATATTTGGAAGCCCATAGAGGGCTATGGTGAAAAAGGAAATATCTTCCGTTCAAAACTCGAAAGAAGCTTTCTGAGAAACTGCTCTGTGTTCTGTTAATTCATCTCACAGAGTTACATCTTTCCCTTCAAGAAGCCTTTCGCTAAGGCTGTTCTTGTGGAATTGGCATAGGGATATTTGGAAGCCCATAGAGGGCTATGGAGAAAAACCAAATATCTTCCGTTCAAAACTCGAAAGAAGCTTTCTGAGAAACTGCTCTGTGTTCTGTTAATTCATCTCACAGAGTTACATCTTTCCCTTCAAGAAGCCTTTCGCTAAGGCTGTTCTTGTGGAATTGGCAAAGGGATATTTGGAAGCCCATAGAGGGCAATGGAGAAATAGCAAATATCTTCCGTTCAAAACTGGAAAGAAGCTTTCTGAGAAACTGCTCTGTGTTCTGTTAATTCATCTCACAGAGTTACATCTTTCCCTTCAAGAAGCCTTTCGCTAAGGCTGTTCTTGTGGAATTGGCAAAGGGATATTTGGAAGCCCATAGAGGGCTACGGTGAAAAAGGAAATATCTTCCGTTCAAAACTGGAAACAAGCTTTCTGAGAAACTGCTCTGTGTTCTGTTAATTCATCTCACAGAGTTACATCTTTCCCTTCAAGAAGCCTTTCGCTAAGGCTGTTCTTGTGGAATTGGCAAAGGGATATTTGGAAGCCCATAGAGGGCTATAGTGAAAAAGGAAATATCTTCCGTTCAAAACTGGAAACAAGCTTTCTGAGAAACTGCTCTTTGTTCTGTTAATTCATCTCACAGAGTTACATCTTTCCCTTCAAGTAGCCTTTCGCCACGGCTCTTCTTGTGGAATTGGCAAAGGGATATTTGGAAGCCCATAGAGGGCTATGGAGAAAAACAAATATCTTCCGTTCAAAACTGGAAAGAAGCTTTCTGAGAAACTGCTCTGTGTTCTGTTAATTCATCTCACAGAGTTACATCTTTCCCTTCAAGAAGCCTTTTGCTAAGGCTGTTCTTGTGGAATTGGCAAAGGGATATTTGGAAGCCCATAGAGGGCTATGGAGAAAAAGCAAATATCTTCCGTTCAAAACTCGAAAGAAGCTTTCTGAGAAACTGCTCTGTGTTCTGTTAATTCATCTCACAGAGTTACATCTTTCCCTTCAAGAAGCCTTTCGCTAAGGCTGTTCTTGTGGAATTGGCAAAGGGATATTTGGAAGCCCATAGAGGGCTATGGGCAAAAAGGAAATATCTTCCGTTCAAAACTGGAAAGAAGCTTTCTGAGAAACTGCTCTGTGTTTTGTTAATTCATCTCCCAGAGTTACATCTTTCGCTTCAAGAAGCCTTTCGCTAAGGCTGTTCTTGTGGAATTGGCAAAGGGATATTTGGAAGCCCATAGAGGGCTATTTTGAAAAAGGAAATATCTTCCGTTCAAAACTGGAAAGAAGCTTTCTGAGAAACTGCTCTGTGTTCTGTTAATTCATCTCACAGAGTTACATCTTTCCCTTCAAGAAGCCTTTCGCTAAGGCTGTTCTTGTGGAATTGGCAAAGGGATATTTGGAAGCCCATAGAGGGCTATTTTGAAAAAGGAAATATCTTCCGTTCAAAACTGGAAAGAAGCTTTCTGAGAAACTGCTCTGTGTTCTATTAATTCATCTCACAGAGGTACATCTTTCCCTTCAAGAAGCCTTTCGCTCAGGCTGTTCTGGTGGAATTGGCAAAGGGATATTTGGAAGCCCATAGAGTTCTATGGTGAAAAAGGAAATATCTTCCGTTCAAAACTCGAAAGAAGCTTTCTGAGAAACTGCTCTGTGTTCTGTTAATTCATCTCACAGAGTTACATCTTTCCCTTCAAGAAGCCTTTCGCTAAGGCTGTTCTTGTGGAATTGGCAAAGGGATATTTGGAAGCCCATAGAGGGCTATGGAGAAAAACCAAATATCTTCCGTTCAAATCTCGAAAGAAGCTTTCTGAGAAACTGCTCTGTGTTCTGTTAATTCATCTCACAGAGTTACATCTTTCCCTTCAAGAAGCCTTTCGCTAAGGCTGTTCTTGTGGAATTGGCAAAGGGATATTTGGAAGCCCATAGAGGGCTATGGGCAAAAAGGAAATATCTTCCGTTCAAAACTGGAAAGAAGCTTTCTGAGAAACTGCTCTGTGTTTTGTTAATACATCTCCCAGTGTTACATCTTTCCCTTCAAGAAGCCTTTCGCTAAGGCTGTTCTTGTGGAATTGGCAAAGGGATATTTGGAAGCCCATAGAGGGCTATGGAGAAAAAGCAAATATCTTCCGTTCAAAACTGGAAAGAAGCTTTCTGAGAAACT
The DNA here is from genome assembly GCF_047675955.1 of Chlorocebus sabaeus. Taxonomy (NCBI): domain Eukaryota; kingdom Metazoa; phylum Chordata; class Mammalia; order Primates; family Cercopithecidae; genus Chlorocebus; species Chlorocebus sabaeus. The sequence continues at coordinate 120,711 of NW_027327478.1, read as the reverse complement.
GCTCTGTGTTCTGTTAATTCATCTCACAGAGTTACATCTTTCCCTTCAAGAAGCATTTCGCTAAGGCTGTTCTTGTGGAATTGGCAAAGGGATATTTGGAAGCCCATAGAGGGCTATGGTGAAAAAGGAAATATCTTCCGTTCAAAACTGGAAAGAAGCTTTCTGAGAAACTGCTCTGTGTTCTGTTAATTCATCTCACAGAGTTACATCTTTCCCTTCAAGTAGCCTTTCGCTAAGGCTGTTCTTGTGGAATTGGCAAAGGGATATTTGGAAGCCCATAGAGGGCTATGGAAAAAAGCAAATATCTTCCGTTCAAAACTGGAAAGAAGCTTTCTGAGAAACTGCTCTGTGTTCTGTTAATTCACCTCACAGAGTTACATCTTTCCCTTCAAGAAGCCTTTCGCTAAGGCTGTTCTTGTGGAATTGGCAAAGGGATATATGGAAGCCCATAGAGGGCTATGGAGAAAAAGCAAATATCTTCCGTTCAAAACTCGAAAGAAGCTTTCTGAGAAACTACTCTGTGTTCTGTTAATTCATCTCACAGAGTTACATCTTTCCCTTCAAGAAGCCTTTCGCTAAGGCTGTTCTTGTGGAATTGGCAAAGGGATATTTGGAAGCCCATAGAGGGCTATTTTGAAAAAGGAAATATCTTCCGTTCAGAACTGGAAACAAGGTTTCTGAGAAACTGCTCTGTGTTCTGTTAATTCATCTCACAGAGTTACATCTTTCCCTTCAAGAAGCCTTTCGCTAAGGCTGTTCTTGTGGAATTGGCAAAGGGATATTTGGAAGCCCATAGAGGGCTATGGGCAAAAAGGAAATATCTTCCGTTCAAAACTGGAAAGAAGCTTTCTGAGAAACTGCTCTGTGTTTTGTTAATTCATCTCCCACATTTACATCTTTCGCTTCAAGAAGCCTTTCGCTAAGGCTGTTCTTGTGGAATTGGCAAAGGGATATTTGGAAGCCCATAGAGGGCTATTTTGAAAAAGGAAATATCTTCCGTTCAAAAGTGGAAAGAAGCTTTCTGAGAAACTGCTCTGTGTTCTGTTAATTCATCTCACAGAGTTACATCTTTCCCTTCAAGAAGCCTTTCGCTGAGGCTGTTCTTGTGGAATTGGCAAAGGGATATTTGGAAGCCCATAGAGGGCTATTTTGAAAAAGGAAATATCTTCCGTTCAAAACTGGAAAGAAGCTTTCTGAGAAACTGCTCTGTGTTCTATTAATTCATCTCACAGAGGTACATCTTTCCCTTCAAGAAGCCTTTCGCTCAGGCTGTTCTGGTGGAATTGGCAAAGGGATATTTGGAAGCCCCTAGAGGGCTATGGTGAAAAAGGAAATATCTTCCTTTCAAAACTCGAAAGAAGCTTTCTGAGAAACTGTTCTGTGTTCTGTTAATTCATCTCACAGAGTTACATCTTTCCCTTCAAGAAGCCTTTCGCTAAGGCTGTTCTTGTGGAATTGGCAAAGGGATATTTGGAAGCCCATAGAGGGCTATGGAGAAAAACCAAATATCTTCCGTTCAAAACTCGAAAGAAGCTTTCTGAGAAACTGCTCTGTGTTCTGTTAATTCATCTCACAGAGTTACATCTTTCCCTTCAAGAAGCCTTTCGCTAAGGCTGTTCTTGTGGAATTGGCAAAGGGATATTTGGAAGCCCATAGAGGGCTATGGAGAAATAGCAAATATCTTCCGTTCAAAACTGGAAAGAAGCTTTCTGAGAAACTGCTCTGTGTTCTGTTAATTCATCTCACAGAGTTACATCTTTCCCTTCAAGAAGCCTTTCGCTAAGGCTGTTCTTGTGGAATTGGCAAAGGGATATTTGGAAGCCCATAGAGGGCTACGGTGAAAAAGGAAATATCTTCCGTTCAAAACTGGAAACAAGCTTTCTGAGAAACTGCTCTGTGTTCTGTTAATTCATCTCACAGAGTTACATCTTTCCCTTCAAGTAGCCTTTCGCTAAGGCTGTTCTTGTGGAATTGGCAAAGAGATATTTGGAAGCCCATAGAGGGCTATAGTGAAAAAGGAAATATCTTCCGTTCAAAACTGGAAACAAGCTTTCTGAGAAACTGCTCTTTGTTCTGTTAATTCATCTCACAGAGTTACATCTTTCCCTTCAAGTAGCCTTTCGCCACGGCTCTTCTTGTGGAATTGGCAAAGGGATATTTGGAAGCCCATAGAGGGCTATGGAGAAAAACAAATATCTTCCGTTCAAAACTGGAAAGAAGCTTTCTGAGAAACTGCTCTGTGTTCTGTTAATTCATCTCACAGAGTTACATCTTTCCCTTCAAGAAGCCTTTTGCTAAGGCTGTTCTTGTGGAATTGGCAAAGGGATATTTGGAAGCCCTTAGAGGGCTATGGAGAAAAAGCAAATATCTTCCGTTCAAAACTGGAAAGAAGCTTTCTGAGAAACTGCTCTGTGTTCTGTTAATTCATCTCACAGAGTTACATCTTTCCCTTCAAGAAGCCTTTCGCTAAGGCTGTTCTTGTGGAATTGGCAAAGGGATATTTGGAAGCCCATAGAGGGCTATTTTGAAAAAGGAAATATCTTCCGTTCAAAACTGGAAACAAGCTTTCTGAGAAACTGCTCTGTGTTCTGTTAATTCCTCTCACAGAGTTACATCTTTCCCTTCAAGAAGCCTTTCGCTAAGGCTGTTCTTGTGGAATTGGCAAAGGGATATTTGTAAGCCCATAGAGGGCTATGGGCAAAAAGGAAATATCTTCCGTTCAAAACTGGAAAGAAGCTTTCTGAGAAACTGCTCTGTGTTTTGTTAATTCATCTCCCAGAGTTACATCTTTCCCTTCAAGAAGCCTTTCGCTAAGGCTGTTCTTGTGGAATTGGCAAACGGATATTTGGAAGCCCATAGAGGGCTATTTTGAAAAAGGAAATATCTTCCGTTCAAAACTGGAAAGAAGCTTTCTGAGAAACTGCTCTGTGTTCTATTAATTCATCTCACAGAGTTACATCTTTCCCTTCAAGAAGCCTTTCGCTAAGGCTGTTCTTCTGGAATTGGCAAAGGGATATTTGGAAGCCCATAGAGGGCTTTGGTGAAAAAGGAAATATCTTCCGTTCAAAACTGGAAAGAAGCTTTCTGAGAAACTGGCTGTGTTTTGTTAATACATCTCCCAGTGTTACATCTTTCCCTTCAAAAAGCCTTTCGCTAAGGCTGTTCTTGTGGAATTGGCAAAGGGATATTTGGAAGCCCATAGAGGGTTATGGAGGAAAAGCAAATATCTTCCGTTCAAAACTGGAAAGAAGCTTTCTGAGAAACTGCTCTGTGTTCTGTTAATTCATCTCACAGAGTTACATCTTTCCCTTCAAGAAGCCTTTCGCTAAGGCTGTTCTTGTGGAATTGGCAAAGGGATATTTTGAAGCCCATAGAGGGCTATGGTGAAAAAGAAAATATCCTCCGTTCAAAACTGGAAACAAGCTTTCTGAGAAACTGCTCTGTGTTCTGTTAATTCATCTCACAGAGTTACATCTTTCCCTTCAAGTAGCCTTTCGCTAAGGCTGTTCTTGTGGAATTGGCAAAGGGATATTTGGAAGCCCATAGAGGGCTATGGAGAAAAAGCAAATATCTTCCGTTCAAAACTGGAAAGAAGCTTTCTGAGAAACTGCTCTGTGTTCTGTTAATTCATCTCACAGAGTTACATCTTTCCCTTCAAGAAGCCTTTCGCTAAGGCTGTTCTTGTGGAATTGGCAAAGGGATATTTGGAAGCCCATAGAGGGCTACGGAGAAAAAGCAAATATCTTCCGTTCAAAACACGAAAGAAGCTTTCTGAGAAACTGCTCTGTGTTCTGTTAATTCATCTCACAGAGTTACATCTTTCCCTTCAAGAAGCCTTTCGCTAAGGCTGTTCTTGTGGAATTGGCAAAGGGATATTTGGAAGCCCTTAGAGGGCTATGGTGAAAAAGGAAATATCTTCCGTTCAAAACTCGAGAGAAGCTTTCTGAGAAACTGCTCTCTGTTCTGTTAATTCATCTCCCAGAGTTACATCTTTCCCTTCCAGAAGCCTTTCGCTAAGGCTGTTCTTGTGGAATTGGCAAAGGGATATTTGGAAGCCCATAGAGGGCTATGGAGAAAAAGCAAATATCTTCCGTTCAAAACTGGAAAGAAGCTTTCTGAGAAACTGCTCTGTGTTCTGTTAATTCATCTCACAGAGTTACATCTTTCCCTTCAAGAAGCCTTTCGCTAAGGCTGTTCTTGTGGAATTGGCAAAGGGATATTTGGAAGCCCATAGAGGGCTATGGTGAAAAAGGAAATATCTTCCGTTCAAAACTGGAAACAAGCTTTCTGAGAAACTGCTCTGTGTTCTGTTAATTCATCTCACAGAGTTACATCTTTCCCTTCAAGTAGCCTTTCGCTAAGGCTGTTGTTGTGGAATTGGCAAAGGGATATTTGGAAGCCCATAGAGGGCTATGGAGAAAAAGCAAATATCTTCCGTTCAAAACTCGAAAGAAGCTTTCTGAGAAACTGCTCTGTGTTCTGTTAATTCATCTCACAGAGTTACATCTTTCCCTTCAAGAAGCCTTTCGCTAAGGCTGTTCTTGTGGAATTGGCAAAGGGATATTTGGAAGCCCATAGAGGGCTATGGAGAGAAAGCAAATATCTTCCGTTCAAAACTCGAAAGAAGCTTTCTGAGAAACTGCTCTGTGTTCTGTTAATTCATCTCACAGAGTTACATCTTTCCCTTCAAGAAGCCTTTCGCTAAGGCTGTTCTTGTGGAATTGGCAAAGGGATATTTGGAAGCCCATAGAGGGCTATTTTGAAAAAGGAAATATCTTCCGTTCAGAACTGGAAACAAGCTTTCTGAGAAACTGCTCTGTGTTCTGTTAATTCATCTCACAGAGTTACATCTTTCCCTTCCAGAAGCCTTTCGCTAAGGCTGTTCTTGTGGAATTGGCAAAGGGATATTTGGAAGCCCATAGAGGGCTATGGGCAAAAAGGAAATATCTTCCGTTCAAAACTGGAAAGAAGCTTTCTGAGAAACTGCTCTGTGTTTTGTTAATTCATCTCCCAGAGTTACATCTTTCGCTTCAAGAAGCCTTTCGCTAAGGCTGTTCTTGTGGAATTGGCAAAGGGATATTTGGAAGCCCATAGAGGGCTATTTTGAAAAAGGAAATATCTTCCGTTCAAAACTGGAAAGAAGCTTTCTGAGAAACTGCTCTGTGTTCTGTTAATTCATCTCACAGAGTTACATCTTTCCCTTCAAGAAGCCTTTCGCTAAGGCTGTTCTTGTGGAATTGGCAAAGGGATATTTGGAAGCCCATAGAGGGCTATTTTGAAAAAGGAAATATCTTCCGTTCAAAACTGGAAAGAAGCTTTCTGAGAAACTGCTCTGTGTTCTATTAATTCATCTCACAGAGGTACATCTTTCCCTTCAAGAAGCCTTTCGCTCAGGCTCTTCTGGTGGAATTGGCAAAGGGATATTTGGAAGCCCATAGAGGGCTATGGTGAAAAAGGAAATATCTTCCGTTCAAAACTCGAAAGAAGCTTTCTGAGAAACTGCTCTGTGTTCTGTTAATTCATCTCACAGTGTTACATCTTTCCCTTCAAGAAGCCTTTCGCTAAGGCTGTTCTTGTGGAATTGGCAAAGGGATATTTGGAAGCCCATAGAGGGCTATGGAGAAAAACAAATATCTTCCGTTCAAAACTCGAAAGAAGCTTTCTGAGAAACTGCTCTGTGTTCTGTTAATTCATCTCACAGAGTTACATCTTTCCCTTCAAGAAGCCTTTCGCTAAGGCTGTTCTTGTGGAATTGGCAAAGGGATATTTCGAAGCCCATAGAGGGCTATGGAGAAATAGCAAATATCTTCCGTTCAAAACTGGAAAGAAGCTTTCTGAGAAACTGCTCTGTGTTCTGTTAATTCATCTCACAGAGTTACATCTTTCCCTTCAAGAAGCCTTTCGCTAAGGCTGTTCTTGTGGAATTGGCAAAGGGATATTTGGAAGCCCATAGAGGGCTACGGTGAAAAAGGAAATATCTTCCGTTCAAAACTGGAAACAAGCTTTCTGAGAAACTGCTCTGTGTTCTGTTAATTCATCTCACAGAGTTACATCTTTCCCTTCAAGAAGCCTTTCGCTAAGGCTGTTCTTGTGGAATTGGCAAAGGGATATTTGGAAGCCCATAGAGGGCTATAGTGAAAAAGGAAATATCTTCCGTTCAAAACTGGAAACAAGCTTTCTGAGAAACTGCTCTTTGTTCTGTTAATTCATCTCACAGAGTTACATCTTTCCCTTCAAGTAGCCTTTCGCCACGGCTCTTCTTGTGGAATTGGCAAAGGGATATTTGGAAGCCCATAGAGGGCTATGGAGAAAAACAAATATCTTCCGTTCAAAACTGGAAAGAAGCTTTCTGAGAAACTGCTCTGTGTTCTGTTAATTCATCTCACAGAGTTACATCTTTCCCTTCAAGAAGCCTTTTGCTAAGGCTGTTCTTGTGGAATTGGCAAAGGGATATTTGGAAGCCCATAGAGGGCTATGGAGAAAAAGCAAATATCTTCCGTTCAAAACTCGAAAGAAGCTTTCTGAGAAACTGCTCTGTGTTCTGTTAATTCATCTCACAGAGTTACATCTTTCCCTTCAAGAAGCCTTTCGCTAAGGCTGTTCTTGTGGAATTGGCAAAGGGATATTTGGAAGCCCATAGAGGGCTATGGTGAAAAAGGAAATATCTTCCGTTCAAAACTCGAAAGAAGCTTTCTTAGAAACTGCTCTGTGTTCTGTTAATTCATCTACCAGAGTTACATCTTTCCCTTCAAGAAGCCTTTCGCTAAGGCTGTTCTTGTGGAATTGGCAAAGGGATATTTGGAAGCCCATAGAGGGCTATTTTGAAAAAGGAAATATCTTCCGTTCAAAACTGGAAACAAGCTTTCTGAGAAACTGCTCTGTGTTCTGTTAATTCCTCTCACAGAGTTACATCTTTCCCTTCAAGAAGCCTTTCGCTAAGGCTGTTCTTGTGGAATTGGCAAAGGGATATTTGTAAGCCCATAGAGGGCTATGGGCAAAAAGGAAATATCTTCCGTTCAAAACTGGAAAGAAGCTTTCTGAGAAACTGCTCTGTGTTTTGTTAATTCATCTCCCAGAGTTACATCTTTCCCTTCAAGAAGCCTTTCGCTAAGGCTGTTCTTGTGGAATTGGCAAACGGATATTTGGAAGCCCATAGAGGGCTATTTTGAAAAAGGAAATATCTTCCGTTCAAAACTGGAAAGAAGCTTTCTGAGAAACTGCTCTGTGTTCTATTAATTCATCTCACAGAGTTACATCTTTCCCTTCAAGAAGCCTTTCGCTAAGGCTGTTCTTCTGGAATTGGCAAAGGGATATTTGGAAGCCCATAGAGGGCTATGGTGAAAAAGGAAATATCTTCCGTTCAAAACTGGAAAGAAGCTTTCTGAGAAACTGGCTGTGTTTTGTTAATACATCTCCCAGTGTTACATCTTTCCCTTCAAGAAGCCTTTCGCTAAGGCTGTTCTTGTGGAATTGGCAAAGGGATATTTGGAAGCCCATAGAGGGTTATGGAGGAAAAGCAAATATCTTCCGTTCAAAACTGGAAAGAAGCTTTCTGAGAAACTGCTCTGTGTTCTGTTAATTCATCTCACAGAGTTACATCTTTCCCTTCAAGAAGCCTTTCGCTAAGGCTGTTCTTGTGGAATTGGCAAAGGGATATTTGGAAGCCCATAGAGGGCTATGGTGAAAAAGAAAATATCTTCCGTTCAAAACTGGAAACAAGCTTTCTGAGAAACTGCTCTGTGTTCTGTTAATTCATCTCACAGAGTTACATCTTTCCCTTCAAGTAGCCTTTCGCTAAGGCTGTTCTTGTGGAATTGGCAAAGGGATATTTGGAAGCCCATAGAGGGCTATGGAGAAAAACAAATATCTTCCGTTCAAAACTCGAAAGAAGCTTTCTGAGAAACTGCTCTGTGTTCTGTTAATTCATCTCACAGAGTTACATCTTTCCCTTCAAGAAGCCTTTCGCTAAGGCTGTTCTTGTGGAATTGGCAAAGGGATATTTGGAAGCCCATAGAGGGCTACGGAGAAAAAGCAAATATCTTCCGTTCAAAACACGAAAGAAGCTTTCTGAGAAACTGCTCTGTGTTCTGTTAATTCATCTCCCAGAGTTACATCTTTCCCTTCAAGAAGCCTTTCGCTAAGGCTGTTCTTGTGGAATTGGCAAAGGGATATTTGGAAGCCCTTAGAGGGCTATGGTGAAAAAGGAAATATCTTCCGTTCAAAACTCGAAAGAAGCTTTCTGAGAAACTGCTCTCTGTTCTGTTAATTCATCTCCCAGAGTTACATCTTTCCCTTCCAGAAGCCTTTCGCTAAGGCTGTTCTTGTGGAATTGGCAAAGGGATATTTGGAAGCCCATAGAGGGCTATGGAGAAAAAGCAAATATCTTCCGTTCAAAACTGGAAAGAAGCTTTCTGAGAAACTGCTCTGTGTTCTGTTAATTCATCTCACACAGTTACATCTTTCCCTTCAAGAAGCCTTTCGCTAAGGCTGTTCTTGTGGAATTGGCAAAGGGATATTTGGAAGCCCATAGAGGGCTATGGTGAAAAAGGAAATATCTTCCGTTCAAAACTGGAAAGAAGCTTTCTGAGAAACTGCTCTGTGTTCTGTTAATTCATCTCACAGAGTTACATCTTTCCCTTCAAGTAGCCTTTCGCTAAGGCTGTTGTTGTGGAATTGGCAAAGGGATATTTGGAAGCCCATAGAGGGCTATGGAGAAAAAGCAAATATCTTCCGTTCAAAACTGGAAAGAAGCTTTCTGAGAAACTGCTCTGTGTTCTGTTAATTCATCTCACAGAGTTACATCTTTCCCTTCAAGAAGCCTTTCGCTAAGGCTGTTCTTGTGGAATTGGCAAAGGGATATTTGGAAGCCCATAGAGGGCTATGGAGAAAAAGCAAATATCTTCCGTTCAAAACTCGAAAGAAGCTTTCTGGAAAAACTGCTCTGTGTTCTGTTAATTCATCTCACAGAGTTACATCTTTCCCTTCAAGAATCCTTTCGCTAAGGCTGTTCTTCTGGAATTGGCAAAGGGATATTTGGAAGCCCATAGAGGGCTATGGTGAAAAAGGAAATATCTTCCGTTCAAAACTCGAAAGAAGCTTTCTGAGAAACTGCTCTGTGTTCTGTTAATTCATCTCACAGAGTTACATCTTTCCCTTCAAGAAGCCTTTCGCTAAGGCTGTTCTTGTGGAATTGGCAAAGGGATATTTGGAAACCCATAGAGGGCTATTTTGAAAAAGGAAATATCTTCCGTTCAAAACTGGAAAGAAGCTTTCTGAGAAACTGCTCTGTGTTCTGTTAATTCATCTCACAGAGTTACATCTTTCCCTTCAAGAAGCCTTTCGCTAAGGCTGTTCTTTTGGAATTGGCAAAGGGATATTTGGAAGCCCATAGAGGGCTATGGGCAAAAACGAACTATCTTCCGTTCAAAACTCGAAAGAAGCTTTCTGAGAAATTGCTCTGTGTTTTGTTAATTCATCTCCCAGAGTTACATGTTTCCCTTCAAGAAGCCTTTGGCTAAGGCTGTTCTTGTGGAATTGGCAAAGGGATATTTGGAAGCCCATAGAGGGCTATTTTGAAAAAGGAAATATCTTCCGTTCAAAACTGGAAACAAGCTTTCTGAGAAACTGCTCTGTGTTCTGTTAATTCATCTCACAGAGTTATATCTTTCACTTCAAGAAGCCTTTCGCTAAGGCTGTTCTTGTGGAATTGGCAAAGGGATATTTGGAAGCCCATAGAGGGCTATGGTGAAAAAGGAAATATCTTCCGTTCAAAATTGGAAGGAAGCTTTCTGAGAAACTGCTCTGTGTTCTGTTAATTCATCTCACAGAGTTACATCTTTCCCTTCAAGAAGCCTTTCGCTAAGGCAGTTCTTGTGGAATTGGCAAAGGGATATTTGGAAGCCCATAGAGTGCTATGGTGAAAAAGGAAATATCTTCCGTTCAAAACTCGAAAGAAGCTTTCTGAGAAACTACTCTGTGTTCTGTTAATTCATCTCCCAGAGTTACATCTTTCCCTTCAAGAAGCCTTTCGCCAAGGCTGTTCTTGTGGAATTGGCAAAGGGATATTTGAAAGCCCATAGAGGGCTATGGAGAAAAAGCAAATATCTTCCGTTCAAAACTGGAAAGAAGCTTTCTGAGAAACTGCTCTGTGTTCTGTTAATTCATCTCACAGAGTTACATCTTTCCCTTCAAGAAGCCTTTCGCTAAGGCTGTTCTTGTGGAATTGGCAAAGGGATATTTGGAAGCCCATAGAGTGCTATGGTGAAAAAGGAAATATCTTCCGTTCAAAACTCGAAAGAAGCTTTCTGAGAAACTGCTCTGTGTTCTGTTAATTCATCTCCCAGAGTTACATCTTTCCCTTCAAGAAGCCTTTCGCTAAGGCTGTTCTTGTGGAATTGGCAAAGGGATATTTGGAAGCCCATAGAGGGCTATGGAGAAAAAGCAAATATCTTCCGTTCAAAACTGGAAAGAAGCTTTCTGAGAAACTGCTCTGTGTTCTGTTAATTCACCTCACAGAGTTACATCTTTCCCTTCAAGAAGCCTTTCGCTAAGGCTGTTCTTGTGGAATTGGCAAAGGGATATTTGGAAGCCCATAGAGGGCTATGGTGAAAAAGGAAATATCTTCCGTTCAAAACTGGAAAGAAGCTTTCTGAGAAACTGCTCTGTGTTCTGTTAATTCATCTCACAGAGTTACATCTTTCCCTTCAAGAAGCCTTTCGCTAAGGCTGTTCTTGTGGAATTGGCAAAGGGATATTTGGAAGCCCAAGGAGGGCTATGGAGAAAAAGGAAATATCTTCCGTTCAAAACTCGAAAGAAGCTTTCTGAGAAACTGCTCTGTGTTCTGTTAATTCATCTCACAGAGTTACATCTTTCCCTTCAAGAAGCCTTTCGCTAAGGCTGTTCTTGTGGAATTGGCAAAGGGATATTTGGAAACCCATAGAGGGCTATTTTGAAAAAGGAAATATCTTCCGTTCAAAACTGGAAACAAGCTTTCTGAGAAACTGCTCTGTGTTCTGTTAATTCATCTCACAGAGTTACATCTTTCCCTTCCAGAAGCCTTTCGCTAAGGCTGTTCTTGTGGAATTGGCAAAGGGATATTTGGAAGCCCATAGAGGGCTATGGAGAAAAAGCAAATATCTTCCGTTCAAAACTGGAAAGAAGCTTTCTGAGAAACTGCTCTGTGTTCTGTTAATTCATCTCACAGAGTTACATCTTTCCCTTCAAGAAGCCTTTCGCTAAGGCTGTTCTTGTGGAATTGGCAAAGGGATATTTGGAAGCCCATAGAGGGCTATGGTGAAAAAGGAAATATCTTCCGTTCAAAACTGGAAACAAGCTTTCTGAGAAACTGCTCTGTGTTCTGTTAATTCATCTCACAGAGTTACATCTTTCCCTTCAAGTAGCCTTTCGCTAAGGCTGTTGTTGTGGAATTGGCAAAGGGATATTTGGAAGCCCATAGAGGGCTATGGAGAAAAAGCAAATATCTTCCGTTCAAAACTCGAAAGAAGCTTTCTGAGAAACTGCTCTGTGTTCTGTTAATTCATCTCACAGAGTTACATCTTTCCCTTCAAGAAGCCTTTCGCTAAGGCTGTTCTTGTGGAATTGGCAAAGGGATATTTGGAAGCCCATAGAGGGCTATGGAGAGAAAGCAAATATCTTCCGTTCAAAACTCGAAAGAAGCTTTCTGAGAAACTGCTCTGTGTTCTGTTAATTCATCTCACAGAGTTACATCTTTCCCTTCAAGAAGCCTTTCGCTAAGGCTGTTCTTGTGGAATTGGCAAAGGGATATTTGGAAGCCCATAGAGGGCTATTTTGAAAAAGGAAATATCTTCCGTTCAGAACTGGAAACAAGCTTTCTGAGAAACTGCTCTGTGTTCTGTTAATTCATCTCACAGAGTTACATCTTTCCCTTCCAGAAGCCTTTCGCTAAGGCTGTTCTTGTGGAATTGGCAAAGGGATATTTGGAAGCCCATAGAGGGCTATGGGCAAAAAGGAAATATCTTCCGTTCAAAACTGGAAAGAAGCTTTCTGAGAAACTGCTCTGTGTTTTGTTAATTCATCTCCCAGAGTTACATCTTTCGCTTCAAGAAGCCTTTCGCTAAGGCTGTTCTTGTGGAATTGGCAAAGGGATATTTGGAAGCCCATAGAGGGCTATTTTGAAAAAGGAAATATCTTCCGTTCAAAACTGGAAAGAAGCTTTCTGAGAAACTGCTCTGTGTTCTGTTAATTCATCTCACAGAGTTACATCTTTCCCTTCAAGAAGCCTTTCGCTAAGGCTGTTCTTGTGGAATTGGCAAAGGGATATTTGGAAGCCCATAGAGGGCTATTTTGAAAAAGGAAATATCTTCCGTTCAAAACTGGAAAGAAGCTTTCTGAGAAACTGCTCTGTGTTCTATTAATTCATCTCACAGAGGTACATCTTTCCCTTCAAGAAGCCTTTCGCTCAGGCTCTTCTGGTGGAATTGGCAAAGGGATATTTGGAAGCCCATAGAGGGCTATGGTGAAAAAGGAAATATCTTCCGTTCAAAACTCGAAAGAAGCTTTCTGAGAAACTGCTCTGTGTTCTGTTAATTCATCTCACAGAGTTACATCTTTCCCTTCAAGAAGCCTTTCGCTAAGGCTGTTCTTGTGGAATTGGCAAAGAGATATTTGGAAGCCCATAGAGGGCTATGGAGAAAAACAAATATCTTCCGTTCAAAACTCGAAAGAAGCTTTCTGAGAAACTGCTCTGTGTTCTGTTAATTCATCTCACAGAGTTACATCTTTCCCTTCAAGAAGCCTTTCGCTAAGGCTGTTCTTGTGGAATTGGCAAAGGGATATTTCGAAGCCCATAGAGGGCTATGGAGAAATAGCAAATATCTTCCGTTCAAAACTGGAAAGAAGCTTTCTGAGAAACTGCTCTGTGTTCTGTTAATTCATCTCACAGAGTTACATCTTTCCCTTCAAGAAGCCTTTCGCTAAGGCTGTTCTTGTGGAATTGGCAAAGGGATATTTGGAAGCCCATAGAGGGCTACGGTGAAAAAGGAAATATCTTCCGTTCAAAACTGGAAACAAGCTTTCTGAGAAACTGCTCTGTGTTCTGTTAATTCATCTCACAGAGTTACATCTTTCCCTTCAAGAAGCCTTTCGCTAAGGCTGTTCTTGTGGAATTGGCAAAGGGATATTTGGAAGCCCATAGAGGGCTATAGTGAAAAAGGAAATATCTTCCGTTCAAAACTGGAAACAAGCTTTCTGAGAAACTGCTCTTTGTTCTGTTAATTCATCTCACAGAGTTACATCTTTCCCTTCAAGTAGCCTTTCGCCACGGCTCTTCTTGTGGAATTGGCAAAGGGATATTTGGAAGCCCATAGAGGGCTATGGAGAAAAACAAATATCTTCCGTTCAAAACTGGAAAGAAGCTTTCTGAGAAACTGCTCTGTGTTCTGTTAATTCATCTCACAGAGTTACATCTTTCCCTTCAAGAAGCCTTTTGCTAAGGCTGTTCTTGTGGAATTGGCAAAGGGATATTTGGAAGCCCATAGAGGGCTATGGAGAAAAAGCAAATATCTTCCGTTCAAAACTCGAAAGAAGCTTTCTGAGAAACTGCTCTGTGTTCTGTTAATTCATCTCACAGAGTTACATCTTTCCCTTCAAGAAGCCTTTCGCTAAGGCTGTTCTTGTGGAATTGGCAAAGGGATATTTGGAAGCCCATAGAGGGCTATGGTGAAAAAGGAAATATCTTCCGTTCAAAACTCGAAAGAAGCTTTCTTAGAAACTGCTCTGTGTTCTGTTAATTCATCTACCAGAGTTACATCTTTCCCTTCAAGAAGCCTTTCGCTAAGGCTGTTCTTGTGGAATTGGCAAAGGGATATTTGGAAGCCCATAGAGGGCTATTTTGAAAAAGGAAATATCTTCCGTTCAAAACTGGAAACAAGCTTTCTGAGAAACTGCTCTGTGTTCTGTTAATTCCTCTCACAGAGTTACATCTTTCCCTTCAAGAAGCCTTTCGCTAAGGCTGTTCTTGTGGAATTGGCAAAGGGATATTTGTAAGCCCATAGAGGGCTATGGGCAAAAAGGAAATATCTTCCGTTCAAAACTGGAAAGAAGCTTTCTGAGAAACTGCTCTGTGTTTTGTTAATTCATCTCCCAGAGTTACATCTTTCCCTTCAAGAAGCCTTTCGCTAAGGCTGTTCTTGTGGAATTGGCAAACGGATATTTGGAAGCCCATAGAGGGCTATTTTGAAAAAGGAAATATCTTCCGTTCAAAACTGGAAAGAAGCTTTCTGAGAAACTGCTCTGTGTTCTATTAATTCATCTCACAGAGTTACATCTTTCCCTTCAAGAAGCCTTTCGCTAAGGCTGTTCTTCTGGAATTGGCAAAGGGATATTTGGAAGCCCATAGAGGGCTTTGGTGAAAAAGGAAATATCTTCCGTTCAAAACTGGAAAGAAGCTTTCTGAGAAACTGGCTGTGTTTTGTTAATACATCTCCCAGTGTTACATCTTTCCCTTCAAGAAGCCTTTCGCTAAGGCTGTTCTTGTGGAATTGGCAAAGGGATATTTGGAAGCCCATAGAGGGTTATGGAGGAAAAGCAAATATCTTCCGTTCAAAACTGGAAAGAAGCTTTCTGAGAAACTGCTCTGTGTTCTGTTAATTCATCTCACAGAGTTACATCTTTCCCTTCAAGAAGCCTTTCGCTAAGGCTGTTCTTGTGGAATTGGCAAAGGGATATTTGGAAGCCCATAGAGGGCTATGGTGAAAAAGAAAATATCTTCCGTTCAAAACTGGAAACAAGCTTTCTGAGAAACTGCTCTGTGTTCTGTTAATTCATCTCACAGAGTTACATCTTTCCCTTCAAGTAGCCTTTCGCTAAGGCTGTTCTTGTGGAATTGGCAAAGGGATATTTGGAAGCCCATAGAGGGCTATGGAGAAAAAGCAAATATCTTCCGTTCAAAACTCGAAAGAAGCTTTCTGAGAAACTGCTCTGTGTTCTGTTAATTCATCTCACAGAGTTACATCTTTCCCTTCAAGAAGCCTTTCGCTAAGGCTGTTCTTGTGGAATTGGCAAAGGGATATTTGGAAGCCCATAGAGGGCTACGGAGAAAAAGCAAATATCTTCCGTTCAAAACACGAAAGAAGCTTTCTGAGAAACTGCTCTGTGTTCTGTTAATTCATCTCACAGAGTTACATCTTTCCCTTCAAGAAGCCTTTCGCTAAGGCTGTTCTTGTGGAATTGGCAAAGGGATATTTGGAAGCCCTTAGAGTGCTATGGTGAAAAAGGAAATATCTTCCGTTCAAAACTCGAAAGAAGCTTTCTGAGAAACTGCTCTATGTTCTGTTAATTCATCTCCCAGAGTTACATCTTTCCCTTCCAGAAGCCTTTCGCTAAGGCTGTTCTTGTGGAATTGGCAAAGGGATATTTGGAAGCCCTTAGAGGGCTATGGAGAAATAGCAAATATCTTCCGTTCAAAACTGGAAAGAAGCTTTCTGAGAAACTGCTCTGTGTTCTGTTAATTCATCTCACAGAGTTACATCTTTCCCTTCAAGAAGCCTTTCGCTAAGGCTGTTCTTGTGGAATTGGCAAAGGGATATTTGGAAGCCCATAGAGGGCTACGGTGAAAAAGGAAATATCTTCCGTTCAAAACTGGAAACAAGCTTTCTGAGAAACTGCTCTGTGTTCTGTTAATTCATCTCACAGAGTTACATCTTTCCCTTCAAGTAGCCTTTCGCTAAGGCTGTTCTTGTGGAATTGGCAAAGGGATATTTGGAAGCCCATAGAGGGCTATAGTGAAAAAGGAAATATCTTCCGTTCAAAACTGGAAACAAGCTTTCTGAGAAACTGCTCTTTGTTCTGTTAATTCATCTCACAGAGTTACATCTTTCCCTTCAAGTAGCCTTTCGCCACGGCTCTTCTTGTGGAATTGGCAAAGGGATATTTGGAAGCCCATAGAGGGCTATGGAGAAAAACAAATATCTTCCGTTCAAAACTGGAAAGAAGCTTTCTGAGAAACTGCTCTGTGTTCTGTTAATTCATCTCACAGAGTTACATCTTTCCCTTCAAGAAGCCTTTTGCTAAGGCTGTTCTTGTGGAGTTGGCAAAGGGATATTTGGAAGCCCATAGAGGGCTATGGAGAAAAAGCAAATATCTTCCGTTCAAAACTGGAAAGAAGCTTTCTGAGAAACTGCTCTGTGTTCTGTTAATTCATCTCACAGAGTTACATCTTTCCCTTCAAGAAGCCTTTCGCTAAGGCTGTTCTTGTGGAATTGGCAAAGGGATATTTGGAAGCCCATAGAGGGCTATGGTGAAAAAGGAAATATCTTCCGTTCAAAACTCGAAAGAAGCTTTCTTAGAAACTGCTCTGTGTTCTGTTAATTCATCTACCAGAGTTACATCTTTCCCTTCAAGAAGCCTTTCGCTAAGGCTGTTCTTGTGGAATTGGCAAAGGGATATTTGGAAGCCCATAGAGGGCTATTTTGAAAAAGGAAATATCTTCCGTTCAAAACTGGAAACAAGCTTTCTGAGAAACTGCTCTGTGTTCTGTTAATTCCTCTCACAGAGTTACATCTTTCCCTTCAAGAAGCCTTTCGCTAAGGCTGTTCTTGTGGAATTGGCAAAGGGATATTTGGAAGCCCATAGAGGGCTATGGGCAAAAAGGAAATATCTTCCGTTCAAAACTGGAAAGAAGCTTTCTGAGAAACTGCTCTGTGTTTTGTTAATTCATCTCCCAGAGTTACATCTTTCCCTTCAAGAAGCCTTTCGCTAAGGCTGTTCTTGTGGAATTGGCAAACGGATATTTGGAAGCCCATAGAGGGCTATTTTGAAAAAGGAAATATCTTCCGTTCAAAACTGGAAAGAAGCTTTCTGAGAAACTGCTCTGTGTTCTATTAATTCATCTCACAGAGTAACATCTTTCCCTTCAAGAAGCCTTTCGCTAAGGCTGTTCTTGTGGAATTGGCAAAGGGATATTTGGAAGCCCATAGAGGGCTATGGTGAAAAAGAAAATATCTTCCGTTCAAAACTGGAAACAAGCTTTCTGAGAAACTGCTCTGTGTTCTGTTAATTCATCTCACAGAGTTACATCTTTCCCTTCAAGTAGCCTTTCGCTAAGGCTGTTCTTGTGGAATTGGCAAAGGGATATTTGGAAGCCCATAGAGGGCTATGGAGAAAAAGCAAATATCTTCCGTTCAAAACTGGAAAGAAGCTTTCTGAGAAACTGCTCTGTGTTCTGTTAATTCATCTCACAGAGTTACATCTTTCCCTTCAAGAAGCCTTTCGCTAAGGCTGTTCTTGTGGAATTGGCAAAGGGATATTTGGAAGCCCATAGAGGGCTACGGAGAAAAAGCAAATATCTTCCGTTCAAAACACGAAAGAAGCTTTCTGAGAAACTGCTCTGTGTTCTGTTAATTCATCTCACAGAGTTACATCTTTCCCTTCAAGAAGCCTTTCGCTAAGGCTGTTCTTGTGGAATTGGCAAAGGGATATTTGGAAGCCCTTAGAGTGCTATGGTGAAAAAGGAAATATCTTCCGTTCAAAACTCGAAAGAAGCTTTCTGAGAAACTGCTCTCTGTTCTGTTAATTCATCTCCCAGAGTTACATCTTTCCCTTCCAGAAGCCTTTCGCTAAGGCTGTTCTTGTGGAATTGGCAAAGGGATATTTGGAAGCCCATAGAGGGCTATGGAGAAAAAGCAAATATCTTCCGTTCAAAACTGGAAAGAAGCTTTCTGAGAAACTGCTCTGTGTTCTGTTAATTCATCTCACAGAGTTACATCCTTCCCTTCAAGAAGCCTTTCGCTAAGGCTGTTCTTGTGGAATTGGCAAAGGGATATTTGGAAGCCCATAGAGGGCTATGGTGAAAAAGGAAATATCTTCCGTTCAAAACTGGAAACAAGCTTTCTGAGAAACTGCTCTGTGTTCTGTTAATTCATCTCACAGAGTTACATCTTTCCCTTCAAGTAGCCTTTCGCTAAGGCTGTTGTTGTGGAATTGGCAAAGGGATATTTGGAAGCCCATAGAGGGCTATGGAGAAAAAGCAAATATCTTCCGTTCAAAACTCGAAAGAAGCTTTCTGAGAAACTGCTCTGTGTTCTGTTAATTCATCTCACAGAGTTACATCTTTCCCTTCAAGAAGCCTTTCGCTAAGGCTGTTCTTGTGGAATTGGCAAAGGGATATTTGGAAGCCCATAGAGGGCTATGGAGAAAAAGCAAATATCTTCCGTTCAAAACTCGAAAGAAGCTTTCTGAGAAACTGCTCTGTGTTCTGTTAATTCATCTCACAGAGTTACATCTTTCCCTTCCAGAAGCCTTTCGCTAAGGCTGTTCTTGTGGAATTGGCAAAGGGATATTTGGAAGCCCATAGAGGGCTATGGGCAAAAAGGAAATATCTTCCGCTCAAAACTGGAAAGAAGCTTTCTGAGAAACTGCTCTGTGTTTTGTTAATTCATCTCCCAGAGTTACATCTTTCGCTTCAAGAAGCCTTTCGCTAAGGCTGTTCTTGTGGAATTGGCAAAGGGATATTTGGAAGCCCATAGAGGGCTATTTTGAAAAAGGAAATATCTTCCGTTCAAAACTGGAAAGAAGCTTTCTGAGAAACTGCTCTGTGTTCTGTTAATTCATCTCACAGAGTTACATCTTTCCCTTCAAGAAGCCTTTCGCTAAGGCTGTTCTTGTGGAATTGGCAAAGGGATATTTGGAAGCCCATAGAGGGCTATTTTGAAAAAGGAAATATCTTCCGTTCAAAACTGGAAAGAAGCTTTCTGAGAAACTGCTCTGTGTTCTATTAATTCATCTCACAGAGGTACATCTTTCCCTTCAAGAAGCCTTTCGCTCAGGCTGTTCTGGTGGAATTGGCAAAGGGATATTTGGAAGCCCATAGAGGGCTATGGTGAAAAAGGAAATATCTTCCGTTCAAAACTCGAAAGAAGCTTTCTGAGAAACTGCTCTGTGTTCTGTTAATTCATCTCACAGAGTTACATCTTTCCCTTCAAGAAGCCTTTCGCTAAGGCTGTTCTTGTGGAATTGGCAAAGGGATATTTGGAAGCCCATAGAGGGCTATGGAGAAAAACCAAATATCTTCCGTTCAAGTCTCGAAAGAAGCTTTCTGAGAAACTGCTCTGTGTTCTGTTAATTCATCTCACAGAGTTACATCTTTCCCTTCAAGAAGCCTTTCGCTAAGGCTGTTCTTGTGGAATTGGCAAAGGGATATTTGGAAGCCCATAGAGGGCTATGGGCAAAAAGGAAATATCTTCCGTTCAAAACTGGAAAGAAGCTTTCTGAGAAACTGCTCTGTGTTTTGTTAATACATCTCACAGAGTTACATCTTTCCCTTCAAGAAGCCTTTCGCTAAGGCTGTTCTTGTGGAATTGGCAAAGGGATATTTGGAAGCCCATAGAGGGCTATGGAGAAAAAGCAAATATCTTCCGTTCAAAACTGGAAAGAAGCTTTCTGAGAAACTGCTCTGTGTTCTATTGATTCATCTCACAGAGTTACGTCTTTCCCTTCAAGAAGCATTTCGCTAAGGCTGTTCTTGTGGAATTGGCAAAGGGATATTTGGAAGCCCATAGAGGGCTATGGTGAAAAAGGAAATATCTTCCGTTCAAAACTGGAAAGAAGCTTTCTGAGAAACTGCTCTGTGTTCTGTTAATTCATCTCACAGAGTTACATCTTTCCCTTCAAGTAGCCTTTCGCTAAGGCTGTTCTTGTGGAATTGGCAAAGGGATATTTGGAAGCCCATAGAGGGCTATGGAAAAAAGCAAATATCTTCCGTTCAAAACTGGAAAGAAGCTTTCTGAGAAACTGCTCTGTGTTCTGTTAATTCACCTCACAGAGTTACATATTTCCCTTCAAGAAGCCTTTCGCTAAGGCTGTTCTTGTGGAATTGGCAAAGGGATATATGGAAGCCCATAGAGGGCTATGGAGAAAAAGCAAATATCTTCCGTTCAAAACTCGAAAGAAGCTTTCTGAGAAACTGCTCTGTGTTCTGTTAATTCATCTCACAGAGTTACATCTTTCCCTTCAAGAAGCCTTTCGCTAAGGCTGTTCTTGTGGAATTGGCAAAGGGATATTTGGAAGCCCATAGAGGGCTATTTTGAAAAAGGAAATATCTTCCGTTCAGAACTAGAAACAAGCTTTCTGAGAAACTGCTCTGTGTTCTGTTAATTCATCTCACAGAGTTACATCTTTCCCTTCAAGAAGCCTTTCGCTAAGGCTGTTCTTGTGGAATTGGCAAAGGGATATTTGGAAGCCCATAGAGGGCTATGGGCAAAAAGGAAATATCTTCCGTTCAAAACTGGAAAGAAGCTTTCTGAGAAACTGCTCTGTGTTTTGTTAATTCATCTCCCAGATTTACATCTTTCGCTTCAAGAAGCCTTTCGCTAAGGCTGTTCTTGTGGAATTGGCAAAGGGATATTTGGAAGCCCATAGAGGGCTATTTTGAAAAAGGAAATATCTTCCGTTCAAAACTGGAAAGAAGCTTTCTGAGAAACTGCTCTGTGTTCTGTTAATTCATCTCACAGAGTTACATCTTTCCCTTCAAGAAGCCTTTCGCTAAGGCTGTTCTTGTGGAATTGGCAAAGGGATATTTGGAAGCCCATAGAGGGCTATTTTGAAAAAGGAAATATCTTCCGTTCAAAACTGGAAAGAAGCTTTCTGAGAAACTGCTCTGTGTTCTATTAATTCATCTCACAGAGGTACATCTTTCCCTTCAAGAAGCCTTTCGCTCAGGCTGTTCTGGTGGAATTGGCAAAGGGATATTTGGAAGCCCATAGAGGGCTATGGTGAAAAAGGAAATATCTTCCGTTCAAAACTCGAAAGAAGCTTTCTGAGAAACTGCTCTGTGTTCTGTTAATTCATCTCACAGAGTTACATCTTTCCCTTCAAGAAGCCTTTCGCTAAGGCTGTTCTTGTGGAATTGGCAAAGGGATATTTGGAAGCCCATAGAGGGCTATGGAGAAAAACAAATATCTTCCGTTCAAAACTCGAAAGAAGCTTTCTGAGAAACTGCTCGGTGTTCTGTTAATTCATCTCACAGAGTTACATCTTTCCCTTCAAGAAGCCTTTCGCTAAGGCTGTTCTTGTGGAATTGGCAAAGGGATATTTCGAAGCCCATAGAGGGCTATGGAGAAATAGCAAATATCTTCCGTTCAAAACTGGAAAGAAGCTTTCTGAGAAACTGCTCTGTGTTCTGTTAATTCATCTCACAGAGTTACATCTTTCCCTTCAAGAAGCCTTTCGCTAAGGCTGTTCTTGTGGAATTGGCAAAGGGATATTTGGAAGCCCATAGAGGGCTACGGTGAAAAAGGAAATATCTTCCGTTCAAAACTGGAAACAAGCTTTCTGAGAAACTGCTCTGTGTTCTGTTAATTCATCTCACAGAGTTACATCTTTCCCTTCAAGTAGCCTTTCGCTAAGGCTGTTCTTGTGGAATTGGAAAAGGGATATTTGGAAGCCCATAGAGGGCTATAGTGAAAAAGGAAATATCTTCCGTTCAAAACTGGAAACAAGCTTTCTGAGAAACTGCTCTTTGTTCTGTTAATTCATCTCACAGAGTTACATCTTTCCCTTCCAGTAGCCTTTCGCCACGGCTCTTCTTGTGGAATTGGCAAAGGGATATTTGGAAGCCCATAGAGGGCTATGGAGAAAAACAAATATCTTCCGTTCAAAACTGGAAAGAAGCTTTCTGAGAAACTGCTCTGTGTTCTGTTAATTCATCTCACAGAGTTACATCTTTCCCTTCAAGAAGCCTTTTGCTAAGGCTGTTCTTGTGGAATTGGCAAAGGGATATTTGGAAGCCCATAGAGGGCTATGGAGAAAAAGCAAATATCTTCCGTTCAAAACTCGAAAGAAGCTTTCTGAGAAACTGCTCTGTGTTCTGTTAATTCATCTCACAGAGTTACATCTTTCCCTTCAAGAAGCCTTTCGCTAAGGCTGTTCTTGTGGAATTGGCAAAGGGATATTTGGAAGCCCATAGAGGGCTATGGTGAAAAAGGAAATATCTTCCGTTCAAAACTCGAAAGAAGCTTTCTTAGAAACTGCTCTGTGTTCTGTTAATTCATCTACCAGAGTTACATCTTTCCCTTCAAGAAGCCTTTCGCTAAGGCTGTTCTTGTGGAATTGGCAAAGGGATATTTGGAAGCCCATAGAGGGCTATTTTGAAAAAGGAAATATCTTCCGTTCAAAACTGGAAACAAGCTTTCTGAGAAACTGCTCTGTGTTCTGTTAATTCATCTCACAGAGTTACATCTTTCCCTTCAAGAAGCCTTTCGCTAAGGCTGTTCTTGTGGAATTGGCAAAGGGATATTTGGAAGCCCATAGAGGGCTATGGAGAAAAACAAATATCTTCCGTTCAAAACTCGAAAGAAGCTTTCTGAGAAACTGCTCGGTGTTCTGTTAATTCATCTCACAGAGTTACATCTTTCCCTTCAAGAAGCCTTTCGCTAAGGCTGTCCTTGTGGAATTGGCAAAGGGATATTTCGAAGCCCATAGAGGGCTATGGAGAAATAGCAAATATCTTCCGTTCAAAACTGGAAAGAAGCTTTCTGAGAAACTGCTCTGTGTTCTGTTAATTCATCTCACAGAGTTACATCTTTCCCTTCAAGAAGCCTTTCGCTAAGGCTGTTCTTGTGGAATTGGCAAAGGGATATTTGGAAGCCCATAGAGGGCTACGGTGAAAAAGGAAATATCTTCCGTTCAAAACTGGAAACAAGCTTTCTGAGAAACTGCTCTGTGTTCTGTTAATTCATCTCACAGAGTTACATCTTTCCCTTCAAGAAGCCTTTCGCTAAGGCTGTTCTTGTGGAATTGGCAAAGGGATATTTCGAAGCCCATAGAGGGCTATGGAGAAATAGCAAATATCTTCCGTTCAAAACTGGAAAGAAGCTTTCTGAGAAACTGCTCTGTGTTCTGTTAATTCATCTCACAGAGTTACATCTTTCCCTTCAAGAAGCCTTTCGCTAAGGCTGTTCTTGTGGAATTGGCAAAGGGATATTTGGAAGCCCATAGAGGGCTACGGTGAAAAAGGAAATATCTTCCGTTCAAAACTGGAAACAAGCTTTCTGAGAAACTGCTCTGTGTTCTGTTAATTCATCTCACAGAGTTACATCTTTCCCTTCAAGTAGCCTTTCGCTAAGGCTGTTCTTGTGGAATTGGAAAAGGGATATTTGGAAGCCCATAGAGGGCTATAGTGAAAAAGGAAATATCTTCCGTTCAAAACTGGAAACAAGCTTTCTGAGAAACTGCTCTTTGTTCTGTTAATTCATCTCACAGAGTTACATCTTTCCCTTCCAGTAGCCTTTCGCCACGGCTCTTCTTGTGGAATTGGCAAAGGGATATTTGGAAGCCCATAGAGGGCTATGGAGAAAAACAAATATCTTCCGTTCAAAACTGGAAAGAAGCTTTCTGAGAAACTGCTCTGTGTTCTGTTAATTCATCTCACAGAGTTACATCTTTCCCTTCAAGAAGCCTTTTGCTAAGGCTGTTCTTGTGGAATTGGCAAAGGGATATTTGGAAGCCCATAGAGGGCTATGGAGAAAAAGCAAATATCTTCCGTTCAAAACTCGAAAGAAGCTTTCTGAGAAACTGCTCTGTGTTCTGTTAATTCATCTCACAGAGTTACATCTTTCCCTTCAAGAAGCCTTTCGCTAAGGCTGTTCTTGTGGAATTGGCAAAGGGATATTTGGAAGCCCATAGAGGGCTATGGTGAAAAAGGAAATATCTTCCGTTCAAAACTCGAAAGAAGCTTTCTTAGAAACTGCTCTGTGTTCTGTTAATTCATCTACCAGAGTTACATCTTTCCCTTCAAGAAGCCTTTCGCTAAGGCTGTTCTTGTGGAATTGGCAAAGGGATATTTGGAAGCCCATAGAGGGCTATTTTGAAAAAGGAAATATCTTCCGTTCAAAACTGGAAACAAGCTTTCTGAGAAACTGCTCTGTGTTCTGTTAATTCATCTCACAGAGTTACATCTTTCCCTTCAAGAAGCCTTTCGCTAAGGCTGTTCTTGTGGAATTGGCAAAGGGATATTTGGAAGCCCATAGAGGGCTATGGAGAAAAACAAATATCTTCCGTTCAAAACTCGAAAGAAGCTTTCTGAGAAACTGCTCGGTGTTCTGTTAATTCATCTCACAGAGTTACATCTTTCCCTTCAAGAAGCCTTTCGCTAAGGCTGTCCTTGTGGAATTGGCAAAGGGATATTTCGAAGCCCATAGAGGGCTATGGAGAAATAGCAAATATCTTCCGTTCAAAACTGGAAAGAAGCTTTCTGAGAAACTGCTCTGTGTTCTGTTAATTCATCTCACAGAGTTACATCTTTCCCTTCAAGAAGCCTTTCGCTAAGGCTGTTCTTGTGGAATTGGCAAAGGGATATTTGGAAGCCCATAGAGGGCTACGGTGAAAAAGGAAATATCTTCCGTTCAAAACTGGAAACAAGCTTTCTGAGAAACTGCTCTGTGTTCTGTTAATTCATCTCACAGAGTTACATCTTTCCCTTCAAGTAGCCTTTCGCTAAGGCTGTTCTTGTGGAATTGGCAAAGGGATATTTGGAAGCCCATAGAGGGCTATAGTGAAAAAGGAAATATCTTCCGTTCAAAACTGGAAACAAGCTTTCTGAGAAACTGCTCTTTGTTCTGTTAATTCATCTCACAGAGTTACATCTTTCCCTTCAAGTAGCCTTTCGCCACGGCTCTTCTTGTGGAATTGGCAAAGGGATATTTGGAAGCCCATAGAGGGCTATGGAGAAAAACAAATATCTTCCGTTCAAAACTGGAAAGAAGCTTTCTGAGAAACTGCTCTGTGTTCTGTTAATTCATCTCACAGAGTTACATCTTTCCCTTCAAGAAGCCTTTTGCTAAGGCTGTTCTTGTGGAATTGGCAAAGGGATATTTGGAAGCCCATAGAGGGCTATGGAGAAAAAGCAAATATCTTCCGTTCAAAACTCGAAAGAAGCTTTCTGAGAAACTGCTCTGTGTTCTGTTAATTCATCTCACAGAGTTACATCTTTCCCTTCAAGAAGCCTTTCGCTAAGGCTGTTCTTGTGGAATTGGCAAAGGGATATTTGGAAGCCCATAGAGGGCTATGGTGAAAAAGGAAATATCTTCCGTTCAAAACTCGAAAGAAGCTTTCTTAGAAACTGCTCTGTGTTCTGTTAATTCATCTACCAGAGTTACATCTTTCCCTTCAAGAAGCCTTTCGCTAAGGCTGTTCTTGTGGAATTGGCAAAGGGATATTTGGAAGCCCATAGAGGGCTATTTTGAAAAAGGAAATATCTTCCGTTCAAAACTGGAAACAAGCTTTCTGAGAAACTGCTCTGTGTTCTGTTAATTCCTCTCACAGAGTTACATCTTTCCCTTCAAGAAGCCTTTCGCTAAGGCTGTTCTTGTGGAATTGGCAAAGGGATATTTGTAAGCCCATAGAGGGCTATGGGCAAAAAGGAAATATCTTCCGTTCAAAACTGGAAAGAAGCTTTCTGAGAAACTGCTCTGTGTTTTGTTAATTCATCTCCCAGAGTTACATCTTTCCCTTCAAGAAGCCTTTCGCTAAGGCTGTTCTTGTGGAATTGGCAAACGGATATTTGGAAGCCCATAGAGGGCTATTTTGAAAAAGGAAATATCTTCCGTTCAAAACTGGAAAGAAGCTTTCTGAGAAACTGCTCTGTGTTCTATTAATTCATCTCACAGAGTTACATCTTTCCCTTCAAGAAGCCTTTCGCTAAGGCTGTTCTTGTGGAATTGGCAAAGGGATATTTGGAAGCCCATAGAGGGCTATGGTGAAAAAGGAAATATCTTCCGTTCAAAACTGGAAAGAAGCTTTCTGAGAAACTGGCTGTGTTTTGTTAATACATCTCCCAGTGTTACATCTTTCCCTTCAAGAAGCCTTTCGCTAAGGCTGTTCTTGTGGAATTGGCAAAGGGATATTTGGAAGCCCATAGAGGGTTATGGAGGAAAAGCAAATATCTTCCGTTCAAAACTGGAAAGAAGCTTTCTGAGAAACTGCTCTGTGTTCTGTTAATTCATCTCACAGAGTTACATCTTTCCCTTCAAGAAGCCTTTCGCTAAGGCTGTTCTTGTGGAATTGGCAAAGGGATATTTGGAAGCCCATAGAGGGCTATGGTGAAAAAGAAAATATCATCCGTTCAAAACTGGAAACAAGCTTTCTGAGAAACTGCTCTGTGTTCTGTTAATTCATCTCACAGAGTTACATCTTTCCCTTCAAGTAGCCTTTCGCTAAGGCTGTTCTTGTGGAATTGGCAAAGGGATATTTGGAAGCCCATAGAGGGCTATGGAGAAAAACAAATATCTTCCGTTCAAAACTCGAAAGAAGCTTTCTGAGAAACTGCTCTGTGTTCTGTTAATTCATCTCACAGAGTTACATCTTTCCCTTCAGGAAGCCTTTCGCTAAGGCTGTTCTTGTGGAATTGGCAAAGGGATATTTGGAAGCCCATAGAGGGCTACGGAGAAAAAGCAAATATCTTCCGTTCAAAACACGAAAGAAGCTTTCTGAGAAACTGCTCTGTGTTCTGTTAATTCATCTCCCAGAGTTACATCTTTCCCTTCAAGAAGCCTTTCGCTAAGGCTGTTCTTGTGGAATTGGCAAAGGGATATTTGGAAGCCCTTAGAGGGCTATGGTGAAAAAGGAAATATCTTCCGTTCAAAACTCGAAAGAAGCTTTCTGAGAAACTGCTCTCTGTTCTGTTAATTCATCTCCCAGAGTTACATCTTTCCCTTCCAGAAGCCTTTCGCTAAGGCTGTTCTTGTGGAATTGGCAAAGGGATATTTGGAAGCCCATAGAGGGCTATGGAGAAATAGCAAATATCTTCCGTTCAAAACTGGAAAGAAGCTTTCTGAGAAACTGCTCTGTGTTCTGTTAATTCATCTCACAGAGTTACATCTTTCCCTTCAAGAAGCCTTTCGCTAAGGCTGTTCTTGTGGAATTGGCAAAGGGATATTTGGAAGCCCATAGAGGGCTACGGTGAAAAAGGAAATATCTTCCGTTCAAAACTGGAAACAAGCTTTCTGAGAAACTGCTCTGTGTTCTGTTAATTCATCTCACAGAGTTACATCTTTCCCTTCAAGTAGCCTTTCGCTAAGGCTGTTCTTGTGGAATTGGCAAAGGGATATTTGGAAGCCCATAGAGGGCTATAGTGAAAAAGGAAATATCTTCCGTTCAAAACTGGAAACAAGCTTTCTGAGAAACTGCTCTTTGTTCTGTTAATTCATCTCACAGAGTTACATCTTTCCCTTCCAGTAGCCTTTCGCCACGGCTCTTCTTGTGGAATTGGCAAAGGGATATTTGGAAGCCCATAGAGGGCTATGGAGAAAAACAAATATCTTCCGTTCAAAACTGGAAAGAAGCTTTCTGAGAAACTGCTCTGTGTTCTGTTAATTCATCTCACAGAGTTACATCTTTCCCTTCAAGAAGCCTTTTGCTAAGGCTGTTCTTGTGGAATTGGCAAAGGGATATTTGGAAGCCCATAGAGGGCTATGGAGAAAAAGCAAATATCTTCCGTTCAAAACTCGAAAGAAGCTTTCTGAGAAACTGCTCTGTGTTCTGTTAATTCATCTCACAGAGTTACATCTTTCCCTTCAAGAAGCCTTTCGCTAAGGCTGTTCTTGTGGAATTGGCAAAGGGATATTTGGAAGCCCATAGAGGGCTATGGTGAAAAAGGAAATATCTTCCGTTCAAAACTCGAAAGAAGCTTTCTTAGAAACTGCTCTGTGTTCTGTTAATTCATCTACCAGAGTTACATCTTTCCCTTCAAGAAGCCTTTCGCTAAGGCTGTTCTTGTGGAATTGGCAAAGGGATATTTGGAAGCCCATAGAGGGCTATTTTGAAAAAGGAAATATCTTCCGTTCAAAACTGGAAACAAGCTTTCTGAGAAACTGCTCTGTGTTCTGTTAATTCCTCTCACAGAGTTACATCTTTCCCTTCAAGAAGCCTTTCGCTAAGGCTGTTCTTGTGGAATTGGCAAAGGGATATTTGTAAGCCCATAGAGGGCTATGGGCAAAAAGGAAATATCTTCCGTTCAAAACTGGAAAGAAGCTTTCTGAGAAACTGCTCTGTGTTTTGTTAATTCATCTCCCAGAGTTACATCTTTCCCTTCAAGAAGCCTTTCGCTAAGGCTGTTCTTGTGGAATTGGCAAACGGATATTTGGAAGCCCATAGAGGGCTATTTTGAAAAAGGAAATATCTTCCGTTCAAAACTGGAAAGAAGCTTTCTGAGAAACTGCTCTGTGTTCTATTAATTCATCTCACAGAGTTACATCTTTCCCTTCAAGAAGCCTTTCGCTAAGGCTGTTCTTCTGGAATTTGCAAAGGGATATTTGGAAGCCCATAGAGGGCTATGGTGAAAAAGGAAATATCTTCCGTTCAAAACTGGAAAGAAGCTTTCTGAGAAACTGGCTGTGTTTTGTTAATACATCTCCCAGTGTTACATCTTTCCCTTCAAGAAGCCTTTCGCTAAGGCTGTTCTTGTGGAATTGGCAAAGGGATATTTGGAAGCCCATAGAGGGTTATGGAGGAAAAGCAAATATCTTCCGTTCAAAACTGGAAAGAAGCTTTCTGAGAAACTGCTCTGTGTTCTGTTAATTCATCTCACAGAGTTACATCTTTCCCTTCAAGAAGCCTTTCGCTAAGGCTGTTCTTGTGGAATTGGCAAAGGGATATTTGGAAGCCCATAGAGGGCTATGGTGAAAAAGAAAATATCTTCCGTTCAAAACTGGAAACAAGCTTTCTGAGAAACTGCTCTGTGTTCTGTTAATTCATCTCACAGAGTTACATCTTTCCCTTCAAGTAGCCTTTCGCTAAGGCTGTTCTTGTGGAATTGGCAAAGGGATATTTGGAAGCCCATAGAGGGCTATGGAGAAAAACAAATATCTTCCGTTCAAAACTCGAAAGAAGCTTTCTGAGAAACTGCTCTGTGTTCTGTTAATTCATCTCACAGAGTTACATCTTTCCCTTCAGGAAGCCTTTCGCTAAGGCTGTTCTTGTGGAATTGGCAAAGGGATATTTGGAAGCCCATAGAGGGCTACGGAGAAAAAGCAAATATCTTCCGTTCAAAACACGAAAGAAGCTTTCTGAGAAACTGCTCTGTGTTCTGTTAATTCATCTCCCAGAGTTACATCTTTCCCTTCAAGAAGCCTTTCGCTAAGGCTGTTCTTGTGGAATTGGCAAAGGGATATTTGGAAGCCCTTAGAGGGCTATGGTGAAAAAGGAAATATCTTCCGTTCAAAACTCGAAAGAAGCTTTCTGAGAAACTGCTCTCTGTTCTGTTAATTCATCTCCCAGAGTTACATCTTTCCCTTCCAGAAGCCTTTCGCTAAGGCTGTTCTTGTGGAATTGGCAAAGGGATATTTGGAAGCCCATAGAGGGCTATGGAGAAAAAGCAAATATCTTCCGTTCAAAACTGGAAAGAAGCTTTCTGAGAAACTGCTCTGTGTTCTGTTAATTCATCTCACACAGTTACATCTTTCCCTTCAAGAAGCCTTTCGCTAAGGCTGTTCTTCTGGAATTGGCAAAGGGATATTTGGAAGCCCATAGAGGGCTATGGTGAAAAAGGAAATATCTTCCGTTCAAAACTGGAAAGAAGCTTTCTGAGAAACTGCTCTGTGTTCTGTTAATTCATCTCACAGAGTTACATCTTTCCCTTCAAGTAGCCTTTCGCTAAGGCTGTTGTTGTGGAATTGGCAAAGGGATATTTGGAAGCCCATAGAGGGCTATGGAGAAAAAGCAAATATCTTCCGTTCAAAACTGGAAAGAAGCTTTCTGAGAAACTGCTCTGTGTTCTGTTAATTCATCTCACAGAGTTACATCTTTCCCTTCAAGAAGCCTTTCGCTAAGGCTGTTCTTGTGGAATTGGCAAAGGGATATTTGGAAGCCCATAGAGGGCTATGGAGAAAAAGCAAATATCTTCCGTTCAAAACTCGAAAGAAGCTTTCTGGAAAAACTGCTCTGTGTTCTGTTAATTCATCTCACAGAGTTACATCTTTCCCTTCAAGAATCCTTTCGCTAAGGCTGTTCTTGTGGAATTGGCAAAGGGATATTTGGAAGCCCATAGAGGGCTATGGTGAAAAAGGAAATATCTTCCGTTCAAAACTCGAAAGAAGCTTTCTGAGAAACTGCTCTGTGTTCTGTTAATTCATCTCACAGAGTTACATCTTTCCCTTCAAGAAGCCTTTCGCTAAGGCTGTTCTTGTGGAATTGGCAAAGGGATATTTGGAAACCCATAGAGGGCTATTTTGAAAAAGGAAATATCTTCCGTTCAAAACTGGAAAGAAGCTTTCTGAGAAACTGCTCTGTGTTCTGTTAATTCATCTCACAGAGTTACATCTTTCCCTTCAAGAAGCCTTTCGCTAAGGCTGTTCTTTTGGAATTGGCAAAGGGATATTTGGAAGCCCATAGAGGGCTATGGGCAAAAACGAAATATCTTCCGTTCAAAACTCGAAAGAAGCTTTCTGAGAAACTGCTCTGTGTTTTGTTAATTCATGTCCCAGAGTTACATCTTTCCCTTCAAGAAGCCTTTGGCTAAGGCTGTTCTTGTGGAATTGGCAAAGGGATATTTGGAAGCCCATAGAGGGCTATTTTGAAAAAGGAAATATCTTCCGTTCAAAACTGGAAAGAAGCTTTCTGAGAAACTGCTCTGTGTTCTGTTAATTCATCTCACAGAGTTATATCTTTCACTTCAAGAAGCCTTTCGCTAAGGCTGTTCTTGTGGAATTGGCAAAGGGATATTTGGAAGCCCATAGAGGGCTATGGTGAAAAAGGAAATATCTTCCGTTCAAAATTGGAAGGAAGCTTTCTGAGAAACTGCTCTGTGTTCTGTTAATTCATCTCACAGAGTTACATCTTTCCCTTCAAGAAGCCTTTCGCTAAGGCTGTTCTTGTGGAATTGGCAAAGGGATATTTGGAAGCCCATAGAGTGCTATGGTGAAAAAGGAAATATCTTCCGTTCAAAACTCGAAAGAAGCTTTCTGAGAAACTACTCTGTGTTCTGTTAATTCATCTCCCAGAGTTACATCTTTCCCTTCAAGAAGCCTTTCGCCAAGGCTGTTCTTGTGGAATTGGCAAAGGGATATTTGAAAGCCCATAGAGGGCTATGGAGAAAAAGCAAATATCTTCCGTTCAAAACTGGAAAGAAGCTTTCTGAGAAACTGCTCTGTGTTCTGTTAATTCATCTCACAGAGTTACATCTTTCCCTTCAAGAAGCCTTTCGCTAAGGCTGTTCTTGTGGAATTGGCAAAGGGATATTTGGAAGCCCATAGAGTGCTATGGTGAAAAAGGAAATATCTTCCGTTCAAAACTCGAAAGAAGCTTTCTGAGAAACTGCTCTGTGTTCTGTTAATTCATCTCCCAGAGTTACATCTTTCCCTTCAAGAAGCCTTTCGCTAAGGCTGTTCTTGTGGAATTGGCAAAGGGATATTTGGAAGCCCATAGAGGGCTATGGAGAAAAAGCAAATATCTTCCGTTCAAAACTGGAAAGAAGCTTTCTGAGAAACTGCTCTGTGTTCTGTTAATTCACCTCACAGAGTTACATCTTTCCCTTCAAGAAGCCTTTCGCTAAGGCTGTTCTTGTGGAATTGGCAAAGGGATATTTGGAAGCCCATAGAGGGCTATGGTGAAAAAGGAAATATCTTCCGTTCAAAACTGGAAAGAAGCTTTCTGAGAAACTGCTCTGTGTTCTGTTAATTCATCTCACAGAGTTACATCTTTCCCTTCAAGAAGCCTTTCGCTAAGGCTGTTCTTGTGGAATTGGCAAAGGGATATTTGGAAGCCCAAGGAGGGCTATGGAGAAAAAGGAAATATCTTCCGTTCAAAACTCGAAAGAAGCTTTCTGAGAAACTGCTCTGTGTTCTGTTAATTCATCTCACAGAGTTACATCTTTCCCTTCAAGAAGCCTTTCGCTAAGGCTGTTCTTGTGGAATTGGCAAAGGGATATTTGGAAACCCATAGAGGGCTATTTTGAAAAAGGAAATATCTTCCGTTCAAAACAGGAAACAAGCTTTCTGAGAAACTGCTCTGTGTTCTGTTAATTCATCTCACAGAGTTACATCTTTCCCTTCAAGAAGCCTTTCGCTGAGGCTGTTCTTGTGGAATTGGCAAAGGGATATTTGGAAGCCCATAGAGGGCTATGGACAAAAAGGAAATATCTTCCGTTCAAAACTGGAAAGAAGCTTTCTGAGAAACTGCTCTGTGTTTTGTTAATTCATCTCCCAGAGTTACATCTTTCCCTTCAAGAAGCCTTTCGCTAAGGCTGTTCTTGTGGAATTGGCAAAGGGATATTTGGAAGCCCATAGAGGGCTATTTTGAAAAAGGAAATATCTTCCCTTCAAAACTGGAAAGAAGCTTTCTGAGAAACTGCTCTGTGTTCTGTTAATTCATCTCACAGAGTTACATCTTTCCCTTCAAGAAGCCTTTCGCTAAGGCTGTTCTTGTGGAATTGGCAAAGGGATATTTGGAAGCCCATAGAGGGCTATGGTGAAAAAGTAAATATCTTCCGTTCAAAACTCGAAAGAAGCTTTCTGAGAAACTGCTCTGTGTTCTGTTAATTCATCTCACAGAGTTACATCTTTCCCTTCAAGAAGCCTTTCGCTAAGGCTGTTCTTGTGGAATTGGCAAGGGGATATTTGAAAGCCCATAGAGTGCTATGGTGAAAAAGGAAATATCTTCCGTTCAAAACTCGAAAGAAGCTTTCTGAGAAACTGCTCTGTGTTCTGTTAATTCATCTCCCAGAGTTACATCTTTCCCTTTCAAGAAGCCTTTCGCTAAGGCTGTTCTTGTGGAATTGGCAAAGGGATATTTGGAAGCCCATAGAGGGCTATTTTGAAAAAGGAAATACCTTCCGTTCAAAACTGGAAAGAAGCTTTCTGAGAAACTGCTCTGTGTTCTGTTAATTCATCTCACAGAGTTACATCTTTCCCTTCAAGAAGCCTTTCGCTAAGGCTGTTCTTGTGGAATTGGCAAAGGGATATTTGGAAGCCCACAGAGGGCTATGGTGAAAAAGGAAATATCTTCCGTTCAAAACTGGAAAGAAGCTTTCTGAGAAACTACTCTGTGTTCTGTTAATTCATCTCACAGAGTTACATCTTTCCCTTCAAGTAGCCTTTCGCTAAGGCTGTTCTTGTGGAATTGGCAAAGGGATATTTGGAAGCCCATAGAGGGCTATGGAGAAAAAGCAAATATCTTCCGTTCAAAACTGGAAAGAAGCTTTCTGAGAAACTGCTCTGTGTTCTGTTAATTCATCTCACAGAGTTACATCTTTCCCTTCAAGAAGCCTTTCGCTAAGGCTGTTCTTGTGGAATTGGCAAAGGGATATTTGGAAGCCCATAGAGGGCTATGGAGAAAAAGCAAATATCTTCCGTTCAAAACTCGAAAGAAGCTTTCTGAGAAACTGCTCTGTGTTCTGTTAATTCATCTCACAGAGTTACATCTTTCCCTTCAAGAAGCCTTTCGCTAAGGCTGTTCTTGTGGAATTGGCAAAGGGATATTTGGAAGCCCATAGAGGGCTATGGTGAAAAAGGAAATATCTTCCGTTCAAAACTCGAAAGAAGCTTTCTGAGAAACTGCTCTGTGTTCTGTTAATTCATCTCCCAGAGTTACATCTTTCCCTTCAAGAAGCCTTTCGCTAAGTCTGTTCTTGTGGAATTGGCAAAGGGATATTTGGAAGCCCATAGAGGGCTATTTTGAAAAAGGAAATATCTTCCGTTCAAAACTTGAAAGAAGCTTTCTGAGAAACTGCTCTGTGTTCTGTTAATTCATCTCACAGAGTTACATCTTTCCCTTCAAGAAGCCTTTCGCTAAGGCTGTTCTTTTGGAATTGGCAAAGGGATATTTGGAAGCCCATAGAGGGCTATGGGCAAAAACGAAATATCTTCCGTTCAAAACTCGAAAGAAGCTTTCTGAGAAACTGCTCTGTGTTTTGTTAATTCATCTCCCAGAGTTACATCTTTCCCTTCAAGAAGCCTTTCGCTAAGGCTGTTCTTGTGGAATTGGCAAAGGGATATTTGGAAGCCCATAGAGGGCTATTTTGAAAAAGGAAATATCTTCCGTTCAAAACTGGAAAGAAGCTTTCTGAGAAACTGCTCTGTGTTCTATTAATTCATCTCACAGAGTTACATCTTTCCCTTCAAGAAGCCTTTCGCTAAGGCTGTTCTTGTGGAATTGGCAAAGGGATATTTGGAAGCCCATAGAGGTCTATGGTGAAAAAGGAAATATCTTCCGTTCAAAACTCGAAAGAAGCTTTCTGAGAAACTGCTCTGTGTTCTCTTAATTCATCTCACAGAGTTACATCTTTCCCTTCAAGAAGCCTTTCGCTAAGGCTGTTCTTGTGGAATTGGCAAAGGGATATTTGGAAGCCCATAGAGGGCTATGGAGAAAAACCAAATATCTTCCGTTGAAAACTCGAAAGAAGCTTTCTGAGAAACTGCTCTGTGTTCTGTTAATTCATCTCAAAGAGTTACATCTTTCCCTTCAAGAAGCCTTTCGCTAAGTCTGTTCTTGTGGAATTGGCAAAGGGATATTTGGAAGCCCATAGAGGGCTATGGTGAAAAAGGAAATATCGTCCGTTCAAAACTCGAAAGAAGCTTTCTGAGAAACTGCTCTGTGTTCTGTTAATTCATCTCACAGAGTTACATCTTTCCCTTCAAGAAGCCTTTCGCTAAGGCTGTTCTTGTGGAATTGGCAAAGGGATATTTGGAAGCCCATAGAGGGCTATGGAGAAAAAGCAAATATCTTCCGTTCAAAACTGGAAAGAAGCTTTCTGAGAAACTGCTCTGTGTTCTGTTAATTCATCTCACAGAGTTACATCTTTCCCTTCAAGAAGCCTTTCGCTAAGGCTGTTCTTGTGGAATTGGCAAAGGGATATTTGGAAGCCCTTAGAGGGCTATGGTGAAGAAGGAAATATCTTCCGTTCAAAATTGGAAAGAAGCTTTCTGAGAAACTGCTCTGTGTTCTGTTAATTCATCTCACAGAGTTACATCTTTCCCTTCAAGAAGCCTTTCGCTAAGGCTGTTCTTGTGGAATTGGCAAAGGGATATTTGGAAGCCCATAGAGTGCTATGGTGAAAAAGGAAATATCTTCCGTTCAAAACTCGAAAGAAGCTTTCTGAGAAACTGCTCTGTGTTCTGTTAATTCATCTCCCAGAGTTACATCTTTCCCTTCAAGAAGCCTTTCGCTAAGGCTGTTCTTGTGGAATTGGCAAAGGGATATTTGGAAGCCCATAGAGGGCTATTTTGAAAAAGGAAATATCTTCCGTTCAATACTGGAAAGAAGCTTTCTGAGAAACTGCTCTGTGTTCTGTTAATTCATCTCACAGAGTTACATCTTTCCCTTCAAGAAGCCTTTCGCTAAGGCTGTTCTTGTGGAATTGGCAAAGGGATATTTGGAAGCCCATAGAGGGCTATGGTGAAAAAGGAAATATCTTCCGTTCAAAATTGGAAAGAAGCTTTATGAGAAACTGCTCTGTGTTCTGTTAATTCATCTCCCAGAGTTACATCTTTCCCTTCAAGAAGCCTTTCGCTAAGGCTGTTCTTGTGGAATTGGCAAAGGGATATTTGGAAGCCCATAGAGGGCTATGGAGAAAAACCAAATATCTTCCGTTGAAAACTCGAAAGAAGCTTTCTGAGAAACTGCTCTGTGTTCTGTTAATTCATCTCAAAGAGTTACATCTTTCCCTTTAAGAAGCCTTTCGCTAAGGCTGTTCTTGTGGAATTGGCAAAGGGATATTTGGAAGCCCATAGAGGGCTATGGTGAAAAAGGAAATATCGTCCGTTCAAAACTCGAAAGAAGCTTTCTGAGAAACTGCTCTGTGTTCTGTTAATTCATCTCACAGAGTTACATCTTTCCCTTCAAGAAGCCTTTCGCTAAGGCTGGTCTTGTGGAATTGGCAAAGGGATATTTGGAAGCCCATAGAGGGCTACGGAGAAAAAGCAAATATCTTCCGTTCAAAACTGGAAAGAAGCTTTCTGAGAAACTGCTCTGTGTTCTGTTAATTCATCTCACAGAGTTACATCTTTCCCTTCAAGAAGCCTTTCTCTAAGGCTGTTCTTGTGGAATTGGCAAAGTGATATTTGGAAGCCCTTAGAGGGCTATGGTGAAAAAGGAAATATCTTCCGTTCAAAATTGGAAAGAAGATTTCTGAGAAACTGCTCTGTGTTCTGTTAATTCATCTCACAGAGTTACATCTTTCCCTTCAAGAAGCCTTTCGCTAAGGCTGTTCTTGTGGAATTGGCAAAGGGATATTTGGAAGCCCATAGAGTGCTATGGTGAAAAAGGAAATATCTTCCATTCAAAACTCGAAAGAAGCGTTCTGAGAAACTGCTCTGTGTTCTGTTAATTCATCTCCCAGAGTTACATCTTTCCCTTCAAGAAGCCTTTCGCTAAGGCTGTTCTTGTGGAATTGGCAAAGGGATATTTGGAAGCCCATAGAGGGCTATTTTGAAAAAGGATATATCTTCCGTTCAAAACTGGAAAGAAGCTTTCTGAGAAACTGCTCTGTGTTCTGTTAATTCATCTCACAGAGTTACATCTTTCCCTTCAAGAAGCCTTTCGCTAAGGCTGTTCTTGTGGAATTGGCAAAGGGATATTTGGAAGCCAATAGAGGGCTATGGTGAAAAAGGTAATATCTTCCGTTCAAAACTGGAAAGAAGCTTTCTGAGAAACTACTCTGTGTTCTGTTAATTCTTCTCACAGAGTTACATCTTTCCCTTCAAGAAGCCTTTCGCTAAGGCTGTTCTTGTGGAATTGGCAAAGGGATATTTGGAAGCCCATAGAGGGCTATGGTGAAAAAGAAAATATCTTCCGTTCAAAACTGGAAAGAAGCTTTCTGAGAAACTGCTCTGTGTTCTGTTAATTCATCTCACAGAGTTACATCTTTCCCTTCAAGTAGCCTTTCGCTAAGGCTGTTCTTGTGGAATTGGCAAAGGGATATTTGGAAGCCCATAGAGGGCTATGGAGAAAAAGCAAATATCTTCCGTTCAAAACTGGAAAGAAGCTTTCTGAGAAACTGCTCTGTGTTCTGTTAATTCATCTCACAGAGTTACATCTTTCCCTTCAAGAAGCCTTTCGCTAAGGCTGTTCTTGTGGAATTGGCAAAGGGATATTTGGAAGCCCATAGAGGGCTATTTTGGAAAAGGAAATATCTTCCGTTCAAAACTGGAAAGAAGCTTTCTGAGAAACTGCTCTGTGTTCTGTTAATTCATCTCACAGAGTTACATCATTCCCTTCAAGAAGCCTTTCGCTAAAGCTGTGCTTGTGGAATTGGCAAAGGGATATTTGAAAGCCCCTAGAGGGCTATGGAGAAAAAGAAAATATCTTCCGTTCAAAACTGGAAAGAAGCTTTCTGAGAAACTGCTCTGTGTTCTGTTAATTCATCTCACAGAGTTATATCTTTCACTTCAAGAAGCCTTTCGCTAAGGCTGTTCTTGTGGAATTCGCAAAGGGATATTTGGAAGCCCAGAGAGGGCTATTTTGAAAAAGGAAATATCTTCCGTTCAAAACTGGAAACAAGCTTTCTGAGAAACTGCTCTGTGTTCTGTTAATTCATCTCACAGAGTTACATCTTTCCCTTCAAGAAGCCTTTCGCTAAGGCTGTTCTTGTGGAATTGGCAAAGGGATATTTGGAAGCCCATAGAGGGCTATGGGCAAAAAGGAAATATCTTCCGTTCAAAACTGGAAAGAAGCTTTCTGAGAAACTGCTCTGTGTTTTGTTAATTCATCTCCCAGAGTTACATCTTTCCCTTCAAGAAGCCTTTCGCTAAGGCTGTTCTTGTGGAATTCGCAAAGGGATATTTGGAAGCCCATAGAGGGCTATTTTGAAAAAGGAAATATCTTCCCTTCAAAACTGGAAAGAAGCTTTCTGAGAAACTGCTCTGTGTTCTGTTAATTCATCTCACAGAGTTACATCTTTCCCTTCAAGAATCCTTTCGCTAAGGCTGTTCTTGTGGAATTGGCAAAGGGATATTTGGAAGCCCAGAGAGGGCTATTTTGAAAAAGGAAATATCTTCCGTTCAAAACTGGAAAGAAGCTTTCTGAGAAACTGCTCTGTGTTCTATTAATTCATCTCACAGAGGTACATCTTTCCCGTCAAGAAGCCTTTCGCTCAGGCTGTTCTTGTGGAATTGGCAAAGGGATATTTGGAAGCCCATAGAGGGCTATGCTGAAAAAGGAAATATCTTCCGTTCAAAACTCGAAAGAAGCTTTCTGAGAAACTGCTCTGTGTTCTGTTAATTCATCTCACAGAGTTACATCTTTCCCTGCAAGTAGCCTTTCGCTAAGGCTGTTCTTGTGGAATTGGCAAAGGGATATTTGGAAGCCCATAGAGGGCTATGGAGAAAAAGCAAATATCTTCCGTTCAAAACTGGAAAGAAGCTTTCTGAGAAACTGCTCTGTGTTCTGTTAATTCATCTCACAGAGTTACATCTTTCCCTTCAAGAAGCCTTTCGCTAAGGCTGTTCTTGTGGAATTGGCAAAGGGATATTTGGAACCCCTAGAGGGCTATGGATAAAAACCAAATATCTTCCGTTCAAAACTCGAAAAAAGCTTTCTGAGAAACTGCTCTGTGTTCTGTTAATTCATCTCACAGAGTTACATCTTTCCCTTCAAGAAGCCTTTCGCTAAGGCCGTTCTTGTGGAATTGGCAAAGGGATATTTGGAAGCCCATAGAGGGCTATGGAGAAAAAGCAAATATCTTCCGTTCAAAACTGGAAAGAAGCTTTCTGAGAAACTGCTCTGTGTTCTGTTAATTCATCTCACAGAGTTACATCTTTCCCTTCAAGAAGCCTTTCGCTAAGGCTGTTCTTGTGGAATTGGCAAAGGGATATTTGGAAGCCCATAGAGGGCTATGGAGAAAAACCAAATATCTTCCGTTCAAAACTCGAAAGAAGCTTTCTGAGAAACTGCTCTGTGTTCTGATAATTCATCTCACAGAGTTACATCTTTCCCTTCAAGAAGCCTTTCGCTAAGGCTGTTCTTGTGGAATTGGCAAAGGGATATTTGGAAGCCCATAAAGGGCTATTTTGAAAAAGGAAATATCTTCCGTTCAAAACTGGAAAGAAGCTTTCTGAGAAACTGCTCTGTGTTCTGTTAATTCATCTCACAGAGTTACATCTTTCCCTTCAAGAAGCCTTTCGCTAAGGCTGTTCTTGTGGAATTGGCAAAGGGATATTTGGAAGCCCATAGAGGGCTATGGGCAAAAAGGAAATATCTTCCGTTCAAAACTGGAAAGAAGCTTTCTGAGAAACTGCTCTGTGTTTTGTTAATACATCTCCCAGAGTTACATCTTTCCCTTCAAGAAGCCTTTCGCTAAGGCTGTTCTTGTGGAATTGGCAAAGGGATATTTGGAAGCCCATAGAGGGCTATGGAGAAAAAGCAAATATCTTCCGTTCAAAACTTGAAAGAAGCTTTCTGAGAAACTGCTCTGTGTTCTGTTAATTCATCTCACAGAGTTACATCTTTCCCTTCAAGAAGCCTTTCGCTAAGGCTGTTCTTGTGGAATTGGCCAAGGGATATTTGGAAGCCCATAGAGGGCTATGGTGAAAAAGAAAATATCTTCCGTTCAAAACTGGAAACAAGCTTTCTGAGAAACTGCTCTGTGTTCTGTTAATTCATCTCACAGAGTTACATCTTTCCCTTCAAGTAGCCTTTCGCTAAGGCTGTTCTTGTGGAATTGGCAAAGGGATATTTGGAAGCCCATAGAGGGCTATGGAGAAAAAGCAAATATCTTCCGTTCAAAACTGGAAAGAAGCTTTCTGAGAAACTGCTCTGTGTTCTGTTAATTCATCTCACAGAGTTACATCTTTCCCTTCAAGAAGCCTTTCGCTAAGGCTGTTCTTGAGGAATTGGCAAAGGGATATTTGGAAGCCCATAGAGGGCTACGGAGGAAAAGCAAATATCTTCCGTTCAAAACACGAAAGAAGCTTTCTGAGAAACTGCTCTGTGTTCTGTTAATTCATCTCACAGAGTTACATCTTTCCCTTCAAGAAGCCTTTCGCTAACGCTGTTCTTGTGGAATTGGCAAAGGGATATTTGGAAGCCCATAGAGGGCTATGGAGAAAAAGCAAATATCTTCCGTTCAAAACTGGAAAGAAGCTTTCTGAGAAACTGCTCTGTGTTCTGTTAATTCATCTCACAGAGTTACATCTTTCCCTTCAAGAAGCCTTTCGCTAAGGCTGTTCTTGTGGAATTGGCAAAGGGATATTTGGAAGCCCTTAGAGGGCTATGGTGAAAAAGGAAATATCTTCCGTTCAAAATTGGAAAGAAGCTTTCTGAGAAACTGCTCTGTGTTCTGTTAATTCATCTCACAGAGTTACATCTTTCCCTTCAAGAAGCCTTTCGCTAAGGCTGTTCTTGTGGAATTGGCAAAGGGATATTTGGAAGCCCATAGAGTGCTATGGTGAAAAAGGAAATATCTTCCGTTCAAAACTCGAAAGAAGCGTTCTGAGAAACTGCTCTGTGTTCTGTTAATTCATCTCCCAGAGTTACATCTTTCCTTCAAGAAGCCTTTCGCTAAGGCTGTTCTTGTGGAATTGGCAAAGGGATATTTGGAAGCCCATAGAGGGCTATTTTGAAAAAGGAAATATCTTCCGTTCAAAACTGGAAAGAAGCTTTCTGAGAAACTGCTCTGTGTTCTGTTAATTCATCTCACAGAGTTACATCTTTCCCTTCAAGAAGCCTTTCGCTAAGGCTGTTCTTGTGGAATTGGCAAAGGGATATTTGGAAGCCCGTAGAGGGCTATGGTGAAAAAGGTAATATCTTCCGTTCAAAACTGGAAAGAAGCTTTCTGAGAAACTACTCTGTGTTCTGTTAATTCATCTCACAGAGTTACATCTTTCCCTTCAAGAAGCCTTTCGCTAAGGCTGTTCTTGTGGAATTGGCGAAGGGATATTTGGAAGCCCATAGAGGGCTATGGTGAAAAAGAAAATATCTTCCGTTCAAAACTGGAAACAAGCTTTCTGAGAAACTGCTCTGTGTTCTGTTAATTCATCTCACAGAGTTACATCTTTCCCTTCAAGTAGCCTTTCGCTAAGGCTGTTCTTGTGGAATTGGCAAAGGGATATTTGGAAGCCCATAGAGGGCTATGGAGAAAAAGCAAATATCTTCCGTTCAAAACTGGAAAGAAGCTTTCTGAGAAACTGCTCTGTGTTCTGTTAATTCATCTCACAGAGTTACATCTTTCCCTTCAAGAAGCCTTTCGCTAAGGCTGTTCTTGGGGAATTCGCAAAGGGATATTTGGAAGCCCATAGAGGGCTACGGAGAAAAAGCAATTATCTTCCGTTCAAAACACGAAAGAAGCTTTCTGAGAAACTGCTCTGTGTTCTGTTAATTCATCTCACAGAGTTACATCTTTCCCTTCAAGAAGCCTTTCGCTAAGGCTGTTCTTGTGGAATTGGCAAAGGGATATTTGGAAGTCCATAGAGGGCTATGGTGAAAAAGGAAATATCTTCCGTTCAAAACTCGAAAGAAGCTTTCTGAGAAACTGCTCTCTGTTCTGTTAATTCATCTCCCAAATTTACATCTTTCCCTTCAAGAAGCCTTTCGCTAAGGCTGTTCTTGTGGAATTGGCAAAGGGATATTTGGAAGCCCATCGAGGGCTATTTTGAAAAAGGAAATATCTTCCGTTCAAAACTGGAAAGAAGCTTTCTGAGAAACTGCTCTGTGTTCTGTTAATTCATCTCACAGAGTTACATCTTTCCCTTCAAGAAGCCTTTCGCTAAGGCTGTTCTTGTGGAATTGGCAAAGGGATATTTGGAAGCCCATAGAGGGCTATGGTGAAAAAGGAAATATCTTAAGTACAAAACTGGAAAGAAGCTTTCTGAGAAACTGCTCTCAGTTCTGTTAATTCATATCACAGACTTACATCTTTCCCTTCAAGAAGCCTTTCGCTAAGGCTGTTCTTGTGGAATTGGCAAAGGGATATTTGGAAGCCCATAGAGGGCTATTTTGAAAAAGGAAATATCTTCCGTTCAAAACTGGAAAGAAGCTTTCTGAGAAACTGCTCTGTGTTCTGTTAATTCATCTCACAGAGTTACATCATTCCCTTCAAGAAGGCTTTCGCTAAAGCTGTGCTTGTGGAATTGGCAAAGGGATATTTGAAAGCCCATAGAGGGCTATGGAGAAAAAGAAAATATCTTCCGTTCAAAACTGGAAAGAAGCTTTCTGAGAAACTGCTCTGTGTTCTGTTAATTCATCTCACAGAGTTATATCTTTCCCTTCAAGAAGCCTTTCGCTAAGGCTGTTCTTGTGGAATTGGCAAAGGGATATTTGGAAGCCCATAGAGGGCTATGGTGAAAAAGGAAATATCTTCCGTTCAAAATTGGAAAGAAGCTTTCTGAGAAACTGCTCTGTGTTCTGTTAATTCATCTCACAGAGTTACATCTTTCCCTTCAAGAAGCCTTTCGCTAAGGCTGTTCTTGTGGAATTGGCAAAGGGATATTTGGAAGCCCATAGAGTGCTATGGTGAAAAAGGAAATATCTTCCGTTCAAAACTCGAAAGAAGCTTTCTGAGAAACTGCTCTGTGTTCTGTTAATTCATCTCCCAGAGTTACATCTTTCCCTTCAAGAAACCTTTCGCCAAGGCTGTTCTTGTGGAATTGGCAAAGGGATATTTGAAAGCCCATAGAGGGCTATGGAGAAAAAGCAAATATCTTCCGTTCAAAACTGGAAAGAAGCTTTCTGAGAAACTGCTCTGTGTTCTGTTAATTCATCTCACAGAGTTACATCTTTCCCTTCAAGAAGCCTTTCGCTAAGGCTGTTCTTGAGGAATTGGCAAAGGGATATTTGGAAGCCCATAGAGGGCTACGGAGGAAAAGCAAATATCTTCCGTTCAAAACACGAAAGAAGCTTTCTGAGAAACTGCTCTGTGTTCTGTTAATTCATCTCACAGAGTTACATCTTTCCCTTCAAGAAGCCTTTCGCTAAGGCTGTTCTTGTGGAATTGGCAAAGGGATATTTGGAAGCCCATAGAGGGCTATGGAGAAAAAGCAAATATCTTCCGTTCAAAACTGGAAAGAAGCTTTCTGAGAAACTGCTCTGTGTTCTGTTAATTCATCTCACAGAGTTACATCTTTCCCTTCAAGAAGCCTTTCTCTAAGGCTGTTCTTGTGGAATTGGCAAAGGGATATTTGGAAGCCCTTAGAGGGCTATGGTGAAAAAGGAAATATCTTCCGTTCAAAATTGGAAAGAAGCTTTCTGAGAAACTGCTCTGTGTTCTGTTAATTCATCTCACAGAGTTACATCTTTCCCTTCAAGAAGCCTTTCGCTAAGGCTGTTCTTGTGGAATTGGCAAAGGGATATTTGGAAGCCCATAGAGTGCTATGGTGAAAAAGGAAATATCTTCCGTTCAAAACTCGAAAGAAGCGTTCTGAGAAACTGCTCTGTGTTCTGTTAATTCATCTCCCAGAGTTACATCTTTCCTTCAAGAAGCCTTTCGCTAAGGCTGTTCTTGTGGAATTGGCAAAGGGATATTTGGAAGCCCATAGAGGGCTATTTTGAAAAAGGAAATATCTTCCGTTCAAAACTGGAAAGAAGCTTTCTGAGAAACTGCTCTGTGTTCTGTTAATTCATCTCACAGAGTTACATCTTTCCCTTCAAGAAGCCTTTCGCTAAGGCTGTTCTTGTGGAATTGGCAAAGGGATATTTGGAAGCCCGTAGAGGGCTATGGTGAAAAAGGTAATATCTTCCGTTCAAAACTGGAAAGAAGCTTTCTGAGAAACTACTCTGTGTTCTGTTAATTCATCTCACAGAGTTACATCTTTCCCTTCAAGAAGCCTTTCGCTAAGGCTGTTCTTGTGGAATTGGCGAAGGGATATTTGGAAGCCCATAGAGGGCTATGGTGAAAAAGAAAATATCTTCCGTTCAAAACTGGAAACAAGCTTTCTGAGAAACTGCTCTGTGTTCTGTTAATTCATCTCACAGAGTTACATCTTTCCCTTCAAGTAGCCTTTCGCCAAGGCTGTTCTTGTGGAATTGGCAAAGGGATATTTGGAAGCCCATAGAGGGCTATGGAGAAAAAGCAAATATCTTCCGTTCAAAACTGGAAAGAAGCTTTCTGAGAAACTGCTCTGTGTTCTGTTAATTCATCTCACAGAGTTACATCTTTCCCTTCAAGAAGCCTTTCGCTAAGGCTGTTCTTGT
Organism: Chlorocebus sabaeus; assembly: GCF_047675955.1. Classification (NCBI taxonomy): domain Eukaryota; kingdom Metazoa; phylum Chordata; class Mammalia; order Primates; family Cercopithecidae; genus Chlorocebus; species Chlorocebus sabaeus. The sequence goes on along the minus strand of NW_027327478.1, from coordinate 76,626 downwards.
GGAATTCGCAAAGGGATATTTGGAAGCCCATAGAGGGCTACGGAGAAAAAGCAATTATCTTCCGTTCAAAACACGAAAGAAGCTTTCTGAGAAACTGCTCTGTGTTCTGTTAATTCATCTCACAGAGTTACATCTTTCCCTTCAAGAAGCCTTTCGCTAAGGCTGTTCTTGTGGAATTGGCAAAGGGATATTTGGAAGTCCATAGAGGGCTATGGTGAAAAAGGAAATATCTTCCGTTCAAAACTCGAAAGAAGCTTTCTGAGAAACTGCTCTCTGTTCTGTTAATTCATCTCCCAAAGTTACATCTTTCCCTTCAAGAAGCCTTTCGCTAAGGCTGTTCTTGTGGAATTGGCAAAGGGATATTTGGAAGCCCATCGAGGGCTATTTTGAAAAAGGAAATATCTTCCGTTCAAAACTGGAAAGAAGCTTTCTGAGAAACTGCTCTGTGTTCTGTTAATTCATCTCACAGAGTTACATCTTTCCCTTCAAGAAGCCTTTCGCTAAGGCTGTTCTTGTGGAATTGGCAAAGGGATATTTGGAAGCCCATAGAGGGCTATGGTGAAAAAGGAAATATCTTCCGTACAAAACTGGAAAGAAGCTTTCTGAGAAACTGCTCTCAGTTCTGTTAATACATATCACAGACTTACATCTTTCCCTTCAAGAAGCCTTTCGCTAAGGCTGTTCTTGTGGAATTGGCAAAGGGATATTTGGAAGCCCATAGAGGGCTATTTTGAAAAAGGAAATATCTTCCGTTCAAAACTGGAAAGAAGCTTTCTGAGAAACTGCTCTGTGTTCTGTTAATTCATCTCACAGAGTTACATCATTCCCTTCAAGAAGGCTTTCGCTAAAGCTGTGCTTGTGGAATTGGCAAAGGGATATTTGAAAGCCCATAGAGGGCTATGGAGAAAAAGAAAATATCTTCCGTTCAAAACTGGAAAGAAGCTTTCTGAGAAACTGCTCTGTGTTCTGTTAATTCATCTCACAGAGTTATATCTTTCCCTTCAAGAAGCCTTTCGCTAAGGCTGTTCTTGTGGAATTGGCAAAGGGATATTTGGAAGCCCATAGAGGGCTATGGTGAAAAAGGAAATATCTTCCGTTCAAAATTGGAAAGAAGCTTTCTGAGAAACTGCTCTGTGTTCTGTTAATTCATCTCACAGAGTTACATCTTTCCCTTCAAGAAGCCTTTCGCTAAGGCTGTTCTTGTGGAATTGGCAAAGGGATATTTGGAAGCCCATAGAGTGCTATGGTGAAAAAGGAAATATCTTCCGTTCAAAACTCGAAAGAAGCTTTCTGAGAAACTGCTCTGTGTTCTGTTAATTCATCTCCCAGAGTTACATCTTTCCCTTCAAGAAGCCTTTCGCCAAGGCTGTTCTTGTGGAATTGGCAAAGGGATATTTGAAAGCCCATAGAGGGCTATGGAGAAAAAGCAAATATCTTTCGTTCAAAACTGGAAAGAAGCTTTCTGAGAAACTGCTCTGTGTTCTGTTAATTCATCTCACAGAGTTACATCTTTCCCTTCAAGAAGCCTTTCGCTAAGGCTGTTCTTGTGGAATTGGCAAAGGGATATTTGGAAGTCCATAGAGTGCTATGGTGAAAAAGGAAATATCTTCCGTTCAAAACTCGAAAGAAGCTTTCTGAGAAACTGCTCTGTGTTCTGTTAATTCATCTCCCAGAGTTACATCTTTCCCTTCAAGTAGCCTTTCGCTAAGGCTGTTCTTGTGGAATTGGCAAAGGGATATTTGGAAGCCCATAGAGGGCTATGGAGAAAAACCAAATATCTTCCGTTCAAAACTGGAAAGAAGCTTTCTGAGAAACTGCTCTGTGTTCTGTTAATTCATCTCACAGAGTTACATCTTTCCCTTCAAGAAGCCTTTCGCTAAGGCTGTTCTTGTGGAATTGGCAAAGGGATAATTGGAACCCCTAGAGGGCTATGGAGAAAAACCAAATATCTTCCGTTCAAAACTCGAAAGAAGCTTTCTGAGAAACTGCTCTGTGTTCTGTTAATTCATCTCACAGAGTTACATCTTTCCCTTCAAGAAGCCTTTCGCTAAGGCTGTTCTTGTGGAATTGGCAAAGGGATATTTGGAAGCCCATAGAGGGCTATGGAGAAAAAGCAAATATCTTCCGTTCAAAACTGGAAAGAAGCTTTCTGAGAAACTGCTCTGTGTTCTGTTAATTCATCTCACAGAGTTACATCTTTCCCTTCAAGAAGCCTTTCGCTAAGGCTGTTCTTGTGGAATTGGCAAAGGGATATTTGGAAGCCCATAGAGGGCTATGGAGAAAAACCAAATATCTTCCGTTCAAAACTCGAAAAAAGCTTTCTGAGAAACTGCTCTGTGTTCTGATAATTCATCTCACAGAGTTACATCTTTCCCTTCAAGAAGCCTTTCGCTAAGGCTGTTCTTGTGGAATTGGCAAAGGGATATTTGGAAGCCCATAGAGGGCTATTTTGAAAAAGGAAATATCTTCCGTTCAAAACTGGAAAGAAGCTTTCTGAGAAACTGCTCTGTGTTCTGTTAATTCATTTCACAGAGTTACATCTTTCCCTTCAAGAAGCCTTTCGCTAAGGCTGTTCTTGTGGAATTGGCAAAGGGATATTTGGAAGCCCATAGAGGGCTATTTTGAAAAAGGAAATATCTTCCGTTCAAAACTGGAAAGAAGCTTTCTGAGAAACTGCTCTGTGTTTTGTTAATACATCTCCCCGAGTTACATCTTTCCCTTCAAGAAGCCTTTCGCTAAGGCTGTTCTTGTGGAATTGGCAAAGGGATATTTGGAAGCCCATAGAGGGCTATGGAGAAAAAGCAAATATCTTCCGTTCAAAACTTGAAAGAAGCATTCTGAGAAACTGCTCTGTGTTCTGTTAATTCATCTCACAGAGTTACATCTTTCCCTTCAAGAAGCCTTTCGATAAGGCTGTTCTTGTGGAATTGGCAAAGGGATATTTAGAAGCCCATAGAGGGCTATGGTGAAAAAGAAAATATCTTCCGTTCAAAACTGGAAACAAGCTTTCTGAGAAACTGCTCTGTGTTCTGTTAATTCATCTCACAGAGTTACATCTTTCCCTTCAAGTAGCCTTTCGCTAAGGCTGTTCTTGTGGAATTGGCAAAGGGATATTTGGAAGCCCATAGAGGGCTATGGAGAAAAAGCAAATATCTTCCGTTCAAAACTCGAAAGAAGCTTTCTGAGAAACTGCTCTGTGTTCTGTTAATTCATCTCACAGAGTTACATCTTTCCCTTCAAGAAGCCTTTCGCTAAGGCTGTTCTTGAGGAATTGGCAAAGGGATATTTGGAAGCCCATAGAGGGCTACGGAGAAAAAGCAAATATCTTCCGTTCAAAACACGAAAGAAGCTTTCTGAGAAACTGCTCTGTATTCTGTTAATTCATCTCACAGAGTTACATCTTTCCCTTCAAGAAGCCTTTCGCCAAGGCTGTTCTTGTGGAATTGGCAAAGGGATATTTGGAAGCTCATAGAGGGCTATGGTGAAAAAGGAAATATCTTCCGTTCAAAACTCGAAAGAAGCTTTCTGAGAAACTGCTCTCTGTTCTGTTAATTCATCTCCCAGAGTTACATCTTTCCCTTCAAGAAGCCTTTCGCTAAGGCTGTTCTTGTGGAACTGGCAAAGGGATATTTGGAAGCCCCTAGAGGGCTATTTTGAAAAAGGAAATATCTTCCGTTCAAAACTGGAAACAAGCTTTCTGAGAAACTGCTCTGTGTTCTGTTAATTCATCTCACAGAGTTACATCTTTCCCTTCAAGAAGCCTTTCGCTAAGGCTGTTCTTGTGGAATTGGCAAAGGGATATTTGGAAGCCCATAGAGGGCTATGGTGAAAAAGGAAATATCTTCCGTTCAAAACTGGAAAGAAGCTTTCTGAGAAACTACTCTCTGTTCTGTTAATTCATCTCACAGAGTTACATCTTTCCCTTCAAGAAGCCTTTCGCTAAGGCTGTTCTTGTGGAATTGGCAAAGGGATATTTGGAAGCCCATAGAGGCCTATGGTGAAAAAGGAAATATCTTCCGTTCAAAACTGGAAACAAGCTTTCTGAGAAACTGCTCTGTGTTCTGTTAATTCATCTCACGGAGTTACATCTTTCCCTTCAAGTAGCCTTTCGCGAAGGCTGTTCTTGTGGAATTGGCAAAGGGATATTTGGAAGCCCATAGAGGGCTATGGAGAAAAAGCAAATATCTTCCGTTCAAAACTGGAAAGAAGCTTTCTGAGAAACTGCTCTGTGTTCTGTTAATTCATCTCACAGATTTACATCTTTCCCTTCAAGAAGCCTTTTTCTAAGGCTGTTCTTGTGGAATTGGCAAAGGGATATTTGGAAGCCCATAGAGTGCTATGGTGAAAAAGGAAATATCTTCCGTTCAAAACTCGAAAGAAGCTTTCTGAGAAACTGCTCTGTGTTCTGTTAATTCATCTCCCAGAGTTACATCTTTCCCTTCAAGAAGCCTTTCGCTAAGGCTGTTCTTGTGGAATTGGCAAAGGGATATTTGGAAGCCCATAGAGGGCTATGGAGAAAAAGCAAATATCTTCCGTTCAAAACTGGAAAGAAGCTTTCTGAGAAACTGCTCTGTGTTCTGTTAATTCATCTCACAGAGTTACATCTTTCCCTTCAAGAAGCCTTTCGCTAAGGCTGTTCTTGTGGAATTGGCAAAGGGATATTTGGAAGCCCATAGAGGGCTATGGTGAAAAAGGAAATATCTTCCGTTCAAAACTGGAAACAAGCTTTCTGAGAAACTGCTCTGTGTTCTGTTAATTCATCTCACAGAGTTACATCTTTCCCTTCAAGTAGCCTTTCGCGAAGGCTCTTCTTGTGGAATTGGCAAAGGGATATTTGGAAGCCCATAGAGGGCTATGGAGAAAAACAAATATCTTCCGTTCAAAACACGAAAGAAGCTTTCTGAGAAACTGCTCTGTGTTCGGTTAATTCATCTCACAGAGTTACATCTTTCCCTTCAAGAAGCCTTTCGCTAAGGCTGTTCTTGTGGAATTGGCAAAGGGATATTTGGAAGCCCATAGAGGGCTACGGTGAAAAAGGAAATATCTACCGTTCAAAACTGGAAACAAGCTTTCTGAGAAACTGCTCTGTGTTCTGTTAATTCATCTCACAGAGTTACATCTTTCCCTTCAAGTAGCCTTTCGCTAAGGCTGTTCTTGTGGAATTGGCAAAGGGATATTTGGAAGCCCATAGAGGGCTACGGAGAAAAAGCAAATATCTTCCGTTCAAAACTCGAAAGAAGCTTTCTGAGAAACTGCTCTGTGTTCTGTTAATTCATCTCACAGAGTTACATCTTTCCCTTCAAGAAGCCTTTCGCTAAGGCTGTTCTTGTGGAATTGGCAAAGGGATATTTGGAAGCCCATAGAGTGCTATGGTGAAAAAGGAAATATATTCCGTTCAAAACTCGAAAGAAGCTTTCTGAGAAACTGCTCTGTGTTCTGTTAATTCATCTCCCAGAGTTACATCTTTCCCTTCAAGAAGCCTTTCGCCAAGGCTGTTCTTGTGGAATTGGCAAAGGGATATTTGAAAGCCCATAGAGGGCTATGGAGAAAAAGCAAATATCTTCCGTTCAAAACTGGAAAGAAGCTTTCTGAGAAACTGCTCTGTGTTCTGTTAATTCATCTCACAGAGTTACATCTTTCCCTTCAAGAAGCCTTTCGCTAAGGCTGTTCTTGTGGAATTGGCAAAGGGATATTTGGAAGTCCATAGAGTGCTATGGTGAAAAAGGAAATATCTTCCGTTCAAAACTCGAAAGAAGCTTTCTGAGAAACTGCTCTGTGTTCTGTTAATTCATCTCCCAGAGTTACATCTTTCCCTTCAAGAAGCCTTTCGCTAAGGCTGTTCTTGTGGAATTGGCAAAGGGATATTTGGAAGCCCATAGAGGGCTATGGAGAAAAAGCAAATATCTTCCGTTCAAAACTGGAAAGAAGCTTTCTGAGCAACTGCTCTGTGTTCTGTTAATTCATCTCACAGAGTTACATCTTTCCCTTCAAGAAGCCTTTCGCTAAGGCTGTTTTTGTGGAATTGGCAAAGGGATATTTGGAAGCCCATAGAGGGCTATGGTGAAAAAGGAAATATCTTCCGTTCAAAACTGGAAAGAAGCTTTCTGAGAAACTGCTCTGTGTTCTGTTAATTCATCTCACAGAGTTACATCTTTCCCTTCAAGAAGCCTTTCGCTAAGGCTGTTCTTGTGGAATTGGCAAAGGGATATTTGGAAGCCCAAGGAGGGCTATGGAGAAAAAGCAAATATCTTCCGTTCAAAACTGGAAAGAAGCTTTCTGAGAAACTCCTCTGTGTTCTGTTAATTCATCTCACAGAGTTACATCTTTCCCTTCAAGAAGCCTTTCGCTAAGGCTGTTCTTGTGGAATTGGCAAAGGGATATTTGGAAGCCCATAGAGGGCTATTTTGAAAAAGGAAATATCTTCCGTTCAAAACTGGAAACAAGCTTTCTGAGAAACTGCTCTGTGTTCTGTTAATTTATCTCACAGAGTTACATCTTTCCCTTCAAGAAGCCTTTCGCTAAGGCTGTTCTTGTGGAATTGGCAAAGGGATATTTGGAAGCCCATAGAGGGCTATGGGCAAAAAGGAAATATCTTCCGTTCAAAACTGGAAAGAAGGTTTCTGAGAAACTACTCTGTGTTCTATTGATTCATCTCACAGAGGTACATCTTTCCCTTCAAGAAGCCTTTCGCTCAGGCTGTTCTTGTGGAATTGGCAAAGGGATATTTGGAAGCCCATAGAGGGCTATGGTGAAAAAGGAAATATCTTCCGTTCAAAACTCGAAAGAAGCTTTCTGAGAAACTGCTCTGTGTTCTGTTAATTCATCTCACAGAGTTACATCTTTCCCTTCAAGTAGCCTTTCGCTAAGGCTGTTCTTGTGGAATTGGCAAAGGGATATTTGGAAGCCCCTAGAGGGCTATGGAGAAAAACCAAATATCTTCCGTTCAAAACTGGAAAGAAGCTTTCTGAGAAACTGCTCTGTGTTCTGTTAATTCATCTCACAGAGTTACATCTTTCCCTTCAAGAAGCCTTTCGCTAAGGCTGTTCTTGTGGAATTGGCAAAGGGATAATTGGAACCCCTAGAGGGCTATGGAGTAAAACCAAATATCTTCCGTTCAAAACTCGAAAGAAGCTTTCTGAGAAACTGCTCTGTGTTCTGTTAATTCATCTCACAGAGTTACATCTTTCCCTTCAAGAAGCCTTTCGCTAAGGCTGTTCTTGTGGAATTGGCAAAGGGATATTTGGAAGCCCATAGAGGGCTATGGAGAAAAAGCAAATATCTTCCGTTCAAAACTGGAAAGAAGCTTTCTGAGAAACTGCTCTGTGTTCTGTTAATTCATCTCACAGAGTTACATCTTTCCCTTCAAGAAGCCTTTCGCTAAGGCTGTTCTTGTGGAATTGGCAAAGGGATATTTGGAAGCCCATAGAGGGCTATGGAGAAAAACCAAATATCTTCCGTTCAAAACTCGAAAAAAGCTTTCTGAGAAACTGCTCTGTGTTCTGATAATTCATCTCACAGAGTTACATCTTTCCCTTCAAGAAGCCTTTCGCTAAGGCTGTTCTTGTGGAATTGGCAAAGGGATATTTGGAAGCCCTTAGAGGGCTATTTTGAAAAAGGAAATATCTTCCGTTCAAAACTGGAAAGAAGCTTTCTGAGAAACTGCTCTGTGTTCTGTTAATTCATTTCACAGAGTTACATCTTTCCCTTCAAGAAGCCTTTCGCTAAGGCTGTTCTTGTGGAATTGGCAAAGGGATATTTGGAAGCCCATAGAGGGCTATGGGCAAAAAGGAAATATCTTCCGTTCAAAACTGGAAAGAAGCTTTCTGAGAAACTGCTCTGTGTTTTGTTAATACATCTCCCAGAGTTACATCTTTCCCTTCCAGAAGCCTTTCGCTAAGGCTGTTCTTGTGGAATTGGCAAAGGGATATTTGGAAGCCCATAGAGGGCTATGGAGAAAAAGCAAATATCTTCCGTTCAAAACTTGAAAGAAGCATTCTGAGAAACTGCTCTGTGTTCTGTTAATTCATCTCACAGAGTTACATCTTTCCCTTCAAGAAGCCTTTCGATAAGGCTGTTCTTGTGGAATTGGCAAAGGGATATTTGGAAGCCCATAGAGGGCTATGGTGAAAAAGAAAATATCTTCCGTTCAAAACTGGAAACAAGCTTTCTGAGAAACTGCTCTGTGTTCTGTTAATTCATCTCACAGAGTTACATCTTTCCCTTCAAGTAGCCTTTCGCTAAGGCTGTTCTTGTGGAATTGGCAAAGGGATATTTGGAAGCCCATAGAGGGCTATGGAGAAAAAGCAAATATCTTCCGTTCAAAACTCGAAAGAAGCTTTCTGAGAAACTGCTCTGTGTTCTGTTAATTCATCTCACAGAGTTACATCTTTCTCTTCAAGAAGCCTTTCGCTAAGGCTGTTCTTGAGGAATTGGCAAAGGGATATTTGGAAGCCCATAGAGGGCTACGGAGAAAAAGGAAATATCTTCCGTTCAAAACACGAAAGAAGCTTTCTGAGAAACTGCTCTGTATTCTGTTAATTCATCTCACAGAGTTACATCTTTCCCTTCAAGAAGCCTTTCGCCAAGGCTGTTCTTGTGGAATTGGCAAAGGGATATTTGGAAGCTCATAGAGGGCTATGGTGAAAAAGGAAATATCTTCCGTTCAAAACTCGAAAGAAGCTTTCTGAGAAACTGCTCTCTGTTCTGTTAATTCATCTCCCAGAGTTACATCTTTCCCTTCAAGAAGCCTTTCGCTAAGGCTGTTCTTGTGGAACTGGCAAAGGGAAATTTGGAAGCCCCTAGAGGGCTATTTTGAAAAAGGAAATATCTTCCGTTCAAAACTGGAAAGAAGCTTTCTGAGAAACTGCTCTGTGTTCTGTTAATTCATCTCACAGAGTTACATCTTTCCCTTCAAGAAGCCTTTCGCTAAGGCTGTTCTTGTGGAATTGGCAAAGGGATATTTGGAAGCCCATAGAGGGCTATGGTGAAAAAGGAAATATCTTCCGTTCAAAACTGGAAAGAAGGTTTCTGAGAAACTGCTCTGTGTTCTGTTAATTCATCTTACGGAGTTACATCTTTCCCTTCAAGTAGCCTTTCGCTAAGGCTGTTCTTGTGGAATTGGCAAAGGGATATTTGGAAGCCCATAGAGGGCTATGGAGAAAAAGCAAATATCTTCCGTTCAAAACTGGAAAGAAGCTTTCTGAGAAACTGCTCTGTGTTCTGTTAATTCATCTCACAGATTTACATCTTTCCCTTCAAGAAGCCTTTTGCTAAGGCTGTTCTTGTGGAATTGGCAAAGGGATATTTGGAAGCCCATAGAGTGCTATGGTGAAAAAGGAAATATCTTCCGTTCAAAACTCGAAAGAAGCTTTCTGAGAAACTGCTCTGTGTTCTGTTAATTCATCTCCCAGAGTTACATCTTTCCCTTCAAGAAGCCTTTCGCTAAGGCTGTTCTTGTGGAATTGGCAAAGGGATATTTGGAAGCCCATAGAGGGCTATGGAGAAAAAGCAAATATCTTCCGTTCAAAACTGGAAAGAAGCTTTCTGAGAAACTGCTCTGTGTTCTGTTAATTCATCTCACAGAGTTACATCTTTCCCTTCAAGAAGCCTTTCGCTAAGGCTGTTCTTGTGGAATTGGCAAAGGGATATTTGGAAGCCCATAGAGGGCTATGGTGAAAAAGGAAATATCTTCCGTTCAAAACTGGAAACAAGCTTTCTGAGAAACTGCTCTGTGTTCTGTTAATTCATCTCACAGAGTTACATCTTTCCCTTCAAGTAGCCTTTCGCGAAGGCTCTTCTTGTGGAATTGGCAAAGGGATATTTGGAAGCCCATAGAGGGCTATGGAGAAAAACAAATATCTTCCGTTCAAAACTGGAAAGAAGCTTTCTGAGAAACTGCTCTGTGTTCGGTTAATTCATCTCACAGAGTTACATCTTTCCCTTCAAGAAGCCTTTCGCTAAGGCTGTTCTTGTGGAATTGGCAAAGGGATATTTGGAAGCCCATAGAGGGCTACGGTGAAAAAGGAAATATCTTCCGTTCAAAACTGGAAACAAGCTTTCTGAGAAACTGCTCTGTGTTCTGTTAATTCATCTCACAGAGTTACATCTTTCCCTTCAAGTAGCCTTTCGCTAAGGCTGTTCTTGTGGAATTGGCAAAGGGATATTTGGAAGCCCATAGAGGGCTACGGAGAAAAAGCAAATATCTTCCGTTCAAAACGGGAAAGAAGCTTTCTGAGAAACTGCTCTGTGTTCTGTTAATTCATCTCACAGAGTTACATCTTTCCCTTCAAGAAGCCTTTCGCTAAGGCTGTTCTTGTGGAATTGGCAAAGGGATATTTGGAAGCCCATAGAGGGCTATGGAGAAAAAGCAAATATCTTCCGTTCAAAACTGGAAAGAAGCTTTCTGAGAAACTGCTCTGTGTTCTGTAAATTCATCTCACAGAGTTACATCTTTCCCTTCAAGAAGCCTTTCGCTAAGGCTGTTCTTGTGGAATTGGCAAAGGGATATTTGGAAGCCCATAGAGGGCTATGGTGAAAAAGGAAATATCTTCCGTTCAAAACTCGAAAGAAGCTTTCTGAGAAACTGCTCTGTGTTCTGTTAATTCATCTAGCAGAGTTACATCTTTCCCTTCAAGAAGCCTTTCGCTAAGGCTGTTCTTGTGGAATTGGCAAAGGGATATTTGGAAGCCCATAGAGGGCTATTTTGAAAAAGGAAATATCTTCCTTTCAAAACTGGAAACAAGCTTTCTGAGAAACTGCTCTGTGTTCCGTTAATTCATCTCACAGAGTTACATCTTTCCCTTCAAGAAGCCTTTCGCTAAGGCTGTTCTTGTGGTATTGGCAAAGGGATATTTGGAAGCCCATAGAGGGCTATGGGCAAAAAGGAAATATCTTCCGTTCAAAACTGGAAAGAAGCTTTCTGAGAAACTGCTCTGTGTTCTGTTAATTCATCTCACAGAGTTACATCTTTCCCTTCAAGAAGCCTTTCGCTAAGGCTGTTCTTGTGGAATTGGCAAAGGGATATTTGGAAGCCCATAGAGGGCTATTTTGAAAAAGGAAATATCTTCCGTTCAAAACTGGAAAGAAGCTTTCTGAGAAACTGCTCTGTGTTCTATTAATTCATCTCACAGAGGTACATCTTTCCCTTCAAGAAGCCTTTCGCTAAGGCTGTTCTTGTGGAATTGGCAAAGGGATATTTGGAAGCCCATAGAGGGCTATGGTGAAAAAGGAAATATCTTCCGTTCAAAACTGGAAAGAAGCTTTCTGAGAAACTGCTCTGTGTTCTGTTAATTCATCTCACAGAGTTACATCTTTCCCTTCAAGTAGCCTTTCGCTAAGGCTGTTCTTGTGGAATTGGCAAAGGGATATTTGGAAGCCCATAGAGGGCTATGGAGAAAAACCAAATATCTTCCGTTCAAAACTGGAAAGAAGCTTTCTGAGAAACTGCTCTGTGTTCTGTTAATTCATCTCACAGAGTTACATCTTTCCCTTCAAGAAGCCTTTCGCTAAGGCTGTTCTTGTGGAATTGGCAAAGGGATATTTGGAAGCCCATAGAGGGCTATGGAGAAAAAGCAAATATCTTCCGTTCAAAACTCGAAAGAAGCTTTCTGAGAAACTGCTCTGTGTTCTGTTAATTCATCTCACAGAGTTACATCTTTCCCTTCAAGAAGCCTTTCGTTAAGGCTGTTCTTGTGGAATTGGCAAAGGGATATTTGGAAGCCCATAGAGGGCTATGGAGAAAAAGCAAATATCTTCCGTTCAAAACTGGAAAGAAGCTTTCTGAGAAACTGCTCTGTGTTCTGTTAATTCATCTCACAGAGTTACATCTTTCCCTTCAAGAAGCCTTTCGCTAAGGCTGTTCTTCTGGAATTGGCAAAGGGATATTTGGAAGCCCATAGAGGGCTATGGAGAAAAACCAAATATCTTCCGTTCAAAACTCGAAAGAAGCTTTCTGAGAAACTGCTCTGTGTTCTGATAATTCATCTCCCAGAGTTACATCTTTCCCTTCAAGAAGCCTTTCGCTAAGGCTGTTCTTGTGGAATTGGCAAAGGGATATTTGGAAGCCCATAGAGGGCTATTTTGAAAAAGGAAATATCTTCCGTTCAAAACTGGAAAGAAGCTTTCTGAGAAACTGCTCTGTGTTCTGTTAATTCATCTCACAGAGTTACATCTTTCCCTTCAAGAAGCCTTTCGCTAAGGCTGTTCTTGTGGAATTGGCAAAGGGATATTTGGAAGCCCATAGAGGGCTATGGGCAAAAAGGAAATATCTTCCGTTCAAAACTGGAAAGAAGCTTTCTGAGAAACTGCTCTGTGTTTTGTTAATACATCTCCCAGTGTTACATCTTTCCCTTCAAGAATCCTTTCGCTAACGCTGTTCTTGTGGAATTCGCAAAGGGATATTTGGAAGCCCATAGAGGGCTATGGAGAAAAAGCAAATATCTTCCGTTCAAAACTGGAAAGAAGCTTTCTGAGAAACTGCTCTGTGTTCTGTTAATTCATCTCACAGAGTTACATCTTTCCCTTCAAGAAGCCTTTCGCTAAGGCTGTTCTTGTGGAATTGGCAAAGGGATATTTGGAAGCCCATAGAGGGCTATGGTGAAAAGGAAAATATCTTCCGTTCAAAACTGGATACAAGCTTTCTGAGAAACTGCTCTGTGTTCTGTTAATTCATGTCACAGAGTTACATCTTTCCCTTCAAGAAGCCTTACGCTAAGGCTGTTCTTGTGGAATTGGCAAAGGGATATTTGGAAACCCATAGAGGGCTATTTTGAAAAAGGAAATATCTTCCGTTCAAAACTGGAAACAAGCTTTCTGAGAAACTGCTCTGTGTTCTGTTAATTCATCTCACAGAGTTACATCTTTCCCTTCAAGAAGCCTTTCGCTAAGGCTGTTCTTGTGGAATTGGCAAAGGGATATTTGGAAGCCCATAGAGGGCTATGGGCAAAAAGGAAATATCTTCCGTTCAAAACTGGAAAGAAGCTTTCTGAGAAACTGCTCTGTGTTTTGTTAATTCATCTCCCAGAGTTACATCTTTCCCTTCAGGAAGCCTTTCGCTAAGGCTGTTCTTGTGGAATTGGCAAAGGGATATTTGGAAGCCCATAGAGGGCTATTTTGAAAAAGGAAATATCTTCCCTTCAAAACTGGAAAGAAGCTTTCTGAGAAACTGCTCTGTGTTCTGTTAATTCATCTCACAGAGTTACATCTTTCCCTTCAAGAAGCCTTTCGCTAAGGCTGTTCTTGTGGAATTGGCAAAGGGATATTTGGAAGCCCAGAGAAGGCTATTTTGAAAAAGGAAATATCTTCCGTTCAAAACTGGAAAGAAGCTTTCTGAGAAACTGCTCTGTGTTCTGTGAATTCATCTCACAGAGGTACATCTTTCCCTTCAAGAAGCCTTTCGCTCAGGCTGTTCTTGTGGAATTGGCAAAGGGATATTTGGAAGCCCATAGAGGGCTATGGTGAAAAAGGAAATATCTTCCGTTCAAAACTCGAAAGAAGCTTTCTGAGAAACTGCTCTGTGTTCTGTTAATTCATCTCACAGAGTTACATCTTTCCCTTCAAGTAGCCTTTCGCTAAGGCTGTTCTTGTGGAATTGGCAAAGGGATATTTGGAAGCCCATAGAGGGCTATGGAGAAAAAGCAAATATCTTCCGTTCAAAACTGGAAAGAAGCTTTCTGAGAAACTGCTCTGTGTTCTGTTAATTCATCTCACAGAGTTACATCTTTCCCTTCAAGAAGCCTTTCGCTAAGGCTGTTCTTGTGGAATTGGCAAAGGGATACTTGGAACCCCTAGAGGGCTATGGAGAAAAACCAAATATCTTCTGTTCAAAACTCGAAAGAAGCTTTCTGAGAAACTGTTCTGTGTTCTGTTAATTCATCTCACAGAGTTACATCTTTCCCTTCAAGAAGCCTTTCGCTAAGGCTGTTCTTGTGGAATTGGCAAAGGGATATTTGGAAGCCCATAGAGGGCTATGGAGAAAAAGCAAATATCTTCCGTTCAAAACTGGAAAGAAGCTTTCTGAGAAACTGCTCTGTGTTCTGTTAATTCATCTCACAGAGTTACATCTTTCCCTTCAAGAAGCCTTTCGCTAAGGCTGTTCTTGTGGAATTGGCAAAGGGATATTTGGAAGCCCATAGAGGGCTATGGAGAAAAACCAAATATCTTCCGTTCAAAACTCGAAAGAAGCTTTCTGAGAAACTGCTCTGTGTTCTGATAATTCATCTCACAGAGTTACATCTTTCCCTTCAAGAAGCCTTTCGCTAAGGCTGTTCTTGTGGAATTGGCAAAGGGATATTTGGAAGCCCATAGAGGGCTATTTTGAAAAAGGAAATATCTTCCGTTCAAAACTGGAAAGAAGCTTTCTGAGAAACTGCTCTGTGTTCTGTTAATTCATCTCACAGAGTTACATCTTTCCCTTCAAGAAGCCTTTCGCTAAGGCTGTTCTTGTGGAATTGGCAAAGGGATATTTGGAAGCCCATAGAGGGCTATGGAGATAAAGCAAATATCTTCCGTTCAAAACTGGAAAGAAGCTTTCTGAGAAACTGCTCTGTGTTCTGTTAATTCATCTCACAGAGTTACATCTTTCCCTTCAAGAAGCCTTTCGCTAAGGCTGTTCTTGAGGAATTGGCAAAGGGATATTTGGAAGCCCATAGAGGGCTACGGAGAAAAAGCAAATATCTTCCGTTCAAAACACGAAAGAAGCTTTCTGAGAAACTGCTCTGTGTTCTGTTAATTCATCTCACAGAGTTACATCTTTCCCTTCAAGAAGCCTTTCGCTAAAGCTGTTTTTGTGGAATTGGCAAAGGGATATTTGGAAGCCCATAGAGGGCTATGGAGAAAAAGCAAATATCTTCCGTTCAAAACTGGAAAGAATCTTTCTGAGAAACTGCTCTGTGTTCTGTTAATTCATCTCACAGAGTTACATCTTTCCCTTCAAGAAGCCTTTCTCTAAGGCTGTTCTTGTGGAATTGGCAAAGGGATATTTGGAAGCCCTTAGAGGGCTATGGTGAAAAAGGAAATATCTTCCGTTCAAAATTGGAAAGAAGCTTTCTGAGAAACTGCTCTGTGTTCTGTTAATTCATCTCACAGAGTTACATCTTTCCCTTCAAGAAGCCTTTCGCTAAGGCTGTTCTTGTGGAATTGGCAAAGGGATATTTGGAAGCCCATAGAGTGCTATGGTGAAAAAGGAAATATCTTCCGTTCAAAACTCGAAAGAAGCGTTCTGAGAAACTGCTCTGTGTTCTGTTAATTCATCTCCCAGAGTTACATCTTTCCCTTCAAGAAGCCTTTCGCTAAGGCTGTTCTTGTGGAATTGGCAAAGGGATATTTGGAAGCCCATAGAGGGCTATTTTGAAAAAGGAAATATCTTCCGTTCAAAACTGGAAAGAAGCTTTCTGAGAAACTGCTCTGTGTTCTGTTAATTCATCTCACAGAGTTACATCTTTCCCTTCAAGAAGCCTTTCGCTAAGGCTGTTCTTGTGGAATTGGCAAAGGGATATTTGGAAGCCCATAGAGGGCTATGGTGAAAAAGGTAATATCTTCCGTTCAAAACTGGAAAGAAGCTTTCTGAGAAACTACTCTGTCTTCTGTTAATTCATCTCACAGAGTTACATCTTTCCCTTCAAGAAGCCTTTCGCTAAGGCTGTTCTTGTGGAATTGGCAAAGGGATATTTGGAAGCCCAGAGAAGGCTATTTTGAAAAAGGAAATATCTTCCGTTCAAAACTGGAAAGAAGCTTTCTGAGAAACTGCTCTGTGTTCTGTGAATTCATCTCACAGAGGTACATCTTTCCCTTCAAGAAGCCTTTCGCTCAGGCTGTTCTTGTGGAATTGGCAAAGGGATATTTGGAAGCCCATAGAGGGCTACGGTGAAAAAGGAAATATCTTCCGTTCAAAACTCGAAAGAAGCTTTCTGAGAAACTGCTCGGTGTTCTGTTAATTCATCTCACAGAGTTACATCTTTCCCTTCAAGTAGCCTTTCGCTAAGGCTGTTCTTGTGGAATTGGCAAAGGGATATTTGGAAGCCCATAGAGGGCTATGGAGAAAAAGCAAATATCTTCCGTTCAAAACTGGAAAGAAGCTTTCTGAGAAACTGCTCTGTGTTCTGTTAATTCATCTCACAGAGTTACATCTTTCCCTTCAAGAAGCCTTTCGCTAAGGCTGTTCTTGTGGAATTGGCAAAGGGATACTTGGAACCCCTAGAGGGCTATGGAGAAAAACCAAATATCTTCTGTTCAAAACTCGAAAGAAGCTTTCTGAGAAACTGTTCTGTGTTCTGTTAATTCATCACACAGAGTTACATCTTTCCCTTCAAGAAGCCTTTCGCTAAGGCTGTTCTTGTGGAATTGGCAAAGGGATATTTGGAAGCCCATAGAGGGCTATGGAGAAAAAGCAAATATCTTCCGTTCAAAACTGGAAAGAAGCTTTCTGAGAAACTGCTCTGTGTTCTGTTAATTCATCTCACAGAGTTACATCTTTCCCTTCAAGAAGCCTTTCGCTAAGGCTGTTCTTGTGGAATTGGCAAAGGGATATTTGGAAGCCCATAGAGGGCTATGGAGAAAAACCAAATATCTTCCGTTCAAAACTCGAAAGAAGCTTTCTGAGAAACTGCTCTGTGTTCTGATAATTCATCTCACAGAGTTACATCTTTCCCTTCAAGAAGCCTTTCGCTAAGGCTGTTCTTGTGGAATTGGCAAAGGGATATTTGGAAGCCCATAGAGGGCTATTTTGAAAAAGGAAATATCTTCCGTTCAAAACTGGAAAGAAGCTTTCTGAGAAACTGCTCTGTGTTCTGTTAATTCATCTCACAGAGTTACATCTTTCCCTTCAAGAAGCCTTTCGCTAAGGCTGTTCTTGTGGAATTGGCAAAGGGATATTTGGAAGCCCATAGAGGGCTATGGGCAAAAAGGAAATATCTTCCGTTCAAAACTGGAAAGAAGCTTTCTGAGAAACTGCTCTGTGTTTTGTTAATACATCTCCCAGAGTTACATCTTTCCCTTCAAGAAGCCTTTCGCTAAGGCTGTTCTTGTGGAATTGGCAAAGGGATATTTGGAAGCCCATAGAGGGCTATGGAGAAAAAGCAAATATCTTCCGTTCAAAACTTGAAAGAAGCTTTCTGAGAAACTGCTCTGTGTTATGTTAATTCATCTCACAGAGTTACATCTTTCCCTTCAAGAAGCCTTTCGCTAAGGCTGTTCTTGTGGAATTGGCAAAGGGATATTTGGAAGCTCATAGAGGGCTATGGTGAAAAAGAAAATATCTTCCGTTCAAAACTGGAAACAAGCTTTCTGAGAAACTGCTCTGTCTTCTGTTAATTCATCTCACAGAGTTACATCTTTCCCTTCAAGTAGCCTTTCGCTAAGGCTGTTCTTGTGGAATTGGCAAAGGGATATTTGGAAGCCCATAGAGGGCTATGGAGAAAAAGCAAATATCTTCCGTTCAAAACTGGAAAGAAGCTTTCTGAGAAACTGCTCTGTGTTCTGTTAATTCATCTCACAGAGTTACATCTTTCCCTTCAAGAAGCCTTTCGCTAAGGCTGTTCTTGAGGAATTGGCAAAGGGATATTTGGAAGCCCATAGAGGGCTACGGAGAAAAAGCAAATATCTTCCGTTCAAAACACGAAAGAAGCTTTCTGAGAAACTGCTCTGTGTTCTGTTAATTCATCTCACAGAGTTACATCTTTCCCTTCAAGAAGCCTTTCGCTAAAGCTGTTTTTGTGGAATTGGCAAAGGGATATTTGGAAGCCCATAGAGGGCTATGGAGAAAAAGCAAATATCTTCCGTTCAAAACTGGAAAGAAGCTTTCTGAGAAACTGCTCTGTGTTCTGTTAATTCATCTCACAGAGTTACATCTTTCCCTTCAAGAAGCCTTTCTCTAAGGCTGTTCTTGTGGAATTGGCAAAGGGATATTTGGAAGCCCTTAGAGGGCTATGGTGAAAAAGGAAATATCTTCCGTTCAAAATTGGAAAGAAGCTTTCTGAGAAACTGCTCTGTGTTCTGTTAATTCATCTCACAGAGTTACATCTTTCCCTTCAAGAAGCCTTTCGCTAACGCTGTTCTTGTGGAATTGGCAAAGGGATATTTGGAAGCCCATAGAGGGCTACGGAGAAAAAGCAATTATCTTCCGTTCAAAACACGAAAGAAGCTTTCTGAGAAACCGCTCTGTGTTCTGTTAATTCATCTCACAGAGTTACATCTTTCCCTTCAAGAAGCCTTTCGCTAAGGCTGTTCTTGTGGAATTGGCAAAGGGATATTTGGAAGTCCATAGAGGGCTATGGTGAAAAAGGAAATATCTTCCGTTCAAAACTCGAAAGAAGCTTTCTGAGAAACTGCTCTCTGTTCTGTTAATTCATCTCCCAAAGTTACATCTTTCCCTTCAAGAAGCCTTTCGCTAAGGCTGTTCTTGTGGAATTGGCAAAGGGATATTTGGAAGCCCATCGGGGGCTATTTTGAAACAGGAAATATCTTCCGTTCAAAACTGGAAAGAAGCTTTCTGAGAAACTGCTCTGTGTTCTGTTAATTCATCTCACAGAGTTACATCTTTCCCTTCAAGAAGCCTTTCGCTAAGGCTGTTCTTGTGGAATTGGCAAAGGGATATTTGGAAGCCCATAGAGGGCTATGGTGAAAAAGGAAATATCTTCCGTTCAAAACTGGAAAGAAGCTTTCTGAGAAACTGCTCTCAGTTCTGTTAATTCATCTCACAGACTTACATCTTTCCTTTCAAGAAGCCTTTCGCTAAGGCTGTTCTTCTGGAATTGGCAAAGGGATATTTGGAAGCCCATAGAGGGCTATTTTGAAAAAGGAAATATCTTCCGTTCAAAACTGGAAAGAAGCTTTCTGAGAAACTGCTCTGTGTTCTGTTAATTCATCTCACAGAGTTACATCATTCCCTTCAAGAAGCCTTTCGCTAAAACTGTGCTTGTGGAATTGGCAAAGGGATATTTGAAAGCCCATAGAGGGCTATGGAGAAAAAGAAATTATCTTCCGTTCAAAACTGGAAAGAAGCTTTCTGAGAAACTGCTCTGTGTTCTGTTAATTCACCTCACAGAGTTATATCTTTCCCTTCAAGAAGCCTTTCGCTAAGGCTGTTCTTGTGGAATTGGCAAAGGGATATTTGGAAGCCCATAGAGGGCTATGGAGAAAAAGCAAATATCTTCCGTTCAAAACTGGAAAGAAGCTTTCTGAGAAACTGCTCTGTGTTCTGTTAATTCATCTCACAGAGTTACATCTTTCCCTTCAAGAAGCCTTTCACTAAGGCTGTTCTTGTGGAATTCGCAAAGGGATATTTGGAACCCCTAGAGGGCTATGGAGAAAAACCAAATATCTTCCGTTCAAAACTCGAAAGAAGCTTTCTGAGAAACTGCTCTGTGTTCTGTTAATTCATCTCACAGAGTTACATCTTTCCCTTCAAGAAGCCTTTCGCTAAGGCTGTTCTTGTGGAATTGGCAAAGGGATATTTGGAAGCCCATAGAGGGCTATGGAGAAAAAGCAAATATCTTCCGTTCAAAACTGGAAAGAAGCTTTCTGAGAAACTGCTCTGTGTTCTGTTAATTCATCTCACAGAGTTACATCTTTCCCTTCAAGAAGCCTTTCGCTAAGGCTGTTCTTGTGGAATTGGCAAAGGGATATTTGGAAGCCCATAGAGGGCTATGGAGAAAAACCAAATATCTTCCGTTCAAAACTCGAAAGAAGCTTTCTGAGAAACTGCTCTGTGTTCTGATAATTCATCTCACAGAGTTACATCTTTCCCTTCAAGAAGCCTTTCGCTAAGGCTGTTCTTGTGGAATTGGCAAAGGGATATTTGGAAGCCCATAGAGGGCTATTTTGAAAAAGGAAATATCTTCCGTTCAAAACTGGAAAGAAGCTTTCTGAGAAACTGCTCTGTGTTCTGTTAATTCATCTCCCAGAGTTACATCTTTCCCTTCAAGAAGCCTTTCGCTAAGGCTGTTCTTGTGGAATTGGCAAAGGGATATTTGGAAGCCCATAGAGGGCTATGGGCAAAAAGGAAATATCTTCCGTTCAAAACTGGAAAGAAGCTTTCTGAGAAACTGCTCTGTGTTTTGTTAATACATCTCCCAGAGTTACATCTTTCCCTTCAAGAAGCCTTTCGCTAAGGCTGTTCTTGTGGAATTGGCAAAGGGATATTTGGAAGCCCATAGAGGGCTATGGAGAAAAAGCAAATATCTTCCGTTCAAAACTTGAAAGAAGCATTCTGAGAAACTGCTCTTTGTTCTGTTAATTCATCTCACAGAGTTACATCTTTCCCTTCAAGAAGCCTTTCGCTAAGGCTGTTCTTGTGGAATTGGCAAAGGGATATTTGGAAGCCCATAGAGGGCTATGGTGAAAAAGAAAATATCTTCCGTTCAAAACTGGAAACAAGCTTTCTGAGAAACTGCTCTGTGTTCTCTTAATTCATCTCACAGAGTTACATCTTTCCCTTCAAGTAGCCTTTCGCTAAGGCTGTTCTTGTGGAATTGGCAAAGGGATATTTGGAAGCCCATAGAGGGCTATGGAGAAAAAGCAAATATCTTCCGTTCAAAACTCGAAAGAAGCTTTCTGAGAAACTGCTCTGTGTTCTGTTAATTCATCTCACAGAGTTACGTCTTTCCCTTCAAGAAGCCTTTCGCTAAGGCTGTTCTTGAGGAATTGGCAAAGGGATATTTGGAAGCCCATAGAGGGCTACGGAGAAAAAGCAAATATCTTCCGTTCAAAACACGAAAGAAGCTTTCTGAGAAACTGCTCTGTGTTCTGTTAATTCATCTCACAGAGTTACATCTTTCCCTTCAAGAAGCCTTTCGCTAAGGCTGTTCTTGTGGAATTGGCAAAGGGATATTTGGAAGCCCATAGAGGGCTATTTTGAAAAAGGAAATATCTTCGTTCAAAACTCGAAAGAAACTTTCTGAGAAACTGCTCTCTGTTCTGTTAACTCATCTCTCAGAGTTACATCTTTCCCTTCAAGAAGCCTTTCGCTAAGGCTGTTCTTGTGGAATTGGCAAAGGGATATTTGGAAGCCCCTAGAGGGCTATTTTGAAAAAGGAAATATCTTCCGTTCAAAACTGGAAAGAAGCTTTCTGAGAAACTGCTCTGTGTTCTGTTAATTCATCTCACAGAGTTACATCTTTCCATTCAAGAAGCCTTTCGCTAAGGCTGTTCTTGTGGAATTGGCAAAGGGATATTTGGAAGCCCATAGAGGGCTATGGTGAAAAAGGAAATATCTTCCGTTCAAAACTGGAAACAAGCTTTCTGAGAAACTGCTCTGTGTTCTGTTAATTCATCTCACAGAGTTACATCTTTCCCTTCAAGTAGCCTTTCGCTAAGGCTCTTCTTGTGGAATTGGCAAAGGGATATTTGGAAGCCCATAGAGGGCTATGTAGAAAAACAAATATCTTCCGTTCAAAACTGGAAAGAAGCTTTCTGAGAAACTGCTCTGTGTTCGGTTAATTCATCTCACAGAGTTACATCTTTCCCTTCAAGAAGCCTTTCGCTAAGGCTGTTCTTGTGGAATTGGCAAAGGGATATTTGGAAGCCCATAGAGGGCTACGGTGAAAAAGGAAATATCTTCCGTTCAAAACTTGAAACAAGCTTTCTGAGAAACTGCTCTGTGTTCTGTTAATTCATCTCACAGAGTTACATCTTTCCCTTCAAGTAGCCTTTCGCTAAGGCTGTTCTTGTGGATTTGGCAAAGGGATATTTGGAAGCCCATAGAGGGCTACGGAGAAAAAGCAAATATCTTCCGTTCAAAACTGGAAAGAAGCTTTCTGAGAAACTGCTCTGTGTTCTGTTAATTCATCTCACAGAGTTACATCTTTCCCTTCAAGAAGCCTTTCGCTAAGGCTGTTCTTGTGGAATTGGCAAAGGGATATTTGGAAGCCCAAGGAGGGCTATGGAGAAAAAGCAAATATCTTCCGTTCAAAACTCGAAAGAAGCTTTCTGAGAAACTGCTCTGTGTTCTGTAAATTCATCTCACAGAGTTACAACTTTCCCTTCAAGAAGCCTTTCGCTAAGGCTGTTCTTGTGGAATTGGCAAAGGGATATTTGGAAGCCCATAGAGGGCTATGGTGAAAAAGGAAATATCTTCCGTTCAAAACTCGAAAGAAGCTTTCTGAGAAACTGCTCTGTGTTCTGTTAATTCATCTAGCAGAGTTACATCTTTCCCTTCAAGAAGCCTTTCGCTAAGGCTGTTCTTGTGGAATTGGCAAAGGGATATTTGGAAGCCCATAGAGGGCTATTTTGAAAAAGGAAATATCTTCCGTTCAAAACTGGAAACAAGCTTTCTGAGAAACTGCTCTGTGTTCTGTTAATTCATCTCACAGAGTTACATCTTTCCCTTCAAGAAGCCTTTCGCTAAGGCTGTTCTTGTGGTATTGGCAAAGGGATATTTGGAAGCCCATAGAGGGCTATGGGCAAAAAGGAAATATCTTCCGTTCAAAACTGGAAAGAAGCTTTCTGAGAAACTGCTCTGTGTTCTGTTAATTCATCTCACAGAGTTACATCTTTCCCTTCAAGAAGCCTTTCGCTAAGGCTGTTCTTGTGGAATTGGCAAAGGGATATTTGGAAGCCCATAGAGGGCTATTTTGAAAAAGGAAATATCTTCCGTTCAAAACTGGAAGGAAGCTTTCTGAGAAACTGCTCTGTGTTCTATTAATTCATCTCACAGAGGTACATCTTTCCCTTCAAGAAGCCTTTCGCTAAGGCTGTTCTTGTGGAATTGGCAAAGGGATATTTGGAAGCCCATAGAGGGCTATGGTGAAAAAGGAAATATCTTCCGTTCAAAACTGGAAAGAAGCTTTCTGAGAAACTGCTCTGTGTTCTGTTAATTCATCTCACAGAGTTACATCTTTCCCTTCAAGTAGCCTTTCGCTAAGGCTGTTCTTGAGGAATTGGCAAAGGGATATTTGGAAGCCCTTAGAGGGCTATGGTGAAAAAGGAAATATCTTCCGTTCAAAACTGGAAACAATCTTTCTGAGAAACTGCTCTGTGTTCTGTTAATTCATCTCACAGAGTTACATCTTTCCCTTCAAGTAGCCTTTCGCTAAGGCTCTTCTTGTGGAATTGGCAAAGGGATATTTGGAAGCCCATAGAGGGCTATGGAGAAAAACAAATATCTTCCGTTCAAAACTGGAAAGAAGCTTTCTGAGAAACTGCTCTGTGTTCGGTTAATTCATCTCACAGAGTTACATCTTTCCCTTCAAGAAGCCTTTCGCTAAGGCTGTTCTTGTGGAATTGGCAAAGGGATATTTGGAAGCCCATAGAGGGCTACGGTGAAAAAGGAAATATCTTCCGTTCAAAACTGGAAACAAGCTTTCTGAGAAACTGCTCTGTGTTCTGTTAATTCATCTCACAGAGTTACATCTTTCCCTTCAAGAAGCCTTTCGCTAAGGCTGTTCTTGTGGAATTGGCAAAGGGATATTTGGAAGCCCATAGAGGGCTATGGAGAAAAACCAAATATCTTCCGTTCAAAACTCGAAAGAAGCTTTCTGAGAAACTGCTCTGTGTTCTGATAATTCATCTCACAGAGTTACATCTTTCCCTTCAAGAAGCCTTTCGCTAAGGCTGTTCTTGTGGAATTGGCAAAGGGATATTTGGAAGCCCATAGAGGGCTATTTTGAAAAAGGAAATATCTTCCGTTCAAAACTGGAAAGAAGCTTTCTGAGAAACTGCTCTGTGTTCTGATAATTCATCTCACAGAGTTACATCTTTCCCTTCAAGAAGCCTTTCGCTAAGGCTGTTCTTGTGGAATTGGCAAAGGGATATTTGGAAGCCCACAGAGGGCTATGGGCAAAAAGGAAATATCTTCCGTTCAAAACTGGAAAGAAGCTTTCTGAGAAACTGCTCTGTGTTTTGTTAATACATCTCCCAGAGTTACATCTTTCCCTTCAAGAAGCCTTTCGCTAAGGCTGTTCTTGTGGAATTGGCAAAGGGATATTTGGAAGCCCATAGAGGGCTATGGAGAAAAAGCAAATATCTTCCGTTCAAAACTTTAAAGAAGCATTCTGAGAAACTGCTCTGTGTTCTGTTAATTCATCTCACAGAGTTACATCTTTCCCTTCAAGAAGCCTTTCGATAAGGCTGTTCTTGTGGAATTGGCAAAGGGATATTTGGAAGCCCATAGAGGGCTATGGTGAAAAAGAAAATATCTTCCGTTCAAAACTGGAAACAAGCTTTCTGAGAAACTGCTCTGTGTTCTGTTAATTCATCTCACAGAGTTACATCTTTCCCTTCAAGTAGCCTTTCGCTAAGGCTGTTCTTGTGGAATTGGCAAAGGGATATTTGGAAGCCCATAGAGGGCTATGGAGAAAAAGCAAATATCTTCCGTTCAAAACTCGAAAGAAGCTTTCTGAGAAACTGCTCTGTGTTCTGTTAATTCATCTCACAGAGTTACATCTTTCCCTTCAAGAAGCCTTTCGCTAAGGCTGTTCTTGAGGAATTGGCAAAGGGATATTTGGAAGCCCATAGAGGGCTACGGAGAAAAAGCAAATATCTTCCGTTCAAAACACGAAAGAAGCTTTCTGAGAAACTGCTCTGTGTTCTGTTAATTCATCTCACAGAGTTACATCTTTCCCTTCAAGAAGCCTTTCGCTAAGGCTGTTCTTGTGGAATTGGCAAAGGGATATTTGGAAGCCCATAGAGGGCTATTTTGAAAAAGGAAATATCTTCGTTCAAAACTCGAAAGAAACTTTCTGAGAAACTGCTCTCTGTTCTGTTAATTCATCTCCCAGAGTTACATCTTTCCCTTCAAGAAGCCTTTCGCTAAGGCTGTTCTTGTGGAATTGGCAAAGGGACATTTGGAAGCCCCTAGAGGGCTATTTTGAAAAAGGAAATATCTTCCGTTCAAAACTGGAAAGAAGCTTTCTGAGAAACTGCTCTGTGTTCTGTTAATTCATCTCACAGAGTTACATCTTTCCCTTCAAGAAGCCTTTCGCTAAGGCTGTTCTTGTGGAATTGGCAAAGGGATATTTGGAAGCCCATAGAGGGCTATGGTGAAAAAGGAAATATCTTCCGTTCAAAACTGGAAAGAAGCTTTCTGAGAAACTACTCTCTGTTCTGTTAATTCATCTCACAGAGTTACATCTTTCCCTTCAAGAAGCCTTTCGCTAAGGCTGTTCTTGTGGAATTGGCAAAGGGATATTTGGAAGCCCATAGAGGGCTATGGTGAAAAAGGAAATATCTTCCGTTCAAAACTGGAAACAAGCTTTCTGAGAAACTGCTCTGTGTTCTGTTAATTCATCTCACGGAGTTACATCTTTCCCTTCAAGTAGCCTTTCGCTAAGGCTGTTCTTGTGGAATTGGCAAAGGGATATTTGGAAGCCCATAGAGGGCTATGGAGAAAAAGCAAATATCTTCCGTTCAAAACTGGAAAGAAGCTTTCTGAGAAACTGCTCTGTGTTCTGTTAATTCATCTCACAGAGTTACATCTTTCCCTTCAAGAAGCCTTTCGCTAAGGCTGTTCTTGTGGAATTGGCAAAGGTATATTTGGAAGCCCATAGAGGGCTATGGAGAAAAAGGAAATATCTTCCGTTCAAAACTGGAAAGAAGCTTTCTGAGAAACTGCTCTGTGTTCTGTTAATTCCTCTCACAGATTTACATCTTTCCCTTCAAGAAGCCTTTCGCTAAGGCTGTTCTTGTGGAATTGGCAAAGGGATATTTGGAAGCCCATAGAGGGCTATGGTGAAAAAGAAAATATCTTCCGTTCAAAACTGGAAACAAGCTTTCTGAGAAACTGCTCTGTTTTCTGTTATTGCATCTCACAGAGTTACATCTTTCCCTTCAAGTAGCCTTTCGCTAAGGCTGTTCTTGTGGAATTGGCAAAGGGATATTTGGAAGCCCATAGAGGGCTATGGAGAAAAAGCAAATATCTTCCGTTCAAAACTCGAAAGAAGCTTTCTGAGAAACTGCTCTGTGTTCTGTTAATTCATCTCACAGAGTTACATCTTTCCCTTCAAGAAGCCTTTCGCTAAGGCTGTTCTTGAGGAATTGGCAAAGGGATATTTGGAAGCCCATAGAGGGCTACGGAGAAAAAGCAAATATCTTCCGTTCAAAACACGAAAGAAGCTTTCTGAGAAACTGCTCTGTGTTCTGTTAATTCATCTCACAGAGTTACATCTTTCCCTTCAAGAAGCCTTTCGCTAAGGCTGTTCTTGTGGAATTGGCAAAGGGATATTTGGAAGCCCATAGAGGGCTATTTTGAAAAAGGAAATATCTTCGTTCAAAACTCGAAAGAAACTTTCTGAGAAACTGCTCTCTGTTCTGTTAATTCATCTCTCAGAGTTACATCTTTCCCTTCAAGAAGCCTTTCGCTAAGGCTGTTCGTGTGGAATTGGCAAAGGGATATTTGGAAGCCCATAGAGGGCTATTTTGAAAAAGGAAATATCTTCCGTTCAAAACTGGAAAGAAGCTTTCTGAGAAACTGCTCTGTGTTCTGTTAATTCATCTCACAGAGTTACATCTTTCCATTCAAGAAGCCTTTCGCTAAGGCTGTTCTTGTGGAATTGGCAAAGGGATATTTGGAAGCCCATAGAGGGCTATGGTGAAAAAGGAAATATCTTCCGTTCAAAACTGGAAACAAGCTTTCTGAGAAACTGCTCTGTGTTCTGTTAATTCATCTCACAGAGTTACATCTTTCCCTTCAAGTAGCCTTTCGCTAAGGCTCTTCTTGTGGAATTGGCAAAGGGATATTTGGAAGCCCATAGAGGGCTATGTAGAAAAACAAATATCTTCCGTTCAAAACTGGAAAGAAGCTTTCTGAGAAACTGCTCTGTGTTCGGTTAATTCATCTCACAGAGTTACATCTTTCCCTTCAAGAAGCCTTTCGCTAAGGCTGTTCTTGTGGAATTGGCAAAGGGATATTTGGAATCCCATAGAAGGCTACGGTGAAAAAGGAAATATCTTCCGTTCAAAACTTGAAACAAGCTTTCTGAGAAACTGCTCTGTGTTCTGTTAATTCATCTCACAGAGTTACATCTTTCCCTTCAAGTAGCCTTTCGCTAAGGCTGTTCTTGTGGATTTGGCAAAGGGATATTTGGAAGCCCATAGAGGGCTACGGAGAAAAAGCAAATATCTTCCGTTCAAAACTGGAAAGAAGCTTTCTGAGAAACTGCTCTGTGTTCTGTTAATTCATCTCACAGAGTTACATCTTTCCCTTCAAGAAGCCTTTCGCTAAGGCTGTTCTTGTGGAATTGGCAAAGGGATATTTGGAAGCCCAAGGAGGGCTATGGAGAAAAAGCAAATATCTTCCGTTCAAAACTCGAAAGAAGCTTTCTGAGAAACTGCTCTGTGTTCTGTAAATTCATCTCACAGAGTTACATCTTTCCCTTCAAGAAGCCTTTCGCTAAGGCTGTTCTTGTGGAATAGGCAAAGGGATATTTGGAAGCCCATAGAGGGCTATGGTGAAAAAGGAAATATCTTCCGTTCAAAACTCGAAAGAAGCTTTCTGAGAAACTGCTCTGTGTTCTGTTAATTCATCTAGCAGAGTTACATCTTTCCCTTCAAGAAGCCTTTCGCTAAGGCTGTTCTTGTGGAATTGGCAAAGGGATATTTGGAAGCCCATAGAGGGCTATGGAGAAAAAGCAAATATCTTCCGTTCAAAACTGGAAACAAGCTTTCTGAGAAACTGCTCCGTGTTCTGTTAATTCATCTCACAGAGTTACATCTTTCCCTTCAAGAAGCCTTTCGCTAAGGCTGTTCTTGTGGTATTGGCAAAGGGATATTTGGAAGCCCATAGAGGGCTATGGGCAAAAAGGAAATATCTTCCGTTCAAAACTGGAAAGAAGCTTTCTGAGAAACTGCTCTGTGTTCTGTTAATTCATCTCACAGAGTTACATCTTTCCCTTCAAGAAGCCTTTCGCTAAGGCTGTTCTTGTGGAATTGGCAAAGGGATATTTGGAAGCCCATAGAGGGCTATTTTGAAAAAGGAAATATCTTCCGTTCAAAACTGGAAGGAAGCTTTCTGAGAAACTGCTCTGTGTTCTATTAATTCATCTCACAGAGGTACATCTTTCCCTTCAAGAAGCCTTTCGCTAAGGCTGTTCTTGTGGAATTGGCAAAGGGATATTTGGAAGCCCATAGAGGGCTATGGTGAAAAAGGAAATATCTTCCGTTCAAAACTGGAAAGAAGCTTTCTGAGAAACTGCTCTGTGTTCTGTTAATTCATCTCACAGAGTTACATCTTTCCCTTCAAGTAGCCTTTCGCTAAGGCTGTTCTTGAGGAATTGGCAAAGGGATATTTGGAAGCCCATAGAGGGCTATGGTGAAAAAGGAAATATCTTCCGTTCAAAACTGGAAACAATCTTTCTGAGAAACTGCTCTGTGTTCTGTTAATTCATCTCACAGAGTTACATCTTTCCCTTCAAGTAGCCTTTCGCTAAGGCTCTTCTTGTGGAATTGGCAAAGGGATATTTGGAAGCCCATAGAGGGCTATGGAGAAAAACAAATATCTTCCGTTCAAAACTGGAAAGAAGCTTTCTGAGAAACTGCTCTGTGTTCGGTTAATTCATCTCACAGAGTTACATCTTTCCCTTCAAGAAGCCTTTCGCTAAGGCTGTTCTTGTGGAATTGGCAAAGGGATATTTGGAAGCCCATAGAGGGCTACGGTGAAAAAGGAAATATCTTCCGTTCAAAACTGGAAACAAGCTTTCTGAGAAACTGCTCTGTGTTCTGTTAATTCATCTCACAGAGTTACATCTTTCCCTTCAAGAAGCCTTTCGCTAAGGCTGTTCTTGTGGAATTGGCAAAGGGATATTTGGAAGCCCATAGAGGGCTATGGAGAAAAACCAAATATCTTCCGTTCAAAACTCGAAAGAAGCTTTCTGAGAAACTGCTCTGTGTTCTGATAATTCATCTCACAGAGTTACATCTTTCCCTTCAAGAAGCCTTTCGCTAAGGCTGTTCTTGTGGAATTGGCAAAGGGATATTTGGAAGCCCATAGAGGGCTATTTTGAAAAAGGAAATATCTTCCGTTCAAAACTGGAAAGAAGCTTTCTGAGAAACTGCTCTGTGTTCTGTTAATTCATCTCACAGAGTTACATCTTTCCCTTCAAGAAGCCTTTCGCTAAGGCTGTTCTTGTGGAATTGGCAAAGGGATATTTGGAAGCCCATAGAGGGCTATGGGCAAAAAGGAAATATCTTCCGTTCAAAACTGGAAAGAAGCTTTCTGAGAAACTGCTCTGTGTTTTGTTAATACATCTCCCAGAGTTACATCTTTCCCTTCAAGAAGCCTTTCGCTAAGGCTGTTCTTGTGGAATTGGCAAAGGGATATTTGGAAGCCCATAGAGGGCTATGGAGAAAAAGCAAATATCTTCCGTTCAAAACTTGAAAGAAGCATTCTGAGAAACTGCTCTGTGTTCTGTTAATTCATCTCACAGAGTTACATCTTTCCCTTCAAGAAGCCTTTCGCTAAGGCTGTTCTTGTGGAATTGGCAAAGGGATATTTGGAAGCCCATAGAGGGCTATGGTGAAAAAGAAAATATCTTCCGTTCAAAACTGGAAACAAGCTTTCTGAGAAACTGCTCTGTGTTCTGTTAATTCATCTCACAGAGTTACATCTTTCCCTTCAAGTAGCCTTTCGCTAAGGCTGTTCTTGTGGAATTGGCAAAGGGATATTTGGAAGCCCATAGAGGGCTATGGAGAAAAAGCAAATATCTTCCGTTCAAAACTCGAAAGAAGCTTTCTGAGAAACTGCTCTGTGTTCTGTTAATTCATCTCACAGAGTTACATCTTTCCCTTCAAGAAGCCTTTCGCTAAGGCTGTTCTTGTGGAATTGGCAAAGGGATATTTGGAAGCCCATAGAGGGCTATTTTGAAAAAGGAAATATCTTCGTTCAAAACTCCAAAGAAACTTTCTGAGAAACTGCTCTCTGTTCTGTTAATTCATCTCCCAGAGTTACATCTTTCCCTTCAAGAAGCCTTTCGCTAAGGCTGTTCTTGTGGAATTGGCAAAGGGATATTTGGAAGCCCCTAGAGGGCTATTTTGAAAAAGGAAATATCTTCCGTTCAAAACTGGAAAGAAGCTTTCTGAGAAACTGCTCTGTGTTCTGTTAATTCATCTCACAGAGTTACATCTTTCCCTTCAAGAAGCCTTTCGCTAAGGCTGTTCTTGTGGAATTGGCAAAGGGATATTTGGAAGCCCATAGAGGGCTATGGTGAAAAAGGAAATATCTTCCGTTCAAAACTGGAAAGAAGCTTTCTGAGAAACTACTCTCTGTTCTGTTAATTCATCTCACAGAGTTGCATCTTTCCCTTCAAGAAGCCTTTCGCTAAGGCTGTTCTTGTGGAATTGGCAAAGGGATATTTGGAAGCCCATAGAGGGCTATGGTGAAAAAGGAAATATCTTCCGTTCAAAACTGGAAACAAGCTTTCTGAGAAACTGCTCTGTGTTCTGTTAATTCATCTCACGGAGTTACATCTTTCCCTTCAAGTAGCCTTTCGCTAAGGCTGTTCTTGTGGAATTGGCAAAGGGATATTTGGAAGCCCATAGAGGGCTATGGAGAAAAAGCAAATATCTTCCGTTCAAAACTGGAAAGAAGCTTTCTGAGAAACTGCTCTGTGTTCTGTTAATTCATCTCACAGAGTTACATCTTTCCCTTCAAGAAGCCTTTCGCTAAGGCTGTTCTTGTGGAATTGGCAAAGGTATATTTGGAAGCCCATAGAGGGCTATGGAGAAAAAGGAAATATCTTCCGTTCAAAACTGGAAAGAAGCTTTCTGAGAAACTGCTCTGTGTTCTGTTAATTCCTCTCACAGATTTACATCTTTCCCTTCAAGAAGCCTTTCGCTAAGGCTGTTCTTGTGGAATTGGCAAAGGGATATTTGGAAGCCCATAGAGTGCTATGGTGAAAAAGGAAATATCTTCCGTTCAAAACTCGAAAGAAGCTTTCTGAGAAACTGCTCTGTGTTCTGTTAATTCATCTCCCAGAGTTACATCTTTCCCTTCAAGAAGCCTTTCGCTAAGGCTGTTCTTGTGGAATTGGCAAAGGGATATTTGGAAGCCCATAGAGGGCTATGGAGAAAAACCAAATATCTTCCGTTCAAAACTCGAAAGAAGCTTTCTGAGAAACTGCTCTGTGTTCTGATAATTCATCTCACAGAGTTACATCTTTCCCTTCAGGAAGCCTTTCGCTAAGGCTGTTCTTGTGGAATTGGCAAAGGGATATTTGGAAGCCCATAGAGGGCTATTTTGAAAAAGGAAATATCTTCCGTTCAAAACTGGAAAGAAGCTTTCTGAGAAACTGCTCTGTGTTCTGTTAATTCATCTCACAGAGTTACATCTTTCCCTTCAAGAAGCCTTTCGCTAAGGCTGTTCTTGTGGAATTGGCAAAGGGATATTTGGAAGCCCATAGAGGGCTATGGGCAAAAAGGAAATATCTTCCGTTCAAAACTGGAAAGAAGCTTTCTGAGAAACTGCTTTGTGTTTTGTTAATACATCTCCCAGAGTTACATCTTTCCCTTCAAGAAGCCTTTCGCTAAGGCTGTTCTTGTGGAATTGGCAAAGGGATATTTGGAAGCCCATAGAGGGCTATGGAGAAAAAGCAAATATCTTCCGTTCAAAACTTGAAAGAAGCATTCTGAGAAACTGCTCTGTGTTCTGTTAATTCATCTCACAGAGTTACATCTTTCCCTTCAAGAAGCCTTTCGCTAAGGCTGTTCTTGTGGAATTGGCAAAGGGATATTTGGAAGCCCATAGAGGGCTATGGTGAAAAAGAAAATATCTTCCGTTCAAAACTGGAAAGAAGCTTTCTGAGAAACTGCTCTGTGTTCTGTTAATTCATCTCACAGAGTTACATCTTTCCCTTCAAGTAGCCTTTCGCTAAGGCTGTTCTTGTGGAATTGGCAAAGGGATATTTGGAAGCCCATATAGGGCTATGGAGAAAAAGCAAATATCTTCCGTTCAAAACTCGAAAGAAGCTTTCTGAGAAACTGCTCTGTGTTCTGTTAATTCATCTCACAGAGTTACATCTTTCCCTTCAAGAAGCCTTTCGCTAAGGCTGTTCTTGAGGAATTGGCAAAGGGATATTTGGAAGCCCATAGAGGGCTATGGAGAAAAAGCAAATATCTTCCGTTCAAAACGCGAAAGAAGCTTTCTGAGAAACTGCTCTGTGTTCTGTTAATTCATCTCACAGAGTTACATCTTTCCCTTCAAGAAGCCTTTCGCTAAGGCTGTTCTTGTGGAATTGGCAAAGGGATATTTGGAAGCCCATAGAGGGCTATTTTGAAAAAGGAAATATCTTCGTTCAAAACTCGAAAGAAACTTTCTGAGAAACTGCTCTCTGTTCTGTTAATTCATCTCCCAGAGTTACATCTTTCCCTTCAAGAAGCCTTTCGCTAAGGCTGTTCTTGTGGAATTGGCAAAGGGATATTTGGAAGCCCCTAGAGGGCTATTTTGAAAAAGGAAATATCTTCCGTTCAAAACTGGAAAGAAGCTTTCTGAGAAACTGCTCTGTGTTCTGTTAATTCATCTCACAGAGTTACATCTTTCCCTTCAAGAAGCCTTTCGCTAAGGCTGTTCTTGTGGAATTGGCAAAGGGATATTTGGAAGCCCATAGAGGGCTATGGTGAAAAAGGAAATATCTTCCGTTCAAAACTGGAAAGAAGCTTTCTGAGAAACTACTCTCTGTTCTGTTAATTCATCTCACAGAGTTACATCTTTCCCTTCAAGAAGCCTTTCGCTAAGGCTGTTCTTGTGGAATTGGCAAAGGGATATTTGGAAGCCCATAGAGGGCTATGGTGAAAAAGGAAATATCTTCCGTTCAAAACTGGAAACAAGCTTTCTGAGAAACTGCTCTGTGTTCTGTTAATTCATCTCACGGAGTTACATCTTTCCCTTCAAGTAGCCTTTCGCTAAGGCTGTTCTTGTGGAATTGGCAAAGGGATATTTGGAAGCCCATAGAGGGCTATGGAGAAAAAGCAAATATCTTCCCTTCAAAACTGGAAAGAAGCTTTCTGAGAAACTGCTCTGTGTTCTGTTAATTCATCTCACAGAGTTACATCTTTCCCTTCAAGAAGCCTTTCGCTAAGGCTGTTCTTGTGGAATTGGCAAAGGTATATTTGGAAGCCCATAGAGGGCTATGGAGAAAAAGGAAATATCTTCCGTTCAAAACTGGAAAGAAGCTTTCTGAGAAACTGCTCTGTGTTCTGTTAATTCCTCTCACAGATTTACATCTTTCCCTTCAAGAAGCCTTTCGCTAAGGCTGTTCTTGTGGAATTGGCAAAGGGATATTTGGAAGCCCATAGAGTGCTATGGTGAAAAAGGAAATATCTTCCGTTCAAAACTCGAAAGAAGCTTTCTGAGAAACTGCTCTGTGTTCTGTTAATTCATCTCCCAGAGTTACATCTTTCCCTTCAAGAAGCCTTTCGCTAAGGCTGTTCTTGTGGAATTGGCAAAAGGGATATTTGGAAGCCCATAGAGGGCTATGGAGAAAAAGCAAATTCCCTTCAAGAAGCCTTTCGCTAAGGCTGTTCTTGTGGAATTGGCAAAGGGATATTTGGAAGCCCATAGAGGGCTATGGTGAAAAAGGAAATATCTTCCGTTCAAAACTGGAAACAAGCTTTCTGAGAAACTGCTCTGTGTTCTGTTAATTCATCTCACAGAGTTACATCTTTCCCTTCAAGTAGCCTTTCGCTAAGGCTCTTCTTGTGGAATTGGCAAAGGGATATTTGGAAGCCCATAGAGGGCTATGGAGAAAAACAAATATCTTCCGTTCAAAACTGGAAAGAAGCTTTCTGAGAAACTGCTCTGTGTTCGGTTAATTCATCTCACAGAGTTACATCTTTCCCTTCAAGAAGCCTTTCGCTAAGGCTGTTCTTGTGGAATTGGCAAAGGGATATTTCGAAGCCCATAGAGGGCTACGGTGAAAAAGGAAATATCTTCCGTTCAAAACTTGAAACAAGCTTTCTGAGAAACTGCTCTGTGTTCTGTTAATTCATCTCACAGAGTTACATCTTTCCCTTCAAGTAGCCTTTCGCTAAGGCTGTTCTTGTGGATTTGGCAAAGGGATATTTGGAAGCCCATAGAGGGCTACGGAGAAAAAGCAAATATCTTCCGTTCAAAACTGGAAAGAAGCTTTCTGAGAAACTGCTCTGTGTTCTGTTAATTCATCTCACAGAGTTACATCTTTCCCTTCAAGAAGCCTTTCGCTAAGGCTGTTCTTGTGGAATTGGCAAAGGGATATTTGGAAGCCCAAGGAGGGCTATGGAGAAAAAGCAAATATCTTCCGTTCAAAACTCGAAAGAAGCTTTCTGAGAAACTGCTCTGTGTTCTGTAAATTCATCTCACAGAGTTACATCTTTCCCTTCAAGAAGCCTTTCGCTAAGGCTGTTCTTGTGGAATTGGCAAAGGGATATTTGGAAGCCCGTAGAGGGCTATGGTGAAAAAGGAAATATCTTCCGTTCAAAACTGGAAAGAAGCTTTCTGAGAAACTGCTCTGTGTTCTGTTAATTCATCTAGCAGAGTTACATCTTTCCCTTCAAGAAGCCTTTCCCTAAGGCTGTTCTTGTGGAATTGGCAAAGGGATATTTGGAAGCCCATAGAGGGCTATTTTGAAAAAGGAAATATCTTCCGTTCAAAACTGGAAACAAGCTTTCTGAGAAACTGCTCTGTGTTCTGTTAATTCATCTCACAGAGTTACATCTTTCCCTTCAAGAAGCCTTTCGCTAAGGCTGTTCTTGTGGAATTGGCAAAGGGATATTTGGAAGCCCATAGAGGGCTATTTTGAAAAAGGAAATATCTTCCGTTCAAAACTGGAAACAAGCTTTCTGAGAAACTGCTCTGTGTTCTGTTAATTCATCTCACAGAGTTACATCTTTCCCTTCAAGAAGCCTTTCGCTAAGGCTGTTCTTGTGGAATTGGCAAAGGGATATTTGGAAGCCCATAGAGGGCTATTTTGAAAAAGGAAATATCTTCCGTTCAAAACTGGAAAGAAGCTTTCTGAGAAACTGCTCTGTGTTCTATTAATTCATCTCACAGAGGTACATCTTTCCCTTCAAGAAGCCTTTCGCTAAGGCTGTTCTTGTGGAATTGGCAAAGGGATATTTGGAAGCCCATAGAGGGCTATGGTGAAAAAGGAAATATCTTCCGTTCAAAACTGGAAAGAAGCTTTCTGAGAAACTGCTCTGTGTTCTGTTAATTCATCTCACAGAGTTACATCTTTCCCTTCAAGTAGCCTTTCGCTAAGGCTGTTCTTGTGGAATTGGCAAAGGGATATTTGGAAGCCCATAGAGGGCTATGGTGAAAAAGGAAATATCTTCCGTTCAAAACTGGAAACAAGCTTTCTGAGAAACTGCTCTGTGTTCTGTTAATTCATCTCACAGAGTTACATCATTCCCTTCAAGTAGCCTTTCGCTAAGGCTCTTCTTGTGGAATTGGCAAAGGGATGTTTGGAAGCCCATAGAGGGCTATGGAGAAAAACAAATATCTTCCGTTCAAAACTGGAAAGAAGCTTTCTGAGAAACTGCTCTGTGTTCTGTTAATTCATCTCACAGAGTTACATCTTTCCCTTCAAGAAGCCTTTCGCTAAGGCTCTTCTTGTGGAATTGGCAAAGGGATATTTGGAAGCCCATAGAGGGCTATGGAGAAAAAGCAAATATCTTCCGTTCAAAACTCGAAAGAAGCTTTCTGAGAAACTGCTCTGTGTTCTGTTAATTCATCTCACAGAGTTACATCTTTCCCTTCAAGAAGCCTTTCGCTAAGGCTGTTCTTGTGGAATTGGCAAAGGGATATTTGGAAGCCCATAGAGGGCTATTTTGAAAAAGGAAATATCTTCGTTCAAAACTCGAAAGAAACTTTCTGAGAAACTGCTCTCTGTTCTGTTAATTCATCTCCCAGAGTTACATCTTTCCCTTCAAGAAGCCTTTCGCTAAGGCTGGTCTTGTGGAATTGGCAAAGGGATATTTGGAAGCCCCTAGAGGGCTATTTTGAAAAAGGAAATATCTTCCGTTCAAAACTGGAAAGAAGCTTTCTGAGAAACTGCTCTGTGTTCTGTTAATTCATCTCACAGAGTTACATCTTTCCCTTCAAGAAGCCTTTCGCTAAGGCTGTTCTTGTGGAATTGGCAAAGGGATATTTGGAAGCCCATAGAGGGCTATGGTGAAAAAGGAAATATCTTCCGTTCAAAACTGGAAAGAAGCTTTCTGAGAAACTACTCTCTGTTCTGTTAATTCATCTCACAGAGTTACATCTTTCCCTTCAAGAAGCCTTTCGCTAAGGCTGTTCTTGTGGAATTGGCAAAGGGATATTTGGAAGCCCATAGAGGGCTATGGTGAAAAAGGAAATATCTTCCGTTCAAAACTGGAAACAAGCTTTCTGAGAAACTGCTCTGTGTTCTGTTAATTCATCTCACGGAGTTACATCTTTCCCTTCAAGTAGCCTTTCGCTAAGGCTGTTCTTGTGGATTTGGCAAAGGGATATTTGGAAGCCCATAGAGGGCTACGGAGAAAAAGCAAATATCTTCCGTTCAAAACTGGAAAGAAGCTTTCTGAGAAACTGCTCTGTGTTCTGTTAATTCATCTCACAGAGTTACATCTTTCCCTTCAAGAAGCCTTTCGCTAAGGCTGTTCTTGTGGAATTGGCAAAGGGATATTTGGAAGCCCAAGGAGGGCTATGGAGAAAAAGCAAATATCTTCCGTTCAAAACTCGAAAGAAGCTTTCTGAGAAACTGCTCTGTGTTCTGTAAATTCATCTCACAGAGTTACATCTTTCCCTTCAAGAAGCCTTTCGCTAAGGCTGTTCTTGTGGAATAGGCAAAGGGATATTTGGAAGCCCATAGAGGGCTATGGTGAAAAAGGAAATATCTTCCGTTCAAAACTCGAAAGAAGCTTTCTGAGAAACTGCTCTGTGTTCTGTTAATTCATCTAGCAGAGTTACATCTTTCCCTTCAAGAAGCCTTTCGCTAAGGCTGTTCTTGTGGAATTGGCAAAGGGATATTTGGAAGCCCATAGAGGGCTATGGAGAAAAAGCAAATATCTTCCGTTCAAAACTGGAAACAAGCTTTCTGAGAAACTGCTCTGTGTTCTGTTAATTCATCTCACAGAGTTACATCTTTCCCTTCAAGAAGCCTTTCGCTAAGGCTGTTCTTGTGGTATTGGCAAAGGGATATTTGGAAGCCCATAGAGGGCTATGGGCAAAAAGGAAATATCTTCCGTTCAAAACTGGAAAGAAGCTTTCTGAGAAACTGCTCTGTGTTCTGTTAATTCATCTCACAGAGTTACATCTTTCCCTTCAAGAAGCCTTTCGCTAAGGCTGTTCTTGTGGAATTGGCAAAGGGATATTTGGAAGCCCATAGAGGGCTATTTTGAAAAAGGAAATATCTTCCGTTCAAAACTGGAAGGAAGCTTTCTGAGAAACTGCTCTGTGTTCTATTAATTCATCTCACAGAGGTACATCTTTCCCTTCAAGAAGCCTTTCGCTAAGGCTGTTCTTGTGGAATTGGCAAAGGGATATTTGGAAGCCCATAGAGGGCTATGGTGAAAAAGGAAATATCTTCCGTTCAAAACTGGAAAGAAGCTTTCTGAGAAACTGCTCTGTGTTCTGTTAATTCATCTCACAGAGTTACATCTTTCCCTTCAAGTAGCCTTTCGCTAAGGCTGTTCTTGAGGAATTGGCAAAGGGATATTTGGAAGCCCATAGAGGGCTATGGTGAAAAAGGAAATATCTTCCGTTCAAAACTGGAAACAATCTTTCTGAGAAACTGCTCTGTGTTCTGTTAATTCATCTCACAGAGTTACATCTTTCCCTTCAAGTAGCCTTTCGCTAAGGCTCTTCTTGTGGAATTGGCAAAGGGATATTTGGAAGCCCATAGAGGGCTATGGAGAAAAACAAATATCTTCCGTTCAAAACTGGAAAGAAGCTTTCTGAGAAACTGCTCTGTGTTCGGTTAATTCATCTCACAGAGTTACATCTTTCCCTTCAAGAAGCCTTTCGCTAAGGCTGTTCTTGTGGAATTGGCAAAGGGATATTTGGAAGCCCATAGAGGGCTACGGTGAAAAAGGAAATATCTTCCGTTCAAAACTGGAAACAAGCTTTCTGAGAAACTGCTCTGTGTTCTGTTAATTCATCTCACAGAGTTACATCTTTCCCTTCAAGAAGCCTTTCGCTAAGGCTGTTCTTGTGGAATTGGCAAAGGGATATTTGGAAGCCCATAGAGGGCTATGGAGAAAAACCAAATATCTTCCGTTCAAAACTCGAAAGAAGCTTTCTGAGAAACTGCTCTGTGTTCTGATAATTCATCTCACAGAGTTACATCTTTCCCTTCAAGAAGCCTTTCGCTAAGGCTGTTCTTGTGGAATTGGCAAAGGGATATTTGGAAGCCCATAGAGGGCTATTTTGAAAAAGGAAATATCTTCCGTTCAAAACTGGAAAGAAGCTTTCTGAGAAACTGCTCTGTGTTCTGTTAATTCATCTCACAGAGTTACATCTTTCCCTTCAAGAAGCCTTTCGCTAAGGCTGTTCTTGTGGAATTGGCAAAGGGATATTTGGAAGCCCATAGAGGGCTATGGGCAAAAAGGAAATATCTTCCGTTCAAAACTGGAAAGAAGCTTTCTGAGAAACTGCTCTGTGTTTTGTTAATACATCTCCCAGAGTTACATCTTTCCCTTCAAGAAGCCTTTCGCTAAGGCTGTTCTTGTGGAATTGGCAAAGGGATATTTGGAAGCCCATAGAGGGCTATGGAGAAAAAGCAAATATCTTCCGTTCAAAACTTGAAAGAAGCATTCTGAGAAACTGCTCTGTGTTCTGTTAATTCATCTCACAGAGTTACATCTTTCCCTTCAAGAAGCCTTTCGCTAAGGCTGTTCTTGTGGAATTGGCAAAGGGATATTTGGAAGCCCATAGAGGGCTATGGTGAAAAAGAAAATATCTTCCGTTCAAAACTGGAAACAAGCTTTCTGAGAAACTGCTCTGTGTTCTGTTAATTCATCTCACAGAGTTACATCTTTCCCTTCAAGTAGCCTTTCGCTAAGGCTGTTCTTGTGGAATTGGCAAAGGGATATTTGGAAGCCCATAGAGGGCTATGGAGAAAAAGCAAATATCTTCCGTTCAAAACTCGAAAGAAGCTTTCTGAGAAACTGCTCTGTGTTCTGTTAATTCATCTCACAGAGTTACATCTTTCCCTTCAAGAAGCCTTTCGCTAAGGCTGTTCTTGTGGAATTGGCAAAGGGATATTTGGAAGCCCATAGAGGGCTATTTTGAAAAAGGAAATATCTTCGTTCAAAACTCCAAAGAAACTTTCTGAGAAACTGCTCTCTGTTCTGTTAATTCATCTCCCAGAGTTACATCTTTCCCTTCAAGAAGCCTTTCGCTAAGGCTGTTCTTGTGGAATTGGCAAAGGGATATTTGGAAGCCCCTAGAGGGCTATTTTGAAAAAGGAAATATCTTCCGTTCAAAACTGGAAAGAAGCTTTCTGAGAAACTGCTCTGTGTTCTGTTAATTCATCTCACAGAGTTACATCTTTCCCTTCAAGAAGCCTTTCGCTAAGGCTGTTCTTGTGGAATTGGCAAAGGGATATTTGGAAGCCCATAGAGGGCTATGGTGAAAAAGGAAATATCTTCCGTTCAAAACTGGAAAGAAGCTTTCTGAGAAACTACTCTCTGTTCTGTTAATTCATCTCACAGAGTTGCATCTTTCCCTTCAAGAAGCCTTTCGCTAAGGCTGTTCTTGTGGAATTGGCAAAGGGATATTTGGAAGCCCATAGAGGGCTATGGTGAAAAAGGAAATATCTTCCGTTCAAAACTGGAAACAAGCTTTCTGAGAAACTGCTCTGTGTTCTGTTAATTCATCTCACGGAGTTACATCTTTCCCTTCAAGTAGCCTTTCGCTAAGGCTGTTCTTGTGGAATTGGCAAAGGGATATTTGGAAGCCCATAGAGGGCTATGGAGAAAAAGCAAATATCTTCCGTTCAAAACTGGAAAGAAGCTTTCTGAGAAACTGCTCTGTGTTCTGTTAATTCATCTCACAGAGTTACATCTTTCCCTTCAAGAAGCCTTTCGCTAAGGCTGTTCTTGTGGAATTGGCAAAGGTATATTTGGAAGCCCATAGAGGGCTATGGAGAAAAAGGAAATATCTTCCGTTCAAAACTGGAAAGAAGCTTTCTGAGAAACTGCTCTGTGTTCTGTTAATTCCTCTCACAGATTTACATCTTTCCCTTC
Organism: Chlorocebus sabaeus; assembly: GCF_047675955.1. Lineage (NCBI taxonomy): Eukaryota > Metazoa > Chordata > Mammalia > Primates > Cercopithecidae > Chlorocebus > Chlorocebus sabaeus. The sequence continues at coordinate 36,507 of NW_027327478.1, read as the reverse complement.
AAGAAGCCTTTCGCTAAGGCTGTTCTTGTGGAATTGGCAAAGGGATATTTGGAAGCCCATAGAGGGCTATGGGCAAAAAGGAAATATCTTCCGTTCAAAACTGGAAAGAAGCTTTCTGAGAAACTGCTCTGTGTTTTGTTAATACATCTCCCAGAGTTACATCTTTCCCTTCAAGAAGCCTTTCGCTAAGGCTGTTCTTGTGGAATTGGCAAAGGGATATTTGGAAGCCCATAGAGGGCTATGGAGAAAAAGCAAATATCTTCCGTTCAAAACTTGAAAGAAGCATTCTGAGAAACTGCTCTGTGTTCTGTTAATTCATCTCACAGAGTTACATCTTTCCCTTCAAGTAGCCTTTCGCTAAGGCTGTTCTTGTGGAATTGGCAAAGGGATATTTGGAAGCCCATAGAGGGCTATGGAGAAAAAGCAAATATCTTCCGTTCAAAACTCGAAAGAAGCTTTCTGAGAAACTGCTCTGTGTTCTGTTAATTCATCTCACAGAGTTACATCTTTCCCTTCAAGAAGCCTTTCGCTAAGGCTGTTCTTGTGGAATTGGCAAAGGGATATTTGGAAGCCCATAGAGGGCTATTTTGAAAAAGGAAATATCTTCGTTCAAAACTCCAAAGAAACTTTCTGAGAAACTGCTCTCTGTTCTGTTAATTCATCTCCCAGAGTTACATCTTTCCCTTCAAGAAGCCTTTCGCTAAGGCTGTTCTTGTGGAATTGGCAAAGGGATATTTGGAAGCCCCTAGAGGGCTATTTTGAAAAAGGAAATATCTTCCGTTCAAAACTGGAAAGAAGCTTTCTGAGAAACTGCTCTGTGTTCTGTTAATTCATCTCACAGAGTTACATCTTTCCCTTCAAGAAGCCTTTCGCTAAGGCTGTTCTTGTGGAATTGGCAAAGGGATATTTGGAAGCCCATAGAGGGCTATGGTGAAAAAGGAAATATCTTCCGTTCAAAACTGGAAAGAAGCTTTCTGAGAAACTACTCTCTGTTCTGTTAATTCATCTCACAGAGTTGCATCTTTCCCTTCAAGAAGCCTTTCGCTAAGGCTGTTCTTGTGGAATTGGCAAAGGGATATTTGGAAGCCCATAGAGGGCTATGGTGAAAAAGGAAATATCTTCCGTTCAAAACTGGAAACAAGCTTTCTGAGAAACTGCTCTGTGTTCTGTTAATTCATCTCACGGAGTTACATCTTTCCCTTCAAGTAGCCTTTCGCTAAGGCTGTTCTTGTGGAATTGGCAAAGGGATATTTGGAAGCCCATAGAGGGCTATGGAGAAAAAGCAAATATCTTCCGTTCAAAACTGGAAAGAAGCTTTCTGAGAAACTGCTCTGTGTTCTGTTAATTCATCTCACAGAGTTACATCTTTCCCTTCAAGAAGCCTTTCGCTAAGGCTGTTCTTGTGGAATTGGCAAAGGTATATTTGGAAGCCCATAGAGGGCTATGGAGAAAAAGGAAATATCTTCCGTTCAAAACTGGAAAGAAGCTTTCTGAGAAACTGCTCTGTGTTCTGTTAATTCCTCTCACAGATTTACATCTTTCCCTTCAAGAAGCCTTTCGCTAAGGCTGTTCTTGTGGAATTGGCAAAGGGATATTTGGAAGCCCATAGAGTGCTATGGTGAAAAAGGAAATATCTTCCGTTCAAAACTCGAAAGAAGCTTTCTGAGAAACTGCTCTGTGTTCTGTTAATTCATCTCCCAGAGTTACATCTTTCCCTTCAAGAAGCCTTTCGCTAAGGCTGTTCTTGTGGAATTGGCAAAGGGATATTTGGAAGCCCATAGAGGGCTATGGAGAAAAACCAAATATCTTCCGTTCAAAACTCGAAAGAAGCTTTCTGAGAAACTGCTCTGTGTTCTGATAATTCATCTCACAGAGTTACATCTTTCCCTTCAGGAAGCCTTTCGCTAAGGCTGTTCTTGTGGAATTGGCAAAGGGATATTTGGAAGCCCATAGAGGGCTATTTTGAAAAAGGAAATATCTTCCGTTCAAAACTGGAAAGAAGCTTTCTGAGAAACTGCTCTGTGTTCTGTTAATTCATCTCACAGAGTTACATCTTTCCCTTCAAGAAGCCTTTCGCTAAGGCTGTTCTTGTGGAATTGGCAAAGGGATATTTGGAAGCCCATAGAGGGCTATGGGCAAAAAGGAAATATCTTCCGTTCAAAACTGGAAAGAAGCTTTCTGAGAAACTGCTTTGTGTTTTGTTAATACATCTCCCAGAGTTACATCTTTCCCTTCAAGAAGCCTTTCGCTAAGGCTGTTCTTGTGGAATTGGCAAAGGGATATTTGGAAGCCCATAGAGGGCTATGGTGAAAAAGAAAATATCTTCCGTTCAAAACTGGAAAGAAGCTTTCTGAGAAACTGCTCTGTGTTCTGTTAATTCATCTCACAGAGTTACATCTTTCCCTTCAAGTAGCCTTTCGCTAAGGCTGTTCTTGTGGAATTGGCAAAGGGATATTTGGAAGCCCATATAGGGCTATGGAGAAAAAGCAAATATCTTCCGTTCAAAACTCGAAAGAAGCTTTCTGAGAAACTGCTCTGTGTTCTGTTAATTCATCTCACAGAGTTACATCTTTCCCTTCAAGAAGCCTTTCGCTAAGGCTGTTCTTGAGGAATTGGCAAAGGGATATTTGGAAGCCCATAGAGGGCTATGGAGAAAAAGCAAATATCTTCCGTTCAAAACGCGAAAGAAGCTTTCTGAGAAACTGCTCTGTGTTCTGTTAATTCATCTCACAGAGTTACATCTTTCCCTTCAAGAAGCCTTTCGCTAAGGCTGTTCTTGTGGAATTGGCAAAGGGATATTTGGAAGCCCATAGAGGGCTATTTTGAAAAAGGAAATATCTTCGTTCAAAACTCGAAAGAAACTTTCTGAGAAACTGCTCTCTGTTCTGTTAATTCATCTCCCAGAGTTACATCTTTCCCTTCAAGAAGCCTTTCGCTAAGGCTGTTCTTGTGGAATTGGCAAAGGGATATTTGGAAGCCCCTAGAGGGCTATTTTGAAAAAGGAAATATCTTCCGTTCAAAACTGGAAAGAAGCTTTCTGAGAAACTGCTCTGTGTTCTGTTAATTCATCTCACAGAGTTACATCTTTCCCTTCAAGAAGCCTTTCGCTAAGGCTGTTCTTGTGGAATTGGCAAAGGGATATTTGGAAGCCCATAGAGGGCTATGGTGAAAAAGGAAATATCTTCCGTTCAAAACTGGAAAGAAGCTTTCTGAGAAACTACTCTCTGTTCTGTTAATTCATCTCACAGAGTTACATCTTTCCCTTCAAGAAGCCTTTCGCTAAGGCTGTTCTTGTGGAATTGGCAAAGGGATATTTGGAAGCCCATATAGGGCTATGGTGAAAAAGGAAATATCTTCCGTTCAAAACTGGAAACAAGCTTTCTGAGAAACTGCTCTGTGTTCTGTTAATTCATCTCACGGAGTTACATCTTTCCCTTCAAGTAGCCTTTCGCTAAGGCTGTTCTTGTGGAATTGGCAAAGGGATATTTGGAAGCCCATAGAGGGCTATGGAGAAAAAGCAAATATCTTCCCTTCAAAACTGGAAAGAAGCTTTCTGAGAAACTGCTCTGTGTTCTGTTAATTCATCTCACAGAGTTACATCTTTCCCTTCAAGAAGCCTTTCGCTAAGGCTGTTCTTGTGGAATTGGCAAAGGTATATTTGGAAGCCCATAGAGGGCTATGGAGAAAAAGGAAATATCTTCCGTTCAAAACTGGAAAGAAGCTTTCTGAGAAACTGCTCTGTGTTCTGTTAATTCCTCTCACAGATTTACATCTTTCCCTTCAAGAAGCCTTTCGCTAAGGCTGTTCTTGTGGAATTGGCAAAGGGATATTTGGAAGCCCATAGAGTGCTATGGTGAAAAAGGAAATATCTTCCGTTCAAAACTCGAAAGAAGCTTTCTGAGAAACTGCTCTGTGTTCTGTTAATTCATCTCCCAGAGTTACATCTTTCCCTTCAAGAAGCCTTTCGCTAAGGCTGTTCTTGTGGAATTGGCAAAAGGGATATTTGGAAGCCCATAGAGGGCTATGGAGAAAAAGCAAATTCCCTTCAAGAAGCCTTTCGCTAAGGCTGTTCTTGTGGAATTGGCAAAGGGATATTTGGAAGCCCATAGAGGGCTATGGTGAAAAAGGAAATATCTTCCGTTCAAAACTGGAAACAAGCTTTCTGAGAAACTGCTCTGTGTTCTGTTAATTCATCTCACAGAGTTACATCTTTCCCTTCAAGTAGCCTTTCGCTAAGGCTCTTCTTGTGGAATTGGCAAAGGGATATTTGGAAGCCCATAGAGGGCTATGGAGAAAAACAAATATCTTCCGTTCAAAACTGGAAAGAAGCTTTCTGAGAAACTGCTCTGTGTTCGGTTAATTCATCTCACAGAGTTACATCTTTCCCTTCAAGAAGCCTTTCGCTAAGGCTGTTCTTGTGGAATTGGCAAAGGGATATTTCGAAGCCCATAGAGGGCTACGGTGAAAAAGGAAATATCTTCCGTTCAAAACTTGAAACAAGCTTTCTGAGAAACTGCTCTGTGTTCTGTTAATTCATCTCACAGAGTTACATCTTTCCCTTCAAGTAGCCTTTCGCTAAGGCTGTTCTTGTGGATTTGGCAAAGGGATATTTGGAAGCCCATAGAGGGCTACGGAGAAAAAGCAAATATCTTCCGTTCAAAACTGGAAAGAAGCTTTCTGAGAAACTGCTCTGTGTTCTGTTAATTCATCTCACAGAGTTACATCTTTCCCTTCAAGAAGCCTTTCGCTAAGGCTGTTCTTGTGGAATTGGCAAAGGGATATTTGGAAGCCCAAGGAGGGCTATGGAGAAAAAGCAAATATCTTCCGTTCAAAACTCGAAAGAAGCTTTCTGAGAAACTGCTCTGTGTTCTGTAAATTCATCTCACAGAGTTACATCTTTCCCTTCAAGAAGCCTTTCGCTAAGGCTGTTCTTGTGGAATTGGCAAAGGGATATTTGGAAGCCCGTAGAGGGCTATGGTGAAAAAGGAAATATCTTCCGTTCAAAACTGGAAAGAAGCTTTCTGAGAAACTGCTCTGTGTTCTGTTAATTCATCTAGCAGAGTTACATCTTTCCCTTCAAGAAGCCTTTCCCTAAGGCTGTTCTTGTGGAATTGGCAAAGGGATATTTGGAAGCCCATAGAGGGCTATTTTGAAAAAGGAAATATCTTCCGTTCAAAACTGGAAACAAGCTTTCTGAGAAACTGCTCTGTGTTCTGTTAATTCATCTCACAGAGTTACATCTTTCCCTTCAAGAAGCCTTTCGCTAAGGCTGTTCTTGTGGAATTGGCAAAGGGATATTTGGAAGCCCATAGAGGGCTATTTTGAAAAAGGAAATATCTTCCGTTCAAAACTGGAAACAAGCTTTCTGAGAAACTGCTCTGTGTTCTGTTAATTCATCTCACAGAGTTACATCTTTCCCTTCAAGAAGCCTTTCGCTAAGGCTGTTCTTGTGGAATTGGCAAAGGGATATTTGGAAGCCCATAGAGGGCTATTTTGAAAAAGGAAATATCTTCCGTTCAAAACTGGAAAGAAGCTTTCTGAGAAACTGCTCTGTGTTCTATTAATTCATCTCACAGAGGTACATCTTTCCCTTCAAGAAGCCTTTCGCTAAGGCTGTTCTTGTGGAATTGGCAAAGGGATATTTGGAAGCCCATAGAGGGCTATGGTGAAAAAGGAAATATCTTCCGTTCAAAACTGGAAAGAAGCTTTCTGAGAAACTGCTCTGTGTTCTGTTAATTCATCTCACAGAGTTACATCTTTCCCTTCAAGTAGCCTTTCGCTAAGGCTGTTCTTGTGGAATTGGCAAAGGGATATTTGGAAGCCCATAGAGGGCTATGGTGAAAAAGGAAATATCTTCCGTTCAAAACTGGAAACAAGCTTTCTGAGAAACTGCTCTGTGTTCTGTTAATTCATCTCACAGAGTTACATCATTCCCTTCAAGTAGCCTTTCGCTAAGGCTCTTCTTGTGGAATTGGCAAAGGGATGTTTGGAAGCCCATAGAGGGCTATGGAGAAAAACAAATATCTTCCGTTCAAAACTGGAAAGAAGCTTTCTGAGAAACTGCTCTGTGTTCTGTTAATTCATCTCACAGAGTTACATCTTTCCCTTCAAGAAGCCTTTCGCTAAGGCTCTTCTTGTGGAATTGGCAAAGGGATATTTGGAAGCCCATAGAGGGCTATGGAGAAAAAGCAAATATCTTCCGTTCAAAACTCGAAAGAAGCTTTCTGAGAAACTGCTCTGTGTTCTGTTAATTCATCTCACAGAGTTACATCTTTCCCTTCAAGAAGCCTTTCGCTAAGGCTGTTCTTGTGGAATTGGCAAAGGGATATTTGGAAGCCCATAGAGGGCTATTTTGAAAAAGGAAATATCTTCGTTCAAAACTCGAAAGAAACTTTCTGAGAAACTGCTCTCTGTTCTGTTAATTCATCTCCCAGAGTTACATCTTTCCCTTCAAGAAGCCTTTCGCTAAGGCTGTTCTTGTGGAATTGGCAAAGGGATATTTGGAAGCCCCTAGAGGGCTATTTTGAAAAAGGAAATATCTTCCGTTCAAAACTGGAAAGAAGCTTTCTGAGAAACTGCTCTGTGTTCTGTTAATTCATCTCACAGAGTTACATCTTTCCCTTCAAGAAGCCTTTCGCTAAGGCTGTTCTTGTGGAATTGGCAAAGGGATATTTGGAAGCCCATAGAGGGCTATGGTGAAAAAGGAAATATCTTCCGTTCAAAACTGGAAAGAAGCTTTCTGAGAAACTACTCTCTGTTCTGTTAATTCATCTCACAGAGTTACATCTTTCCCTTCAAGAAGCCTTTCGCTAAGGCTGTTCTTGTGGAATTGGCAAAGGGATATTTGGAAGCCCATAGAGGGCTATGGTGAAAAAGGAAATATCTTCCGTTCAAAACTGGAAACAAGCTTTCTGAGAAACTGCTCTGTGTTCTGTTAATTCATCTCACGGAGTTACATCTTTCCCTTCAAGTAGCCTTTCGCTAAGGCTGTTCTTGTGGAATTGGCAAAGGGATATTTGGAAGCCCATAGAGGGCTATGGAGAAAAAGCAAATATCTTCCGTTCAAAACTGGAAAGAAGCTTTCTGAGAAACTGCTCTGTGTTCTGTTAATTCATCTCACAGAGTTACATCTTTCCCTTCAAGAAGCCTTTCGCTAAGGCTGTTCTTGTGGAATTGGCAAAGGTATATTTGGAAGCCCATAGAGGGCTATGGAGAAAAAGGAAATATCTTCCGTTCAAAACTGGAAAGAAGCTTTCTGAGAAACTGCTCTGTGTTCTGTTAATTCCTCTCACAGATTTACATCTTTCCCTTCAAGAAGCCTTTCGCTAAGGCTGTTCTTGTGGAATTGGCAAAGGGATATTTGGAAGCCCATAGAGTGCTATGGTGAAAAAGGAAATATCTTCCGTTCAAAACTCGAAAGAAGCTTTCTGAGAAACTGCTCTGTGTTCTGTTAATTCATCTCCCAGAGTTACATCTTTCCCTTCAAGAAGCCTTTCGCTAAGGCTGTTCTTGTGGAATTGGCAAAAGGGATATTTGGAAGCCCATAGAGGGCTATGGAGAAAAAGCAAATATCTTCCGTTCAAAACACGAAAGAAGCTTTCTGAGAAACTGCTCTGTGTTCTGTTAATTCATCTCACAGAGTTACATCTTTCCCTTCAAGAAGCCTTTCGCTAAGGCTGTTCTTGTGGAATTGGCAAAGGGATATTTGGAAGCCCATAGAGGGCTATTTTGAAAAAGGAAATATCTTCCGTTCAAAACTGGAAACAAGCTTTCGGAGAAACTGCTCTGTGTTCTGTTAATTCATCTCACAGAGTTACATCTTTCCCTTCAAGAAGCCTTTCGCTAAGGCTCTTCTTGTGGAATTGGCAAAGGGATATTTGGAAGCCCAAGGAGGGCTATGGAGAAAAAGCAAATATCTTCCGTTCAAAACTCGAAAGAAGCTTTCTGAGAAACTGCTCTGTGTTCTGTAAATTCATCTCACAGAGTTACATCTTTCCCTTCAAGAAGCCTTTCGCTAAGGCTGTTCTTGTGGAATTGGCAAAGGGATATTTGGAAGCCCATAGAGGGCTATGGTGAAAAAGGAAATATCTTCCGTTCAAAACTCGAAAGAAGCTTTCTGAGAAACTGCTCTGTGTTCTGTTAATTCACCTAGCAGAGTTACATCTTTCCCTTCAAGAAGCCTTTCGCTAAGGCTGTTCTTGTGGAATTGGCAAAGGGATATTTGGAAGCCCATAGAGGGCTATTTTGAAAAAGGAAATATCTTCCGTTCAAAACTGGAAACAAGCTTTCTGAGAAACTGCTCTGTGTTCTGTTAATTCATCTCACAGAGTTACATCTTTCCCTTCAAGAAGCCTTTCGCTAAGGCTGTTCTTGTGGTATTGGCAAAGGGATATTTGGTAGCCCATAGAGGGCTATTTTGAAAAAGGAAATATCTTCCGTTCAAAACTGGAAAGAAGCTTTCTGAGAAACTGCTCTGTGTTCTATTAATTCATCTCACAGAGGTACATCTTTCCCTTCAAGAAGCCTTTCGCTAAGGCTGTTCTTGTGGAATTGGCAAAGGGATATTAGGAAGCCCATAGAGGGCTATGGTGAAAAAGGAAATATCTTCCGTTCAAAACTGGAAAGAAGCTTACTGAGAAACTGCTCTGTGTTCTGTTAATTCATCTCACAGAGTTACATCTTTCCCTTCAAGTAGCCTTTCGCTAAGGCTGTTCTTGTGGAATTGGCAAAGGGATATTTGGAAGCCCATAGAGGGCTATGGTGAAAAAGGAAATATCTTCCGTTCAAAACTGGAAACAAGCTTTCTGAGAAACTGCTCTGTGTTCTGTTAATTCATCTCACAGAGTTACATCTTTCCCTTCAAGTAGCCTTTCGCTAAGGCTCTTCTTGTGGAATTGGCAAAGGGATATTTGGAAGCCCATAGAGGGCTATGGAGAAAAACAAATATCTTCCGTTCAAAACTGGAAAGAAGCTTTCTGAGAAACTGCTCTGTGTTCGGTTAATTCATCTCACAGAGTTACATCTTTCCCTTCAAGAAGCCTTTCGCTAAGGCTGTTCTTGTGGAATTGGCAAAGGGATATTAGGAAGCCCATAGAGGGCTACGGTGAAAAAGGAAATATCTTCCGTTCAAAACTGGAAACAAGCTTTCTGAGAAACTGCTCTGTGTTCTGTTAATTCATCTCACAGAGTTACATCTTTCCCTTCAAGTAGCCTTTCGCTAAGGCTGTTCTTGTGGAATTGGCAAAGGGATATTTGGAAGCCCAAGGAGGGCTATGGAGAAAAAGAAAATATCTTCCGTTCAAAACTCGAAAGAAGCTTTCTGAGAAACTGCTCTGTGTTCTGTAAATTCATCTCACAGAGTTACATCTTTCCCTTCAAGAAGCCTTTCGCTAAGGCTGTTCTTGTGGAATTGGCAAAGGGATATTTGGAAGCCCATAGAGGGCTATGGTGAAAAAGGAAATATCTTCCGTTCAAAACTCGAAAGAAGCTTTCTGAGAAACTGCTCTGTGTTCTGTTAATTCATCTAGCAGAGTTACATGTTTCCCTTCAAGAAGCCTTTCGCTAAGGCTGTTCTTGTAGAATTGGCAAAGGGATATTTGGAAGCCCATAGAGGGCTATTTTGAAAAAGGAAATATCTTCCGTTCAAAACTGGAAAGAAGCTTTCTGAGAAACTGCTCTGTGTTCTGATAATTCATCTCACAGAGTTACATCTTTCCCTTCAACAAGCCTTTCGCTAAGGCTGTTCTTGTGGAATTGGCAAAGGGATATTTGGAAGCCCATAGAGGGCTATGGGCAAAAAGGAAATATCTTCCGTTCAAAACTGGAAAGAAGCTTTCTGAGAAACTGCTCTGTGTTTTGTTAATACATCTCCCAGTGTTACATCTTTCCCTTCAAGAAGCCTTTCGCTAAGGCTGTTCTTGTGGAATTGGCAAAGGGATATTTGGAAGCCCATAGAGGGCTATGGAGAAAAAGCAAATATCTTCCGTTCAAAACTGGAAAGAAGCTTTCTGAGAAACTGCTCTGTGTTCTGTTAATTCATCTCACAGAGTTACATCTTTCCCTTCAAGAAGCCTTTCGCTAAGGCTGTTCTTGTGGAATTGGCAAAGGGATATTTGGAAGCCCATAGAGGGCTATGGTGAAAAAGAAAATATCTTCCGTTCAAAACTGGAAACAAGCTTTCTGAGAAACTGCTCTGTGTTCTGTTAATTCATCTCACAGAATTACATCTTTCCCTTCAAGTAGCCTTTCGCTAAGGCTGTTCTTGTGGAATTGGCAAAGGGATATTTGGAAGCCCATAGAGGGCTATGGAGAAAAAGCAAATATCTTCCGTTCAAAACTCGAAAGAAGCTTTCTGAGAAACTGCTCTGTGTTCTGTTAATTCATCTCACAGAGTTACATCTTTCCCTTCAAGACGCCTTTCGCTAAGGCTGTTCTTGTGGAATTGGCAAAGGGATATTTGGAAGCCCATAGAGGACTACGGAGAAAAAGCAAATATCTTCCGTTCAAAACACGAAAGAAGCTTTCTGAGAAACTGCTCTGTGTTCTGTTAATTCATCTCACAGAGTTACATCTTTCCCTTCAAGAAGCCTTTCGCTAAGGCTGTTCTTGTGGAATTGGCAAAGGGATATTTGGAAGCCCATAGAGGGCTATGGTGAAAAAGGAAATATCTTCCGTTCAAAACTCGAAAGAAGCTTTCTGAGAAACTGCTCTCTGTTCTCTTAATTCATCTCCCAGAGTTACATCTTTCCCTTCAAGAAGCCTTTCGCTAAGGCTGTTCTTGTGGAATTGGCAAAGTGATGTTTGGAAGCCCATAGAGGGCTATTTTGAAAAAGGAAATATCTTCCGTTCAAAACTGGAAACAAGCTTTCTGAGAAACTGCTCTGTGTTCTGTTAATTCATCTCACAGAGTTACATCTTTCCCTTCAAGAAGCCTTTCGCTAAGGCTGTTCTTGTGGAATTGGCAAAGGGATATTTGGAAGCCCATAGAGGGCTATGGGCAAAAAGGAAATATCTTCCGTTCAAAACTGGAAAGAAGCTTTCTGAGAAACTGCTCTGTGTTTTGTTAATTCATCTCCCAGAGTTACATCTTTCCCTTCAAGAAGCCTTTCGCTAAGGCTGTTCTTGTGGAATTGGCAAAGGGATATTTGGAAGCCCATAGAGGGCTATTTTGAAAAAGGAAATATCTTCCGTTCAAAACTCGAAAGAAGCTTTCTGAGAAACTGCTCTGTGTTCTGTTAATTCATCTCACAGAGTTACATCTTTCCCTTCAAGAAGCCTTTCGCTAAGGCTGTTCTTGTGGAATTGGCAAAGGGATATTTGGAAGCCCATAGAGGGCTATTTTGAAAAAGGAAATATCTTCCGTTCAAAACTGGAAAGAAGCTTTCTGAGAAACTGCTCTGTGTTCTGTTAATTCATCTCACAGAGGTACATCTTTCCCTTCAAGAAGCCTTTCGCTAAGGCTGTTCTTGTGGAATTGGCAAAGGGATATTTGGAAGCCCATAGAGGGCTATGGTGAAAAAGGAAATATCTTCCGTTCAAAACTGGAAAGAAGCTTTCTGAGAAACTGCTCTGTGTTCTGTTAATTCATCTCACAGTTACATCTTTCCCTTCAAGTAGCCTTTCGCTAAGGCTGTTCTTGTGGAATTGGCAAAGGGATATTTGGAAGCCCATAGAGGGCTATGGTGAAAAAGGAAATATCTTCCGTTCAAAACTGGAAACAAGCTTTCTGAGAAACTGCTCTGTGTTCTGTTAATTCATCTCACGGAGTTACATCTTTCCCTTCAAGTAGCCTTTCGCTAAGGCTGTTCTTGTGGAATTGGCAAAGGGATATTTGGAAGCCCATAGAGGGCTATGGAGAAAAAGCAAATATCTTCCCTTCAAAACTGGAAAGAAGCTTTCTGAGAAACTGCTCTGTGTTCTGTTAATTCATCTCACAGAGTTACATCTTTCCCTTCAAGAAGCCTTTCGCTAAGGCTGTTCTTGTGGAATTGGCAAAGGTATATTTGGAAGCCCATAGAGGGCTATGGAGAAAAAGGAAATATCTTCCGTTCAAAACTGGAAAGAAGCTTTCTGAGAAACTGCTCTGTGTTCTGTTAATTCCTCTCACAGATTTACATCTTTCCCTTCAAGAAGCCTTTCGCTAAGGCTCTTCTTGTGGAATTGGCAAAGGGATATTTGGAAGCCCATAGAGTGCTATGGTGAAAAAGGAAATATCTTCCGTTCAAAACTCGAAAGAAGCTTTCTGAGAAACTGCTCTGTGTTCTGTTAATTCATCTCCCAGAGTTACATCTTTCCCTTCAAGAAGCCTTTCGCTAAGGCTGTTCTTGTGGAATTGGCAAAAGGGATATTTGGAAGCCCATAGAGGGCTATGGAGAAAAAGCAAATTCCCTTCAAGAAGCCTTTCGCTAAGGCTGTTCTTGTGGAATTGGCAAAGGGATATTTGGAAGCCCATAGAGGGCTATGGTGAAAAAGGAAATATCTTCCGTTCAAAACTGGAAACAAGCTTTCTGAGAAACTGCTCTGTGTTCTGTTAATTCATCTCACAGAGTTACATCTTTCCCTTCAAGTAGCCTTTCGCTAAGGCTCTTCTTGTGGAATTGGCAAAGGGATATTTGGAAGCCCATAGAGGGCTATGGAGAAAAACAAATATCTTCCGTTCAAAACTGGAAAGAAGCTTTCTGAGAAACTGCTCTGTGTTCGGTTAATTCATCTCACAGAGTTACATCTTTCCCTTCAAGAAGCCTTTCGCTAAGGCTGTTCTTGTGGAATTGGCAAAGGGATATTTCGAAGCCCATAGAGGGCTACGGTGAAAAAGGAAATATCTTCCGTTCAAAACTTGAAACAAGCTTTCTGAGAAACTGCTCTGTGTTCTGTTAATTCATCTCACAGAGTTACATCTTTCCCTTCAAGTAGCCTTTCGCTAAGGCTGTTCTTGTGGATTTGGCAAAGGGATATTTGGAAGCCCATAGAGGGCTACGGAGAAAAAGCAAATATCTTCCGTTCAAAACTGGAAAGAAGCTTTCTGAGAAACTGCTCTGTGTTCTGTTAATTCATCTCACAGAGTTACATCTTTCCCTTCAAGAAGCCTTTCGCTAAGGCTGTTCTTGTGGAATTGGCAAAGGGATATTTGGAAGCCCAAGGAGGGCTATGGAGAAAAAGCAAATATCTTCCGTTCAAAACTCGAAAGAAGCTTTCTGAGAAACTGCTCTGTGTTCTGTAAATTCATCTCACAGAGTTACATCTTTCCCTTCAAGAAGCCTTTCGCTAAGGCTGTTCTTGTGGAATTGGCAAAGGGATATTTGGAAGCCCATAGAGGGCTATGGTGAAAAAGAAAATATCTTCCGTTCAAAACTGGAAAGAAGCTTTCTGAGAAACTGCTCTGTGTTCTGTTAATTCATCTCACAGAGTTACATCTTTCCCTTCAAGTAGCCTTTCGCTAAGGCTGTTCTTGTGGAATTGGCAAAGGGATATTTGGAAGCCCATATAGGGCTATGGAGAAAAAGCAAATATCTTCCGTTCAAAACTCGAAAGAAGCTTTCTGAGAAACTGCTCTGTGTTCTGTTAATTCATCTCACAGAGTTACATCTTTCCCTTCAAGAAGCCTTTCGCTAAGGCTGTTCTTGAGGAATTGGCAAAGGGATATTTGGAAGCCCATAGAGGGCTATGGAGAAAAAGCAAATATCTTCCGTTCAAAACGCGAAAGAAGCTTTCTGAGAAACTGCTCTGTGTTCTGTTAATTCATCTCACAGAGTTACATCTTTCCCTTCAAGAAGCCTTTCGCTAAGGCTGTTCTTGTGGAATTGGCAAAGGGATATTTGGAAGCCCATAGAGGGCTATTTTGAAAAAGGAAATATCTTCGTTCAAAACTCGAAAGAAACTTTCTGAGAAACTGCTCTCTGTTCTGTTAATTCATCTCCCAGAGTTACATCTTTCCCTTCAAGAAGCCTTTCGCTAAGGCTGTTCTTGTGGAATTGGCAAAGGGATATTTGGAAGCCCCTAGAGGGCTATTTTGAAAAAGGAAATATCTTCCGTTCAAAACTGGAAAGAAGCTTTCTGAGAAACTGCTCTGTGTTCTGTTAATTCATCTCACAGAGTTACATCTTTCCCTTCAAGAAGCCTTTCGCTAAGGCTGTTCTTGTGGAATTGGCAAAGGGATATTTGGAAGCCCATAGAGGGCTATGGTGAAAAAGGAAATATCTTCCGTTCAAAACTGGAAAGAAGCTTTCTGAGAAACTACTCTCTGTTCTGTTAATTCATCTCACAGAGTTACATCTTTCCCTTCAAGAAGCCTTTCGCTAAGGCTGTTCTTGTGGAATTGGCAAAGGGATATTTGGAAGCCCATATAGGGCTATGGTGAAAAAGGAAATATCTTCCGTTCAAAACTGGAAACAAGCTTTCTGAGAAACTGCTCTGTGTTCTGTTAATTCATCTCACGGAGTTACATCTTTCCCTTCAAGTAGCCTTTCGCTAAGGCTGTTCTTGTGGAATTGGCAAAGGGATATTTGGAAGCCCATAGAGGGCTATGGAGAAAAAGCAAATATCTTCCCTTCAAAACTGGAAAGAAGCTTTCTGAGAAACTGCTCTGTGTTCTGTTAATTCATCTCACAGAGTTACATCTTTCCCTTCAAGAAGCCTTTCGCTAAGGCTGTTCTTGTGGAATTGGCAAAGGTATATTTGGAAGCCCATAGAGGGCTATGGAGAAAAAGGAAATATCTTCCGTTCAAAACTGGAAAGAAGCTTTCTGAGAAACTGCTCTGTGTTCTGTTAATTCCTCTCACAGATTTACATCTTTCCCTTCAAGAAGCCTTTCGCTAAGGCTGTTCTTGTGGAATTGGCAAAGGGATATTTGGAAGCCCATAGAGTGCTATGGTGAAAAAGGAAATATCTTCCGTTCAAAACTCGAAAGAAGCTTTCTGAGAAACTGCTCTGTGTTCTGTTAATTCATCTCCCAGAGTTACATCTTTCCCTTCAAGAAGCCTTTCGCTAAGGCTGTTCTTGTGGAATTGGCAAAAGGGATATTTGGAAGCCCATAGAGGGCTATGGAGAAAAAGCAAATTCCCTTCAAGAAGCCTTTCGCTAAGGCTGTTCTTGTGGAATTGGCAAAGGGATATTTGGAAGCCCATAGAGGGCTATGGTGAAAAAGGAAATATCTTCCGTTCAAAACTGGAAACAAGCTTTCTGAGAAACTGCTCTGTGTTCTGTTAATTCATCTCACAGAGTTACATCTTTCCCTTCAAGTAGCCTTTCGCTAAGGCTCTTCTTGTGGAATTGGCAAAGGGATATTTGGAAGCCCATAGAGGGCTATGGAGAAAAACAAATATCTTCCGTTCAAAACTGGAAAGAAGCTTTCTGAGAAACTGCTCTGTGTTCGGTTAATTCATCTCACAGAGTTACATCTTTCCCTTCAAGAAGCCTTTCGCTAAGGCTGTTCTTGTGGAATTGGCAAAGGGATATTTCGAAGCCCATAGAGGGCTACGGTGAAAAAGGAAATATCTTCCGTTCAAAACTTGAAACAAGCTTTCTGAGAAACTGCTCTGTGTTCTGTTAATTCATCTCACAGAGTTACATCTTTCCCTTCAAGTAGCCTTTCGCTAAGGCTGTTCTTGTGGATTTGGCAAAGGGATATTTGGAAGCCCATAGAGGGCTACGGAGAAAAAGCAAATATCTTCCGTTCAAAACTGGAAAGAAGCTTTCTGAGAAACTGCTCTGTGTTCTGTTAATTCATCTCACAGAGTTACATCTTTCCCTTCAAGAAGCCTTTCGCTAAGGCTGTTCTTGTGGAATTGGCAAAGGGATATTTGGAAGCCCAAGGAGGGCTATGGAGAAAAAGCAAATATCTTCCGTTCAAAACTCGAAAGAAGCTTTCTGAGAAACTGCTCTGTGTTCTGTAAATTCATCTCACAGAGTTACATCTTTCCCTTCAAGAAGCCTTTCGCTAAGGCTGTTCTTGTGGAATTGGCAAAGGGATATTTGGAAGCCCGTAGAGGGCTATGGTGAAAAAGGAAATATCTTCCGTTCAAAACTGGAAAGAAGCTTTCTGAGAAACTGCTCTGTGTTCTGTTAATTCATCTAGCAGAGTTACATCTTTCCCTTCAAGAAGCCTTTCCCTAAGGCTGTTCTTGTGGAATTGGCAAAGGGATATTTGGAAGCCCATAGAGGGCTATTTTGAAAAAGGAAATATCTTCCGTTCAAAACTGGAAACAAGCTTTCTGAGAAACTGCTCTGTGTTCTGTTAATTCATCTCACAGAGTTACATCTTTCCCTTCAAGAAGCCTTTCGCTAAGGCTGTTCTTGTGGAATTGGCAAAGGGATATTTGGAAGCCCATAGAGGGCTATTTTGAAAAAGGAAATATCTTCCGTTCAAAACTGGAAACAAGCTTTCTGAGAAACTGCTCTGTGTTCTGTTAATTCATCTCACAGAGTTACATCTTTCCCTTCAAGAAGCCTTTCGCTAAGGCTGTTCTTGTGGAATTGGCAAAGGGATATTTGGAAGCCCATAGAGGGCTATTTTGAAAAAGGAAATATCTTCCGTTCAAAACTGGAAAGAAGCTTTCTGAGAAACTGCTCTGTGTTCTATTAATTCATCTCACAGAGGTACATCTTTCCCTTCAAGAAGCCTTTCGCTAAGGCTGTTCTTGTGGAATTGGCAAAGGGATATTTGGAAGCCCATAGAGGGCTATGGTGAAAAAGGAAATATCTTCCGTTCAAAACTGGAAAGAAGCTTTCTGAGAAACTGCTCTGTGTTCTGTTAATTCATCTCACAGAGTTACATCTTTCCCTTCAAGTAGCCTTTCGCTAAGGCTGTTCTTGTGGAATTGGCAAAGGGATATTTGGAAGCCCATAGAGGGCTATGGTGAAAAAGGAAATATCTTCCGTTCAAAACTGGAAACAAGCTTTCTGAGAAACTGCTCTGTGTTCTGTTAATTCATCTCACAGAGTTACATCATTCCCTTCAAGTAGCCTTTCGCTAAGGCTCTTCTTGTGGAATTGGCAAAGGGATGTTTGGAAGCCCATAGAGGGCTATGGAGAAAAACAAATATCTTCCGTTCAAAACTGGAAAGAAGCTTTCTGAGAAACTGCTCTGTGTTCTGTTAATTCATCTCACAGAGTTACATCTTTCCCTTCAAGAAGCCTTTCGCTAAGGCTCTTCTTGTGGAATTGGCAAAGGGATATTTGGAAGCCCATAGAGGGCTATGGAGAAAAAGCAAATATCTTCCGTTCAAAACTCGAAAGAAGCTTTCTGAGAAACTGCTCTGTGTTCTGTTAATTCATCTCACAGAGTTACATCTTTCCCTTCAAGAAGCCTTTCGCTAAGGCTGTTCTTGTGGAATTGGCAAAGGGATATTTGGAAGCCCATAGAGGGCTATTTTGAAAAAGGAAATATCTTCGTTCAAAACTCGAAAGAAACTTTCTGAGAAACTGCTCTCTGTTCTGTTAATTCATCTCCCAGAGTTACATCTTTCCCTTCAAGAAGCCTTTCGCTAAGGCTGTTCTTGTGGAATTGGCAAAGGGATATTTGGAAGCCCCTAGAGGGCTATTTTGAAAAAGGAAATATCTTCCGTTCAAAACTGGAAAGAAGCTTTCTGAGAAACTGCTCTGTGTTCTGTTAATTCATCTCACAGAGTTACATCTTTCCCTTCAAGAAGCCTTTCGCTAAGGCTGTTCTTGTGGAATTGGCAAAGGGATATTTGGAAGCCCATAGAGGGCTATGGTGAAAAAGGAAATATCTTCCGTTCAAAACTGGAAAGAAGCTTTCTGAGAAACTACTCTCTGTTCTGTTAATTCATCTCACAGAGTTACATCTTTCCCTTCAAGAAGCCTTTCGCTAAGGCTGTTCTTGTGGAATTGGCAAAGGGATATTTGGAAGCCCATAGAGGGCTATGGTGAAAAAGGAAATATCTTCCGTTCAAAACTGGAAACAAGCTTTCTGAGAAACTGCTCTGTGTTCTGTTAATTCATCTCACGGAGTTACATCTTTCCCTTCAAGTAGCCTTTCGCTAAGGCTGTTCTTGTGGAATTGGCAAAGGGATATTTGGAAGCCCATAGAGGGCTATGGAGAAAAAGCAAATATCTTCCGTTCAAAACTGGAAAGAAGCTTTCTGAGAAACTGCTCTGTGTTCTGTTAATTCATCTCACAGAGTTACATCTTTCCCTTCAAGAAGCCTTTCGCTAAGGCTGTTCTTGTGGAATTGGCAAAGGTATATTTGGAAGCCCATAGAGGGCTATGGAGAAAAAGGAAATATCTTCCGTTCAAAACTGGAAAGAAGCTTTCTGAGAAACTGCTCTGTGTTCTGTTAATTCCTCTCACAGATTTACATCTTTCCCTTCAAGAAGCCTTTCGCTAAGGCTGTTCTTGTGGAATTGGCAAAGGGATATTTGGAAGCCCATAGAGTGCTATGGTGAAAAAGGAAATATCTTCCGTTCAAAACTCGAAAGAAGCTTTCTGAGAAACTGCTCTGTGTTCTGTTAATTCATCTCCCAGAGTTACATCTTTCCCTTCAAGAAGCCTTTCGCTAAGGCTGTTCTTGTGGAATTGGCAAAAGGGATATTTGGAAGCCCATAGAGGGCTATGGAGAAAAAGCAAATATCTTCCGTTCAAAACACGAAAGAAGCTTTCTGAGAAACTGCTCTGTGTTCTGTTAATTCATCTCACAGAGTTACATCTTTCCCTTCAAGAAGCCTTTCGCTAAGGCTGTTCTTGTGGAATTGGCAAAGGGATATTTGGAAGCCCATAGAGGGCTATTTTGAAAAAGGAAATATCTTCCGTTCAAAACTGGAAACAAGCTTTCGGAGAAACTGCTCTGTGTTCTGTTAATTCATCTCACAGAGTTACATCTTTCCCTTCAAGAAGCCTTTCGCTAAGGCTCTTCTTGTGGAATTGGCAAAGGGATATTTGGAAGCCCAAGGAGGGCTATGGAGAAAAAGCAAATATCTTCCGTTCAAAACTCGAAAGAAGCTTTCTGAGAAACTGCTCTGTGTTCTGTAAATTCATCTCACAGAGTTACATCTTTCCCTTCAAGAAGCCTTTCGCTAAGGCTGTTCTTGTGGAATTGGCAAAGGGATATTTGGAAGCCCATAGAGGGCTATGGTGAAAAAGGAAATATCTTCCGTTCAAAACTCGAAAGAAGCTTTCTGAGAAACTGCTCTGTGTTCTGTTAATTCACCTAGCAGAGTTACATCTTTCCCTTCAAGAAGCCTTTCGCTAAGGCTGTTCTTGTGGAATTGGCAAAGGGATATTTGGAAGCCCATAGAGGGCTATTTTGAAAAAGGAAATATCTTCCGTTCAAAA
Organism: Chlorocebus sabaeus; assembly: GCF_047675955.1. NCBI lineage: Eukaryota > Metazoa > Chordata > Mammalia > Primates > Cercopithecidae > Chlorocebus > Chlorocebus sabaeus. Next base: position 17,219 of record NW_027327478.1, on the reverse strand, counting down.
CTGGAAACAAGCTTTCTGAGAAACTGCTCTGTGTTCTGTTAATTCATCTCACAGAGTTACATCTTTCCCTTCAAGAAGCCTTTCGCTAAGGCTGTTCTTGTGGTATTGGCAAAGGGATATTTGGTAGCCCATAGAGGGCTATTTTGAAAAAGGAAATATCTTCCGTTCAAAACTGGAAAGAAGCTTTCTGAGAAACTGCTCTGTGTTCTATTAATTCATCTCACAGAGGTACATCTTTCCCTTCAAGAAGCCTTTCGCTAAGGCTGTTCTTGTGGAATTGGCAAAGGGATATTAGGAAGCCCATAGAGGGCTATGGTGAAAAAGGAAATATCTTCCGTTCAAAACTGGAAAGAAGCTTACTGAGAAACTGCTCTGTGTTCTGTTAATTCATCTCACAGAGTTACATCTTTCCCTTCAAGTAGCCTTTCGCTAAGGCTGTTCTTGTGGAATTGGCAAAGGGATATTTGGAAGCCCATAGAGGGCTATGGTGAAAAAGGAAATATCTTCCGTTCAAAACTGGAAACAAGCTTTCTGAGAAACTGCTCTGTGTTCTGTTAATTCATCTCACAGAGTTACATCTTTCCCTTCAAGTAGCCTTTCGCTAAGGCTCTTCTTGTGGAATTGGCAAAGGGATATTTGGAAGCCCATAGAGGGCTATGGAGAAAAACAAATATCTTCCGTTCAAAACTGGAAAGAAGCTTTCTGAGAAACTGCTCTGTGTTCGGTTAATTCATCTCACAGAGTTACATCTTTCCCTTCAAGAAGCCTTTCGCTAAGGCTGTTCTTGTGGAATTGGCAAAGGGATATTAGGAAGCCCATAGAGGGCTACGGTGAAAAAGGAAATATCTTCCGTTCAAAACTGGAAACAAGCTTTCTGAGAAACTGCTCTGTGTTCTGTTAATTCATCTCACAGAGTTACATCTTTCCCTTCAAGTAGCCTTTCGCTAAGGCTGTTCTTGTGGAATTGGCAAAGGGATATTTGGAAGCCCAAGGAGGGCTATGGAGAAAAAGAAAATATCTTCCGTTCAAAACTCGAAAGAAGCTTTCTGAGAAACTGCTCTGTGTTCTGTAAATTCATCTCACAGAGTTACATCTTTCCCTTCAAGAAGCCTTTCGCTAAGGCTGTTCTTGTGGAATTGGCAAAGGGATATTTGGAAGCCCATAGAGGGCTATGGTGAAAAAGGAAATATCTTCCGTTCAAAACTCGAAAGAAGCTTTCTGAGAAACTGCTCTGTGTTCTGTTAATTCATCTAGCAGAGTTACATGTTTCCCTTCAAGAAGCCTTTCGCTAAGGCTGTTCTTGTAGAATTGGCAAAGGGATATTTGGAAGCCCATAGAGGGCTATTTTGAAAAAGGAAATATCTTCCGTTCAAAACTGGAAAGAAGCTTTCTGAGAAACTGCTCTGTGTTCTGATAATTCATCTCACAGAGTTACATCTTTCCCTTCAACAAGCCTTTCGCTAAGGCTGTTCTTGTGGAATTGGCAAAGGGATATTTGGAAGCCCATAGAGGGCTATGGGCAAAAAGGAAATATCTTCCGTTCAAAACTGGAAAGAAGCTTTCTGAGAAACTGCTCTGTGTTTTGTTAATACATCTCCCAGTGTTACATCTTTCCCTTCAAGAAGCCTTTCGCTAAGGCTGTTCTTGTGGAATTGGCAAAGGGATATTTGGAAGCCCATAGAGGGCTATGGAGAAAAAGCAAATATCTTCCGTTCAAAACTGGAAAGAAGCTTTCTGAGAAACTGCTCTGTGTTCTGTTAATTCATCTCACAGAGTTACATCTTTCCCTTCAAGAAGCCTTTCGCTAAGGCTGTTCTTGTGGAATTGGCAAAGGGATATTTGGAAGCCCATAGAGGGCTATGGTGAAAAAGAAAATATCTTCCGTTCAAAACTGGAAACAAGCTTTCTGAGAAACTGCTCTGTGTTCTGTTAATTCATCTCACAGAATTACATCTTTCCCTTCAAGTAGCCTTTCGCTAAGGCTGTTCTTGTGGAATTGGCAAAGGGATATTTGGAAGCCCATAGAGGGCTATGGAGAAAAAGCAAATATCTTCCGTTCAAAACTCGAAAGAAGCTTTCTGAGAAACTGCTCTGTGTTCTGTTAATTCATCTCACAGAGTTACATCTTTCCCTTCAAGACGCCTTTCGCTAAGGCTGTTCTTGTGGAATTGGCAAAGGGATATTTGGAAGCCCATAGAGGACTACGGAGAAAAAGCAAATATCTTCCGTTCAAAACACGAAAGAAGCTTTCTGAGAAACTGCTCTGTGTTCTGTTAATTCATCTCACAGAGTTACATCTTTCCCTTCAAGAAGCCTTTCGCTAAGGCTGTTCTTGTGGAATTGGCAAAGGGATATTTGGAAGCCCATAGAGGGCTATGGTGAAAAAGGAAATATCTTCCGTTCAAAACTCGAAAGAAGCTTTCTGAGAAACTGCTCTCTGTTCTCTTAATTCATCTCCCAGAGTTACATCTTTCCCTTCAAGAAGCCTTTCGCTAAGGCTGTTCTTGTGGAATTGGCAAAGTGATGTTTGGAAGCCCATAGAGGGCTATTTTGAAAAAGGAAATATCTTCCGTTCAAAACTGGAAACAAGCTTTCTGAGAAACTGCTCTGTGTTCTGTTAATTCATCTCACAGAGTTACATCTTTCCCTTCAAGAAGCCTTTCGCTAAGGCTGTTCTTGTGGAATTGGCAAAGGGATATTTGGAAGCCCATAGAGGGCTATGGGCAAAAAGGAAATATCTTCCGTTCAAAACTGGAAAGAAGCTTTCTGAGAAACTGCTCTGTGTTTTGTTAATTCATCTCCCAGAGTTACATCTTTCCCTTCAAGAAGCCTTTCGCTAAGGCTGTTCTTGTGGAATTGGCAAAGGGATATTTGGAAGCCCATAGAGGGCTATTTTGAAAAAGGAAATATCTTCCGTTCAAAACTCGAAAGAAGCTTTCTGAGAAACTGCTCTGTGTTCTGTTAATTCATCTCACAGAGTTACATCTTTCCCTTCAAGAAGCCTTTCGCTAAGGCTGTTCTTGTGGAATTGGCAAAGGGATATTTGGAAGCCCATAGAGGGCTATTTTGAAAAAGGAAATATCTTCCGTTCAAAACTGGAAAGAAGCTTTCTGAGAAACTGCTCTGTGTTCTGTTAATTCATCTCACAGAGGTACATCTTTCCCTTCAAGAAGCCTTTCGCTAAGGCTGTTCTTGTGGAATTGGCAAAGGGATATTTGGAAGCCCATAGAGGGCTATGGTGAAAAAGGAAATATCTTCCGTTCAAAACTGGAAAGAAGCTTTCTGAGAAACTGCTCTGTGTTCTGTTAATTCATCTCACAGTTACATCTTTCCCTTCAAGTAGCCTTTCGCTAAGGCTGTTCTTGTGGAATTGGCAAAGGGATATTTGGAAGCCCATAGAGGGCTATGGTGAAAAAGGAAATATCTTCCGTTCAAAACTGGAAACAAGCTTTCTGAGAAACTGCTCTGTGTTCTGTTAATTCATCTCACGGAGTTACATCTTTCCCTTCAAGTAGCCTTTCGCTAAGGCTGTTCTTGTGGAATTGGCAAAGGGATATTTGGAAGCCCATAGAGGGCTATGGAGAAAAAGCAAATATCTTCCCTTCAAAACTGGAAAGAAGCTTTCTGAGAAACTGCTCTGTGTTCTGTTAATTCATCTCACAGAGTTACATCTTTCCCTTCAAGAAGCCTTTCGCTAAGGCTGTTCTTGTGGAATTGGCAAAGGTATATTTGGAAGCCCATAGAGGGCTATGGAGAAAAAGGAAATATCTTCCGTTCAAAACTGGAAAGAAGCTTTCTGAGAAACTGCTCTGTGTTCTGTTAATTCCTCTCACAGATTTACATCTTTCCCTTCAAGAAGCCTTTCGCTAAGGCTCTTCTTGTGGAATTGGCAAAGGGATATTTGGAAGCCCATAGAGTGCTATGGTGAAAAAGGAAATATCTTCCGTTCAAAACTCGAAAGAAGCTTTCTGAGAAACTGCTCTGTGTTCTGTTAATTCATCTCCCAGAGTTACATCTTTCCCTTCAAGAAGCCTTTCGCTAAGGCTGTTCTTGTGGAATTGGCAAAAGGGATATTTGGAAGCCCATAGAGGGCTATGGAGAAAAAGCAAATTCCCTTCAAGAAGCCTTTCGCTAAGGCTGTTCTTGTGGAATTGGCAAAGGGATATTTGGAAGCCCATAGAGGGCTATGGTGAAAAAGGAAATATCTTCCGTTCAAAACTGGAAACAAGCTTTCTGAGAAACTGCTCTGTGTTCTGTTAATTCATCTCACAGAGTTACATCTTTCCCTTCAAGTAGCCTTTCGCTAAGGCTCTTCTTGTGGAATTGGCAAAGGGATATTTGGAAGCCCATAGAGGGCTATGGAGAAAAACAAATATCTTCCGTTCAAAACTGGAAAGAAGCTTTCTGAGAAACTGCTCTGTGTTCGGTTAATTCATCTCACAGAGTTACATCTTTCCCTTCAAGAAGCCTTTCGCTAAGGCTGTTCTTGTGGAATTGGCAAAGGGATATTTCGAAGCCCATAGAGGGCTACGGTGAAAAAGGAAATATCTTCCGTTCAAAACTTGAAACAAGCTTTCTGAGAAACTGCTCTGTGTTCTGTTAATTCATCTCACAGAGTTACATCTTTCCCTTCAAGTAGCCTTTCGCTAAGGCTGTTCTTGTGGATTTGGCAAAGGGATATTTGGAAGCCCATAGAGGGCTACGGAGAAAAAGCAAATATCTTCCGTTCAAAACTGGAAAGAAGCTTTCTGAGAAACTGCTCTGTGTTCTGTTAATTCATCTCACAGAGTTACATCTTTCCCTTCAAGAAGCCTTTCGCTAAGGCTGTTCTTGTGGAATTGGCAAAGGGATATTTGGAAGCCCAAGGAGGGCTATGGAGAAAAAGCAAATATCTTCCGTTCAAAACTCGAAAGAAGCTTTCTGAGAAACTGCTCTGTGTTCTGTAAATTCATCTCACAGAGTTACATCTTTCCCTTCAAGAAGCCTTTCGCTAAGGCTGTTCTTGTGGAATTGGCAAAGGGATATTTAGAAGCCCATAGAGGGCTATGGTGAAAAAGGAAATATCTTCCGTTCAAAACTGGAAAGAAGCTTTCTGAGAAACTGCTCTGTGTTCTGTTAATTCATCTAGCAGAGTTACATCTTTCCCTTCAAGAAGCCTTTCCCTAAGGCTGTTCTTGTGGAATTGGCAAAGGGATATTTGGAAGCCCATAGAGGGCTATTTTGAAAAAGGAAATATCTTCCGTTCAAAACTGGAAACAAGCTTTCTGAGAAACTGCTCTGTGTTCTGTTAATTCATCTCACAGAGTTACATCTTTCCCTTCAAGAAGCCTTTCGCTAAGGCTGTTCTTGTGGTATTGGCAAAGGGATATTTGGAAGCCCATAGAGGGCTATGGGCAAAAAGGAAATATCTTCCGTTCAAAACTGGAAAGAAGCTTTCTGAGAAACTGCTCTGTGTTCTGTTAATTCATCTCACAGAGTTACATCTTTCCCTTCAAGAAGCCTTTCGCTAAGGCTGTTCTTGTGGAATTGGCAAAGGGATATTTGGAAGCCCATAGAGGGCTATTTTGAAAAAGGAAATATCTTCCGTTCAAAACTGGAAAGAAGCTTTCTGAGAAACTGCTCTGTGTTCTATTAATTCATCTCACAGAGGTACATCTTTCCCTTCAAGAAGCCTTTCGCTAAGGCTGTTCTTGTGGAATTGGCAAAGGGATATTTGGAAGCCCATAGAGGGCTATGGTGAAAAAGGAAATATCTTCCGTTCAAAACTGGAAAGAAGCTTTCTGAGAAACTGCTCTGTGTTCTGTTAATTCATCTCACAGAGTTACATCTTTCCCTTCAAGTAGCCTTTCGCTAAGGCTGTTCTTGTGGAATTGGCAAAGGGATATTTGGAAGCCCATAGAGGGCTATGGTGAAAAAGGAAATATCTTCCGTTCAAAACTGGAAACAAGCTTTCTGAGAAACTGCTCTGTGTTCTGTTAATTCATCTCACAGAGTTACATCTTTCCCTTCAAGTAGCCTTTCGCTAAGGCTCTTCTTGTGGAATTGGCAAAGGGATGTTTGGAAGCCCATAGAGGGCTATGGAGAAAAACAAATATCTTCCGTTCAAAACTGGAAAGAAGCTTTCTGAGAAACTGCTCTGTGTTCGGTTAATTCATCTCACAGAGTTACATCTTTCCCTTCAAGAAGCCTTTCGCTAAGGCTGTTCTTGTGGAATTGGCAAAGGGATATTTGGAAGCCCATAGAGGGCTATGGAGAAAAAGCAAATATCTTCCGTTCAAAACTCGAAAGAAGCTTTCTGAGAAACTGCTCTGTGTTCTGTTAATTCATCTCACAGAGTTACATCTTTCCCTTCAAGAAGCCTTTCGCTAAGGCTGTTCTTGTGGAATTGGCAAAGGGATATTTGGAAGCCCATAGAGGGCTATTTTGAAAAAGGAAATATCTTCGTTCAAAACTCGAAAGAAACTTTCTGAGAAACTGCTCTGTGTTCTGTTAATTCATCTCACAGAGTTACATCTTTCCCTTCAAGAAGCCTTTCGCTAAGGCTGTTCTTGTGGAATTGGCAAAGGGATATTTGGAAGCCCATAGAGGGCTATTTTGAAAAAGGAAATATCTTCGTTCAAAACTCGAAAGAAACTTTCTGAGAAACTGCTCTCTGTTCTGTTAATTCATCTCCCAGAGTTACATCTTTCCCTTCAAGAAGCCTTTCGCTAAGGCTGTTCTTGTGGAATTGGCAAAGGGATATTTGGAAGCCCCTAGAGGGCTATTTTGAAAAAGGAAATATCTTCCGTTCAAAACTGGAAAGAAGCTTTCTGAGAAACTGCTCTGTGTTCTGTTAATTCATCTCACAGAGTTACATCTTTCCCTTCAAGAAGCCTTTCGCTAAGGCTGTTCTTGTGGAATTGGCAAAGGGATATTTGGAAGCCCATAGAGGGCTATGGTGAAAAAGGAAATATCTTCCGTTCAAAACTGGAAAGAAGCTTTCTGAGAAACTACTCTCTGTTCTGTTAATTCATCTCACAGAGTTACATCTTTCCCTTCAAGAAGCCTTTCGCTAAGGCTGTTCTTGTGGAATTGGCAAAGGGATATTTGGAAGCCCATAGAGGGCTATGGTGAAAAAGGAAATATCTTCCGTTCAAAACTGGAAACAAGCTTTCTGAGAAACTGCTCTGTGTTCTGTTAATTCATCTCACGGAGTTACATCTTTCCCTTCAAGTAGCCTTTCGCTAAGGCTGTTCTTGTGGAATTGGCAAAGGGATATTTGGAAGCCCATAGAGGGCTATGGAGAAAAAGCAAATATCTTCCGTTCAAAACTGGAAAGAAGCTTTCTGAGAAACTGCTCTGTGTTCTGTTAATTCATCTCACAGAGTTACATCTTTCCCTTCAAGAAGCCTTTCGCTAAGGCTGTTCTTGTGGAATTGGCAAAGGTATATTTGGAAGCCCATAGAGGGCTATGGAGAAAAAGGAAATATCTTCCGTTCAAAACTGGAAAGAAGCTTTCTGAGAAACTGCTCTGTGTTCTGTTAATTCCTCTCACAGATTTACATCTTTCCCTTCAAGAAGCCTTTCGCTAAGGCTGTTCTTGTGGAATTGGCAAAGGGATATTTGGAAGCCCATAGAGTGCTATGGTGAAAAAGGAAATATCTTCCGTTCAAAACTCGAAAGAAGCTTTCTGAGAAACTGCTCTGTGTTCTGTTAATTCATCTCCCAGAGTTACATCTTTCCCTTCAAGAAGCCTTTCGCTAAGGCTGTTCTTGTGGAATTGGCAAAAGGGATATTTGGAAGCCCATAGAGGGCTATGGAGAAAAAGCAAATATCTTCCGTTCAAAACACGAAAGAAGCTTTCTGAGAAACTGCTCTGTGTTCTGTTAATTCATCTCACAGAGTTACATCTTTCCCTTCAAGAAGCCTTTCGCTAAGGCTGTTCTTGTGGAATTGGCAAAGGGATATTTGGAAGCCCATAGAGGGCTATTTTGAAAAAGGAAATATCTTCCGTTCAAAACTGGAAACAAGCTTTCGGAGAAACTGCTCTGTGTTCTGTTAATTCATCTCACAGAGTTACATCTTTCCCTTCAAGAAGCCTTTCGCTAAGGCTCTTCTTGTGGAATTGGCAAAGGGATATTTGGAAGCCCAAGGAGGGCTATGGAGAAAAAGCAAATATCTTCCGTTCAAAACTCGAAAGAAGCTTTCTGAGAAACTGCTCTGTGTTCTGTAAATTCATCTCACAGAGTTACATCTTTCCCTTCAAGAAGCCTTTCGCTAAGGCTGTTCTTGTGGAATTGGCAAAGGGATATTTGGAAGCCCATAGAGGGCTATGGTGAAAAAGGAAATATCTTCCGTTCAAAACTCGAAAGAAGCTTTCTGAGAAACTGCTCTGTGTTCTGTTAATTCACCTAGCAGAGTTACATCTTTCCCTTCAAGAAGCCTTTCGCTAAGGCTGTTCTTGTGGAATTGGCAAAGGGATATTTGGAAGCCCATAGAGGGCTATTTTGAAAAAGGAAATATCTTCCGTTCAAAACTGGAAACAAGCTTTCTGAGAAACTGCTCTGTGTTCTGTTAATTCATCTCACAGAGTTACATCTTTCCCTTCAAGAAGCCTTTCGCTAAGGCTGTTCTTGTGGTATTGGCAAAGGGATATTTGGTAGCCCATAGAGGGCTATTTTGAAAAAGGAAATATCTTCCGTTCAAAACTGGAAAGAAGCTTTCTGAGAAACTGCTCTGTGTTCTATTAATTCATCTCACAGAGGTACATCTTTCCCTTCAAGAAGCCTTTCGCTAAGGCTGTTCTTGTGGAATTGGCAAAGGGATATTAGGAAGCCCATAGAGGGCTATGGTGAAAAAGGAAATATCTTCCGTTCAAAACTGGAAAGAAGCTTACTGAGAAACTGCTCTGTGTTCTGTTAATTCATCTCACAGAGTTACATCTTTCCCTTCAAGTAGCCTTTCGCTAAGGCTGTTCTTGTGGAATTGGCAAAGGGATATTTGGAAGCCCATAGAGGGCTATGGTGAAAAAGGAAATATCTTCCGTTCAAAACTGGAAACAAGCTTTCTGAGAAACTGCTCTGTGTTCTGTTAATTCATCTCACAGAGTTACATCTTTCCCTTCAAGTAGCCTTTCGCTAAGGCTCTTCTTGTGGAATTGGCAAAGGGATATTTGGAAGCCCATAGAGGGCTATGGAGAAAAACAAATATCTTCCGTTCAAAACTGGAAAGAAGCTTTCTGAGAAACTGCTCTGTGTTCGGTTAATTCATCTCACAGAGTTACATCTTTCCCTTCAAGAAGCCTTTCGCTAAGGCTGTTCTTGTGGAATTGGCAAAGGGATATTAGGAAGCCCATAGAGGGCTACGGTGAAAAAGGAAATATCTTCCGTTCAAAACTGGAAACAAGCTTTCTGAGAAACTGCTCTGTGTTCTGTTAATTCATCTCACAGAGTTACATCTTTCCCTTCAAGTAGCCTTTCGCTAAGGCTGTTCTTGTGGAATTGGCAAAGGGATATTTGGAAGCCCAAGGAGGGCTATGGAGAAAAAGAAAATATCTTCCGTTCAAAACTCGAAAGAAGCTTTCTGAGAAACTGCTCTGTGTTCTGTAAATTCATCTCACAGAGTTACATCTTTCCCTTCAAGAAGCCTTTCGCTAAGGCTGTTCTTGTGGAATTGGCAAAGGGATATTTGGAAGCCCATAGAGGGCTATGGTGAAAAAGGAAATATCTTCCGTTCAAAACTCGAAAGAAGCTTTCTGAGAAACTGCTCTGTGTTCTGTTAATTCATCTAGCAGAGTTACATGTTTCCCTTCAAGAAGCCTTTCGCTAAGGCTGTTCTTGTAGAATTGGCAAAGGGATATTTGGAAGCCCATAGAGGGCTATTTTGAAAAAGGAAATATCTTCCGTTCAAAACTGGAAAGAAGCTTTCTGAGAAACTGCTCTGTGTTCTGATAATTCATCTCACAGAGTTACATCTTTCCCTTCAACAAGCCTTTCGCTAAGGCTGTTCTTGTGGAATTGGCAAAGGGATATTTGGAAGCCCATAGAGGGCTATGGGCAAAAAGGAAATATCTTCCGTTCAAAACTGGAAAGAAGCTTTCTGAGAAACTGCTCTGTGTTTTGTTAATACATCTCCCAGTGTTACATCTTTCCCTTCAAGAAGCCTTTCGCTAAGGCTGTTCTTGTGGAATTGGCAAAGGGATATTTGGAAGCCCATAGAGGGCTATGGAGAAAAAGCAAATATCTTCCGTTCAAAACTGGAAAGAAGCTTTCTGAGAAACTGCTCTGTGTTCTGTTAATTCATCTCACAGAGTTACATCTTTCCCTTCAAGAAGCCTTTCGCTAAGGCTGTTCTTGTGGAATTGGCAAAGGGATATTTGGAAGCCCATAGAGGGCTATGGTGAAAAAGAAAATATCTTCCGTTCAAAACTGGAAACAAGCTTTCTGAGAAACTGCTCTGTGTTCTGTTAATTCATCTCACAGAATTACATCTTTCCCTTCAAGTAGCCTTTCGCTAAGGCTGTTCTTGTGGAATTGGCAAAGGGATATTTGGAAGCCCATAGAGGGCTATGGAGAAAAAGCAAATATCTTCCGTTCAAAACTCGAAAGAAGCTTTCTGAGAAACTGCTCTGTGTTCTGTTAATTCATCTCACAGAGTTACATCTTTCCCTTCAAGACGCCTTTCGCTAAGGCTGTTCTTGTGGAATTGGCAAAGGGATATTTGGAAGCCCATAGAGGACTACGGAGAAAAAGCAAATATCTTCCGTTCAAAACACGAAAGAAGCTTTCTGAGAAACTGCTCTGTGTTCTGTTAATTCATCTCACAGAGTTACATCTTTCCCTTCAAGAAGCCTTTCGCTAAGGCTGTTCTTGTGGAATTGGCAAAGGGATATTTGGAAGCCCATAGAGGGCTATGGTGAAAAAGGAAATATCTTCCGTTCAAAACTCGAAAGAAGCTTTCTGAGAAACTGCTCTCTGTTCTCTTAATTCATCTCCCAGAGTTACATCTTTCCCTTCAAGAAGCCTTTCGCTAAGGCTGTTCTTGTGGAATTGGCAAAGTGATGTTTGGAAGCCCATAGAGGGCTATTTTGAAAAAGGAAATATCTTCCGTTCAAAACTGGAAACAAGCTTTCTGAGAAACTGCTCTGTGTTCTGTTAATTCATCTCACAGAGTTACATCTTTCCCTTCAAGAAGCCTTTCGCTAAGGCTGTTCTTGTGGAATTGGCAAAGGGATATTTGGAAGCCCATAGAGGGCTATGGGCAAAAAGGAAATATCTTCCGTTCAAAACTGGAAAGAAGCTTTCTGAGAAACTGCTCTGTGTTTTGTTAATTCATCTCCCAGAGTTACATCTTTCCCTTCAAGAAGCCTTTCGCTAAGGCTGTTCTTGTGGAATTGGCAAAGGGATATTTGGAAGCCCATAGAGGGCTATTTTGAAAAAGGAAATATCTTCCGTTCAAAACTCGAAAGAAGCTTTCTGAGAAACTGCTCTGTGTTCTGTTAATTCATCTCACAGAGTTACATCTTTCCCTTCAAGAAGCCTTTCGCTAAGGCTGTTCTTGTGGAATTGGCAAAGGGATATTTGGAAGCCCATAGAGGGCTATTTTGAAAAAGGAAATATCTTCCGTTCAAAACTGGAAAGAAGCTTTCTGAGAAACTGCTCTGTGTTCTGTTAATTCATCTCACAGAGGTACATCTTTCCCTTCAAGAAGCCTTTCGCTAAGGCTGTTCTTGTGGAATTGGCAAAGGGATATTTGGAAGCCCATAGAGGGCTATGGTGAAAAAGGAAATATCTTCCGTTCAAAACTGGAAAGAAGCTTTCTGAGAAACTGCTCTGTGTTCTGTTAATTCATCTCACAGTTACATCTTTCCCTTCAAGTAGCCTTTCGCTAAGGCTGTTCTTGTGGAATTGGCAAAGGGATATTTGGAAGCCCATAGAGGGCTATGGTGAAAAAGGAAATATCTTCCGTTCAAAACTGGAAACAAGCTTTCTGAGAAACTGCTCTGTGTTCTGTTAATTCATCTCACGGAGTTACATCTTTCCCTTCAAGTAGCCTTTCGCTAAGGCTGTTCTTGTGGAATTGGCAAAGGGATATTTGGAAGCCCATAGAGGGCTATGGAGAAAAAGCAAATATCTTCCCTTCAAAACTGGAAAGAAGCTTTCTGAGAAACTGCTCTGTGTTCTGTTAATTCATCTCACAGAGTTACATCTTTCCCTTCAAGAAGCCTTTCGCTAAGGCTGTTCTTGTGGAATTGGCAAAGGTATATTTGGAAGCCCATAGAGGGCTATGGAGAAAAAGGAAATATCTTCCGTTCAAAACTGGAAAGAAGCTTTCTGAGAAACTGCTCTGTGTTCTGTTAATTCCTCTCACAGATTTACATCTTTCCCTTCAAGAAGCCTTTCGCTAAGGCTCTTCTTGTGGAATTGGCAAAGGGATATTTGGAAGCCCATAGAGTGCTATGGTGAAAAAGGAAATATCTTCCGTTCAAAACTCGAAAGAAGCTTTCTGAGAAACTGCTCTGTGTTCTGTTAATTCATCTCCCAGAGTTACATCTTTCCCTTCAAGAAGCCTTTCGCTAAGGCTGTTCTTGTGGAATTGGCAAAAGGGATATTTGGAAGCCCATAGAGGGCTATGGAGAAAAAGCAAATTCCCTTCAAGAAGCCTTTCGCTAAGGCTGTTCTTGTGGAATTGGCAAAGGGATATTTGGAAGCCCATAGAGGGCTATGGTGAAAAAGGAAATATCTTCCGTTCAAAACTGGAAACAAGCTTTCTGAGAAACTGCTCTGTGTTCTGTTAATTCATCTCACAGAGTTACATCTTTCCCTTCAAGTAGCCTTTCGCTAAGGCTCTTCTTGTGGAATTGGCAAAGGGATATTTGGAAGCCCATAGAGGGCTATGGAGAAAAACAAATATCTTCCGTTCAAAACTGGAAAGAAGCTTTCTGAGAAACTGCTCTGTGTTCGGTTAATTCATCTCACAGAGTTACATCTTTCCCTTCAAGAAGCCTTTCGCTAAGGCTGTTCTTGTGGAATTGGCAAAGGGATATTTCGAAGCCCATAGAGGGCTACGGTGAAAAAGGAAATATCTTCCGTTCAAAACTTGAAACAAGCTTTCTGAGAAACTGCTCTGTGTTCTGTTAATTCATCTCACAGAGTTACATCTTTCCCTTCAAGTAGCCTTTCGCTAAGGCTGTTCTTGTGGATTTGGCAAAGGGATATTTGGAAGCCCATAGAGGGCTACGGAGAAAAAGCAAATATCTTCCGTTCAAAACTGGAAAGAAGCTTTCTGAGAAACTGCTCTGTGTTCTGTTAATTCATCTCACAGAGTTACATCTTTCCCTTCAAGAAGCCTTTCGCTAAGGCTGTTCTTGTGGAATTGGCAAAGGGATATTTGGAAGCCCAAGGAGGGCTATGGAGAAAAAGCAAATATCTTCCGTTCAAAACTCGAAAGAAGCTTTCTGAGAAACTGCTCTGTGTTCTGTAAATTCATCTCACAGAGTTACATCTTTCCCTTCAAGAAGCCTTTCGCTAAGGCTGTTCTTGTGGAATTGGCAAAGGGATATTTAGAAGCCCATAGAGGGCTATGGTGAAAAAGGAAATATCTTCCGTTCAAAACTGGAAAGAAGCTTTCTGAGAAACTGCTCTGTGTTCTGTTAATTCATCTAGCAGAGTTACATCTTTCCCTTCAAGAAGCCTTTCCCTAAGGCTGTTCTTGTGGAATTGGCAAAGGGATATTTGGAAGCCCATAGAGGGCTATTTTGAAAAAGGAAATATCTTCCGTTCAAAACTGGAAACAAGCTTTCTGAGAAACTGCTCTGTGTTCTGTTAATTCATCTCACAGAGTTACATCTTTCCCTTCAAGAAGCCTTTCGCTAAGGCTGTTCTTGTGGTATTGGCAAAGGGATATTTGGAAGCCCATAGAGGGCTATGGGCAAAAAGGAAATATCTTCCGTTCAAAACTGGAAAGAAGCTTTCTGAGAAACTGCTCTGTGTTCTGTTAATTCATCTCACAGAGTTACATCTTTCCCTTCAAGAAGCCTTTCGCTAAGGCTGTTCTTGTGGAATTGGCAAAGGGATATTTGGAAGCCCATAGAGGGCTATTTTGAAAAAGGAAATATCTTCCGTTCAAAACTGGAAAGAAGCTTTCTGAGAAACTGCTCTGTGTTCTATTAATTCATCTCACAGAGGTACATCTTTCCCTTCAAGAAGCCTTTCGCTAAGGCTGTTCTTGTGGAATTGGCAAAGGGATATTTGGAAGCCCATAGAGGGCTATGGTGAAAAAGGAAATATCTTCCGTTCAAAACTGGAAAGAAGCTTTCTGAGAAACTGCTCTGTGTTCTGTTAATTCATCTCACAGAGTTACATCTTTCCCTTCAAGTAGCCTTTCGCTAAGGCTGTTCTTGTGGAATTGGCAAAGGGATATTTGGAAGCCCATAGAGGGCTATGGTGAAAAAGGAAATATCTTCCGTTCAAAACTGGAAACAAGCTTTCTGAGAAACTGCTCTGTGTTCTGTTAATTCATCTCACAGAGTTACATCTTTCCCTTCAAGTAGCCTTTCGCTAAGGCTCTTCTTGTGGAATTGGCAAAGGGATGTTTGGAAGCCCATAGAGGGCTATGGAGAAAAACAAATATCTTCCGTTCAAAACTGGAAAGAAGCTTTCTGAGAAACTGCTCTGTGTTCGGTTAATTCATCTCACAGAGTTACATCTTTCCCTTCAAGAAGCCTTTCGCTAAGGCTGTTCTTGTGGAATTGGCAAAGGGATATTTGGAAGCCCATAGAGGGCTATGGAGAAAAAGCAAATATCTTCCGTTCAAAACTCGAAAGAAGCTTTCTGAGAAACTGCTCTGTGTTCTGTTAATTCATCTCACAGAGTTACATCTTTCCCTTCAAGAAGCCTTTCGCTAAGGCTGTTCTTGTGGAATTGGCAAAGGGATATTTGGAAGCCCATAGAGGGCTATTTTGAAAAAGGAAATATCTTCGTTCAAAACTCGAAAGAAACTTTCTGAGAAACTGCTCTGTGTTCTGTTAATTCATCTCACAGAGTTACATCTTTCCCTTCAAGAAGCCTTTCGCTAAGGCTGTTCTTGTGGAATTGGCAAAGGGATATTTGGAAGCCCATAGAGGGCTATTTTGAAAAAGGAAATATCTTCGTTCAAAACTCGAAAGAAACTTTCTGAGAAACTGCTCTCTGTTCTGTTAATTCATCTCCCAGAGTTACATCTTTCCCTTCAAGAAGCCTTTCGCTAAGGCTGTTCTTGTGGAATTGGCAAAGGGATATTTGGAAGCCCCTAGAGGGCTATTTTGAAAAAGGAAATATCTTCCGTTCAAAACTGGAAAGAAGCTTTCTGAGAAACTGCTCTGTGTTCTGTTAATTCATCTCACAGAGTTACATCTTTCCCTTCAAGAAGCCTTTCGCTAAGGCTGTTCTTGTGGAATTGGCAAAGGGATATTTGGAAGCCCATAGAGGGCTATGGTGAAAAAGGAAATATCTTCCGTTCAAAACTGGAAAGAAGCTTTCTGAGAAACTACTCTCTGTTCTGTTAATTCATCTCACAGAGTTACATCTTTCCCTTCAAGAAGCCTTTCGCTAAGGCTGTTCTTGTGGAATTGGCAAAGGGATATTTGGAAGCCCATAGAGGGCTATGGTGAAAAAGGAAATATCTTCCGTTCAAAACTGGAAACAAGCTTTCTGAGAAACTGCTCTGTGTTCTGTTAATTCATCTCACGGAGTTACATCTTTCCCTTCAAGTAGCCTTTCGCTAAGGCTGTTCTTGTGGAATTGGCAAAGGGATATTTGGAAGCCCATAGAGGGCTATGGAGAAAAAGCAAATATCTTCCGTTCAAAACTGGAAAGAAGCTTTCTGAGAAACTGCTCTGTGTTCTGTTAATTCATCTCACAGAGTTACATCTTTCCCTTCAAGAAGCCTTTCGCTAAGGCTGTTCTTGTGGAATTGGCAAAGGTATATTTGGAAGCCCATAGAGGGCTATGGAGAAAAAGGAAATATCTTCCGTTCAAAACTGGAAAGAAGCTTTCTGAGAAACTGCTCTGTGTTCTGTTAATTCCTCTCACAGATTTACATCTTTCCCTTCAAGAAGCCTTTCGCTAAGGCTGTTCTTGTGGAATTGGCAAAGGGATATTTGGAAGCCCATAGAGTGCTATGGTGAAAAAGGAAATATCTTCCGTTCAAAACTCGAAAGAAGCTTTCTGAGAAACTGCTCTGTGTTCTGTTAATTCATCTCCCAGAGTTACATCTTTCCCTTCAAGAAGCCTTTCGCTAAGGCTGTTCTTGTGGAATTGGCAAAAGGGATATTTGGAAGCCCATAGAGGGCTATGGAGAAAAAGCAAATATCTTCCGTTCAAAACACGAAAGAAGCTTTCTGAGAAACTGCTCTGTGTTCTGTTAATTCATCTCACAGAGTTACATCTTTCCCTTCAAGAAGCCTTTCGCTAAGGCTGTTCTTGTGGAATTGGCAAAGGGATATTTGGAAGCCCATAGAGGGCTATTTTGAAAAAGGAAATATCTTCCGTTCAAAACTGGAAACAAGCTTTCGGAGAAACTGCTCTGTGTTCTGTTAATTCATCTCACAGAGTTACATCTTTCCCTTCAAGAAGCCTTTCGCTAAGGCTCTTCTTGTGGAATTGGCAAAGGGATATTTGGAAGCCCAAGGAGGGCTATGGAGAAAAAGCAAATATCTTCCGTTCAAAACTCGAAAGAAGCTTTCTGAGAAACTGCTCTGTGTTCTGTAAATTCATCTCACAGAGTTACATCTTTCCCTTCAAGAAGCCTTTCGCTAAGGCTGTTCTTGTGGAATTGGCAAAGGGATATTTGGAAGCCCATAGAGGGCTATGGTGAAAAAGGAAATATCTTCCGTTCAAAACTCGAAAGAAGCTTTCTGAGAAACTGCTCTGTGTTCTGTTAATTCACCTAGCAGAGTTACATCTTTCCCTTCAAGAAGCCTTTCGCTAAGGCTGTTCTTGTGGAATTGGCAAAGGGATATTTGGAAGCCCATAGAGGGCTATTTTGAAAAAGGAAATATCTTCCGTTCAAAACTGGAAACAAGCTTTCTGAGAAACTGCTCTGTGTTCTGTTAATTCATCTCACAGAGTTACATCTTTCCCTTCAAGAAGCCTTTCGCTAAGGCTGTTCTTGTGGTATTGGCAAAGGGATATTTGGTAGCCCATAGAGGGCTATTTTGAAAAAGGAAATATCTTCCGTTCAAAACTGGAAAGAAGCTTTCT